>NW_022145945.1:13207729-13807729 GCF_002938485.1 Sitophilus oryzae | reverse complement strand
CATCCCATAATATAGGCAACTTTTCATATTTTTCAATTAATAATAACGAAGATTCATTGATGCACTCCATAATTTTAATAAAGAAAACGAAAAAAAATCACACAGGCACGCACGAACGCAGATAAAATAAATTGCCGGTGCAAACTGAGCGTTCGCGCACACGTAAAATTCCTTTGAGCACGGACCAAAAACCGACACCAGACGGCTCGCGTTCGTGGCTGCTCGCGCACAGGCAGATTCAGAGTGAGCGTGCGCGCACAGCCGTTTACACTTGAGCATTCGCGGAGGATCAGTGCGTGCGTGCTCAAGTCTAAACGCATCATTACATAATATGCAGTAACCAAAAATCTCTGAATTCTGAACTAAGTAATATTAAAACCGCTTTGCTTCAGAATTGTTACTCTGCAAAATACCTAGACAATATTATATCCAATTACAAGTCCTCGATGCGATGCATCATACGCGCACGTTTAGGCTCTGTTTTAAAACGGCGAGTGAGCGCGTAGGATGCATCGCATCGAGATGCCTCACTATGTAGGTGCCCTAAAGTGTCTAAACAAAAACAAAACCGGAATCATCAAACCAAGAAATAAAGACAATGAAAGTCCGAAATTCTTTTAGTTTTAATACCGAATCATTGTGTACCACATTCAAAGTAAAGTTGATTAAGTTGCAAATATTTCTATTATTCTTAGAATTATTTTGGATATATGGGGTATGAGCAGGGGTGGATGGGCCATATGGGAAAACGGGAAAATTCCCGGTCGGTGGGCCGGTGGAAAGATGGGCCGGTGGGCCGGTCTCGATCAGAGCTCAAAAAAGATTGGATTAGCAAAAATTAAATTGTTAATCTTCTAACTAAAGTGACATAAGATGCTTAGTGATCCATAACTAACTAATCAATTTGCATCAGTGTAATCGTCAGTTGCTTTTTAACATAAACACCAATTTGTAAAATAACTATTGTAAAATGCCTTGGGGCACTTATAATTTTATTTATTTATTTATTTATTTACTCATTACAAACACCTATTGAGGTAGCTACATGCAAAGGCCCAAAGAAAACAAATACAATTACAATTACTTAAAACTAGACATGTACTACAAAAGTACATAAAAATAATATAAAATAAAGTATATATAATAATAAATAAAATAAATAAGTAACAAAGTACATAACATTTAATTTATAAAATGTGCAATAAAAAAAACAATGAAACCTATCACACCAGATTTGTCTCCTGATGCACCAACAAGATGCGCCTAAGTTCGCCAAACTTAATGCTAAATATATCGGGAATTGTGTTCCCAGACAACATATCATTACAAATGGTGAGCATAAACGTGAATGGCTTCCACCCTCAATGTAAAAAAGATAAATATATAAACTCACTCACTCTCAACCTAATCTTTGATACCCTAAATTTGATGCTATTAATAATCATCTGTTGTTTGTTCGGTTTGAAAATGTTTATTATACAAGGTGAGTCTATAAGTGCAAATATTTTCAGGACTCGTAGATCTCAATAAAATAAACATAGGTAATATATTTATTCTCTTTATCGAGTTTCAAATAAGTCCAATGGAGATATTAAAGTTTGGTAATAAAGAAAAAATATATTTATTTTTAAAAAAAATTTGTGCCACCTCATTTTTTCGGTATTTGCATCTCTTTATGTGCCGTAATATCAGAGATTAAGAAACTATACCGTGGGAAAATTTGCGGTGAACAGGAAGTTCTAAAAAGTTTTTTTAAAATATACAGAAAAATTTATAAGAAAATGCTCGATTTTTAACATCTTTTTTTGTAAAAAAAACTCTTAGACTTGTTCCTGGGGTCAAAATATACTACCCCTGAAAATATTTGCACTTATTTAAGACTCACCCTGTATAGTTTTACCGACTATTCTTTTATTAATAACTAATAAACATGACTGACTGGAAGCAAAAAAAAGAATGAATAGCATTAGGTAAATTTAAATAGTCTCGATCTAAATGTATACTAAAAGTACGGTAGCGTAGATTGACAACTGGGGTCCTCGGTGCAATATTTTCGAGCTGCCCTTTGTAAAAAGGTAGACGAATTTGACGCGAATTCTGCGGTTGGCGGAGAAAACATATCTATGCTTGGCATGAATTGGGGACGGATTAAAAGCTAAGTCTGAGAACTAAAAGCCAAGTGTAAATTGTTGTTGAAAATTGGCTAAAAATTACTAAGACAGCAGAGAAGAGTTAAATAAGGTTCAAACTAAATTAGATAATAAAATATTAATATGTCTCGAAAATCCAAATATTCTTATTATAGACTATAAGATGGCTTTACATCAGAACATATTTATATCCACTGCCTAGGTATTGCCTAGATTTTTTTCGTTTGAGTCATGGCATTATCATACAAGATGCCAAATATAAAAAAGAATACAGGAAAAGTTTCATGATAAGAAATAAGAACCGCGGTTTAGTCAGTTAAAAACACGTGTACACGAGGAGGCTGCTGCTGTAGCAGAAAAGAGAGAATTTCTTTCTACAATGTGTAAGAAAGTATATACCCGAAAAGCTAAAAGTAATGTATTTCACAGAGGATTGGGTCAGCTGAACTGAATGAATCAGGAAGTCTTAAAGTTTCTCAAAATCGTGACTCAAAATCGTAGCCTATTCAAGATCAAATTACCGTTATCGATAATCAGGGCCGGCGGCGGCGGAAGGAAAATATTTAGACCGGGCGAGTACCATATCTGGCGCCCCTTCCCCCCCTAATAGTTATTATAACTCTCTCTTTCCTTCAATACTATACTTTACCTACAACTAAACATATTTATGCTACTTTAACAACAAATTTTTACTTAAAGATACTTCAAAATTCTTCTCTTCGTTCAATCTTAGTCTTTACGGTTATTGTTTTTTCTACACCGGGTGTAGTAGTAGTAGTGTAAACATTGGTCTTTACGAAAATTTTGATCAAGACAATTTAATTTTTTTTAAGAAACCGGAGTCAAAAGACCTTTTTTGCACGAGCGAAAAACACCCTACTTAAATATTAAAAAATAAAATATGTTTCTTCGTTATGGTCATTTTGTTTTTGTGGATTTGGGCCGGTTGCCTGTTTTTCCCGGGCCGGTTTCCACTTCCCCATTTACCCCTGGGTATGAGCTTTATGTAGTATGTAGATGATCAACAACTCATAATTAAAATCTAAGCCTATTAGTTGAAAAGAAATTTTAAATTTCTTATTAATATTATTGAAGTTTATTCAATATTCATATATTCAACAAATCCTTCTAAGATAGGTATATTGTTTGCAGTTTTTTATTAAATAAATAAATTAAAAAAAACGTTTTTAAGTTTGTACTTAGTACAAAGTTTATTTATTTTTATCAATGCTTACAAAATGATCTATTTATTCTACATAGTAACTATATAACAAATCAGGTAATTTAACAATTTGTTCAGTTAATACATCACAAGAATACTCACCGGTTTTACATTTATAAAATACTATTTTTTGTAAACCTACTGTATATATCACTCTATAATTATATAATCTAACAATATGTACAGACACTGATGAATACCTATATCTAATAATATCACAATGTCTTTTATATGTACATGCTTAGTATCATAAAATAATTATAATTATTAAAAATACGCTAAAAATATTCTCACACTTTTATCCTCACATATTTTCCCTATTCTACGTGCTATTTACAAAATAATATGTAATAAATAATTGTCTCTAACAATTAATTAGTATCACACTTCTGGAAATCACGTGGATTCTGGTCCAAATTTCTCTACGATCTTTTGTACGCTGGTCACTGTACCAACAATGAGGCCTAAAAAGGCGAAAATCACTATGGCCACGTTCTTGACGTGGTTCAGGACACTTTTGGCTGACCGCCTCTCTTGCCATTTGTTGCAGGAGTCCATTATGGCGGGAAAGGCGACACCTAGTGACGATATGCAGAAAGCTCCCACGAGTGAGATGAATAGATCGATATATGGTACTGCCACTGCCAAGCAAACTGAAAAAAATAATATAAATTTAAGACTCAAAGCTAGAGTTATTTTGGATTTACTAAATTTATTTATTCGACATGAATAAGGTTCCCACCAGGGTTGGAAAAATCAGATTTTTTTGATTTAAATCAGATTTTTTGGATTTTAATTCAAAATAATATTTAAATCGGATTTCCAAACGACTAGGACTTATTTCCAATTAAAGTCCTATACTAAATAGCTAAATCTTATACCTCGATACCGATAACATTAACAATTCTACGGGGTGTGTGATTTTTTCACATCGGTCACCAATATATATTCTGCAAAAAAAGTCGTTCGCTTCAGATCAAAAGAATTTTTTTTCAAACGTCTCAAAAGTATTAATTTTTGTCATTTTAACGCCTAGACATAAAAGTAAAGCACTGTTACGCGTAAGCACAAAAGTACAAAAATATATTATTAAACTGATATTAAGTATCAAATTCAACGAGTGTACAAATTGTTGCTCGATTACTGTTTGCATTATTTGCAATGTTTGAAATTGATTTAAAAAATATTTGTAATGTTTAAAAAAATAGTATGTTGTATTCGGAGTAAAAATGTACTTTTTATGCCTCCCTGTAACGTCGGAATAGCTTTAGGATGGTCCTTCAAAGGTACAGCATCGTCAAAAAAAGTATAATTTTTAATTTTTACTCCTAACTAAAGCAATACACTATTGTTTGGAAATAGTCTTAAGTCGAGAATGAAATTAGTATGTATTATCTAATGTCAAAGTGTAAAGTACTTACTGCAAATCAAAATGTCGGTAGGAATTATTATTAATAGCAACATATTTACTGACAACGATTGTAGATTCTCGGGAATGAAGATATAGTCTCTATATAAGAAGAATCTAGTTCTGCATTAGACTTTGCAAAAGATATATTTGAACAGCGAATTTTTGTCACTTATACATAAATTTTAAAATCCCTGCGTTTAGCGGTCTAATAAATTCACACGAAATTAGTTCAAAAATCGATCCAACAATTAAATTGATGAATAGTTATTTTTATATATGTAGTTTTATAACGTTTACTATTATTTTTCGATTTATTATCTATTATATCTGTTATAGTAATATTTTTTGTAGTTTTCTAGGACACATTTTTATAACTTTTACAGTTATTTTTTGATTTATTATAAAGTTTCAAAAAAATTTTTTTTTTTGATTTAAATCACATGATTAAAATTAAAAAAATCACTTGATTTAAATCATGATTTAAATCATGATTTAAATCATTTGATTTAAATCATGCCAACCCTGGTTCCCACACAAGTTTTTGTAACTTCCGGAAAAATGAGCTCTGAAATTCGGACATTCGCCCGGACCACCCCGGACACCTTAAACACCCGGACACAAAATAGAAATAGTTGATTTCTATTTTGTGACCCGGACATGTTAGATTCAATCTACAGGGTGTTTCAAAAAACATGTGCCATCTCTCGTGGGGAGATTCCTCACGTAAAAATAAGATTTATTTTTCATATCAACATAGGTCCGATTCTACTTTTAGCGTTTTGAATGAAATTTGAGGGTAAAAGTTGCATAAATACGACATATTTTAATGGTAAAAAGTGTCGACATATTCACCAGAGACGTGCATATGGGTTATCACTGGAATATTTTTCTACAAAAAGCAGGTACGCCACTGACTTTTTTTCTCTCTTTAATGAAATACTGTCACAGTTTAATGTCGATTAAAAGTTGTCGCTTGATCTTTTGTCGATTTTTAAACTCCAAACGGAATTTTATTAATTTGCCTTGATCCAAGTCTAATAGCAATCTTTAAAAAAAATTAATATCTTTAACTTGCAAAAGCTTTAAATAAGTACTGATTTATACCTCATTAAAAAAAGTTCCTATAAACATTGGTATGGAAATGCATAGTTTTAGAGTTATAAGATGTTAAAACTTTTTAAAATTGTTTTTTTTGTAATTATCTTAAATACCATTATTTTTTTATTTAAAATTGCTGTATGTTGGACTAATAGTAATAGTAGCTAATAATAAATTAGGTAAACTATACAGGGTATAGTTCCAGAAATAAGTGCAAGTATTTTAAGGGATGGTAGATCTCGATAAAAGAAACATATATTTTCTCTTTATCGTTTTTCAAATAAGTCCAAAATAACGGAGTTATTTTACTTTGAAAATTTCCAAAAAAATGTCTTTTTTTGCTAAAATTTTGAAAACCACTGGATTTTTTCTGGATTTTTTTTCTTGTAAATTTAGTTTAATACCTATATTGCCATATTATCAAGAAATTATTGTTTTTAACTAAAAACTAAAAAAAATCCAAAAAATTTCGAATTCTAAAATTTCTTTTTTCGCGAAAAAAACCTCATAGGCGTGTTTCTAGGGTTCAACTGTACTACCAGTTAAAATACTTGCACTTATTTCTGGGACACCTTGTATAGTATACTTAGGCCGAATTCGACAAAATATGAAGAGATAACTTTTAATTGGCATTAAACGGCCTACACAATTTTGATGCGAAAAGAAAAGTCAGTGCACATGTTTTTTTAATGAAAAACATTCCAGTGATAACCCATATGCACGTATCTGATGATTTTATCGACACTTTTTTAGCATTAAAATATGTAGCACTTATAGTAACTTTTACCCTCAAAATTTTGTTCGAATCAATAAAAATACTCGGAAGAAAAATTATTAAGACTTTGTAGCTACGAAACAAAAAGGAAAATCGGATCTATGTTAATATGAAAAATAAATCTTATTTTTACGTGAGGAATCTCCCCACAAGAGGTGGCACATATTTTTTGAAACACCCTGTACATGTATGGAAACCCTAGTGTAGAGTCATGTAAAAAAATATTATGATTTAAATCATTTATAGTCCAAGAAAATAGGCCTTCAAATACGAAGTTTTGGTAAAAACTTGAATTTACAATAAATAAATAGAATATTTTTTTAGAAATTTCGCAGAAACGGTAAGGACTATAAAAAAGTCAAATAAAAGTTGTAGGCGTTTTTTTAATTTCTACTATCATTCCCTAGATTCTAGCGACCCTATCTCGGTTAATTTTGATCTGAGAAAAAAAGTATAGACATCATTTTTATGTAAAATTTGACGCTCCACAACTGTTTATTTGAACTTTTTTTCTAGTTCTTACCATTTCTTCCACATTTCGAAAATATAATTTTATTTATTGATTTCACCCCTTCATAACTTCAAAAATTCAAGTTTTTACCAAAACTTCTTATTTAAAGGCTTATTTTCTTGGACTATTAGTGTAAAATCACTTCAAAAAATAAAAAATATTTACTTACATGTTAAAATAACAAGACAGGTCCTTATGAAGTACTCCCAGAACAATGGATGATTGTTTTTTTCGAATTTCTTGACGAGATTTTGCGTCCAGACGATATCAATGGCCACGTACATCGATAATGCGTGAGTGGTGAAAATAGCAAAAGCCAACATCAGTTTGCAGACTTGTGCAGCACTGAAATAAATAAAAAAAACATTATAATTAGAAATAAAAAATAACTAGAATAAAAAAAACTCTTCAAAATTTACTCTATATTTTTTAAATGACTGTATAATAATAATGGTACTTACATGTCTGATGGTTCGATGGTATAGGAGATAGAGCCTCCTACTTCAGCTCCATAAGCCAGATAACCGAAAAATCCGGTTAGAATATACAGGGCGACCACCGAAAACATACCAATATTCAGGACACCGCATGCGCTGCCAAAATGTTGAGGATTTTTCATTTCATTTTTCAGAGGCATAATCTGAAAAATAACAAAAAATGTGTTTATTTACATTTTTTATTTAAATTAATTAAAAATTTAATTAGAAAAATAACCTAAAAATAGTAAAAAGTTTTTCCTCTGGTAAAGACAATTCGGGGACATACTGTATAAAAAGTATATATTCTGTTTGAAACGCTAGTTAAAAAGTATGAAAGGTATCTCTTGGCTTCCATGTTACAGGATAGGATTGTAAATGTTATAGTTACATTATCTCAGTTATTTGGCTAATTTAAAGTATTGACAAATACAGGGTCCGGCAATAGTGCGTCGGGCATCTGTAGCTCCTAAAATAAAAAACTTGAGAATTTTGTAACTTCTATAGGGTGGCTCAAAAAAGTGTGAGTGGACCTGGATGATTTTTTTTAAAGGGAACACCCTGTATATTATTGCATTTTTGGCTTCCTTTCAGATCATTTTACATAACCCTAAGATATTAAAAATTTTGAAATACTCTAAATACAAAAAATGTTCATTTTTTAATTCTCCGTCTGTTAAAAAAATAATATACAAAGTGTTCCATTTAAAAAAAACAAGAAAATTTATTTTATATTTTAGAAAGTTTGGCGTAGAATATTGAACATCCTGTATGATTTACGATTACCATATTTATAGCAAAGTAAGAACAGACCATCTAAAGTATATACCTAATATAGTTTTGATTTCAAAACAGTTCTTGTATTTTTAATAATTTTTTTAAGAAGGGCTGAAAAATATATATTTTTGATTTATTTTTTAATATCTCCTGAAACTATTAAAATATATTTATTCATATCTTAGGGTTATGTAAAGTGGTCTGAAAAGAAGCCAAAAATGCAATAATATACAGGGTGTTCCATTTAAAAAAAATCATCCAGGTCCACTCACACTTTTTTGAGCCACCCTATAGAAGTTAAAATATTTTCCTGAAATACATCCTGGTACATACTTTAGGTTTGCACTTAAACAAAATTCTCAAGTTTTTTATTCTAGGAGCTACAGATGCCCGACGCACTATTGCCGGACCCTGTATACATTGTATCCAATTTAAGAAACTAAACATTGGTTAATAATAATTCAAAACAGAACTATCAAAAAAAAACTGACTAAGCCACTGGATTCCTTGTAGAATTTTTGTAAGGATGCGTTATTTTTATTTATAAGATAAAAAGACTTGAAGTGCAATATTTTCACACAAGGAAACTATATGTAGATGCCACATATAAGTGCATATTTGAAATATAGAGCACAAAAAGTAGCTCAGGTTCCTTTATCAAACTGGGAGGTTCTCTGTTTACTAATAGGCAAAAAATATACAATTGCAACCAAATGAGACACTATACAGGGTGTCCCAGAAATAAGTGCAAGTATTTTAAGGGGTGGTAGATCTCGATAAAATAAACATATTTTCTCTTTATCGTTTTTCAAATAAGTCCAAAATAACGGAGTTATTTTACTTTGAAAATTAAAAAAAATGATTTTTTGCTAAAATTTTGAGAACCACTGGATCATTTCTGGATTTTCTTTCTTGTAAATTTAATCTAATACCTATGTTGCCATATTATCAAGAAATTATGTTTTTTAACTAAAAACTAAAAAAAATTCCAAAATTCTTTTTTTGCGAAAAAAACCTCATCATCAGGCGTGTTTCTAGGGTTGAACTATACTACCAGTTAAAATACTTGCACTTATTTCTGGGACACCCTGTATATTTCATATCAATTACAACTTTTAGTTACGTAATCGAGGGCGCAATTTTTAAATTCATTGTTGCCAACCATGGACATATTCAAGTGGTAGCTCTACTGTAAAAAGTGTCAAGTTGCCACATTTATTTACTTATTTCCTGAAAATGTCATTCGTTTTGACATTTTAGTTTTATATTACGAGTTTTTGGTTTAAATAAATAGTATTGTGATGGTTTAAGTTTGAAAATATTTACTAGCAGACCTTGCAGTGGAACATTGCTCTTTTTAAAACCTACTTTAGTGCGAAGTGACAAGATAGCTTAATAGCCGTAAAAAACTGATCGTAACTTTATTAGAATATTTTGAACGGGAAACCGGTAGAAATGGTCGCTTTATGCCCCTTAAGTGCTGTTAAGTAGGTGAGTTTTGTTGATGTAAATAATAACTGTTTATATATTTATAATTAATTTATTTTTGTTTTCTAAAATATTTTGATTGAAAGAAAATACGTAAAAGTGGGCTACGCTGTTCCGGTCAGGCTTAATCACGTGATTAAAAGTTTATTTGATATGAATTGTACATGTATTGCAGTGATATTCTATACTTTTCTTTAAAAAAAAAGGATAAAACTTACCACTCCAATAGCTTCAAGGGCAAACAGCACCGTACCGAAGTACAAAGGATAGTCTCGATAATTGCCAAAAGTTAATCTATTCTCAAAGGTGATCTCTGTCTTGAAAATGTAGTAGAATATGATGGCAAACGAGACGAATGTCAGCAGATTGGCCATGGTGGTCAATGGCGCTAGGAACTTCAAGTTTCTGATGTAGTTGATGAAAATCAGAGGAAGGAGGATGATCAGCATAATAATTCTTTCGTCGACTGGATGTTCGAAGTACTGATTACAGACGTTTTGAATGTTCTCCGCTACGAAGACGGTGTAGACGCAGCATGTTCCAAGCTGATATAACAGTAGGAACGTATTACTTATTGTCCTGTGAATAAAAAACAAAAATTAGTTTCGGCAACTTGGCGCAGTTTATTTTTCGATCATACGGTATCTACGTACATATCTGATTTATGAGTCAGACATTTCTATTGTTTCAATACAATTTAATGCTTGGTTACGTAATATAAACACTGATGTAGGTACCTATATATAATAAAAAATACAGCTTAATTTAAAAAAAGCCATTAGGATAAATATATTGCTCAGTTTCAGTTAGTTATGGCTTTGAATTAAAGTTGTTCGTTGTGTTTTATAGCCTAACATTTTAAAAATAGTTTAAAATAAAGTTTTTTTAACAACATGCAGATTATATTACGTACTTTTAGTCCAAGAGCCGGGTGCAACAAACATTAAAAACATGAGTTATTTTTTGAGTTTTTAATTATCTGCTGATGATGCTAACATGGTTAGCAAAACGCGCGTTCCGTGTAAAAGTCAGTGCCGGACTTAGGCCTAGGCCAACTAGGCCCGGGCCTGGGGCGGCAGATTTTTAGGGGCGGCAAATTTTGAGCATACTCAAATATTTATCTTTTTTTTCCGAATATAGCCTTAGCCGATTACATATTTATTTACTTAACTATTACTAATGTTTAAATGTATAATTCGCTTGGGTTATTTTTTACTGCATTGTGCCATGCATCCAGTTAATAAATACATAAATACCTCGAATATAAAAAAATAAATTCAAAAACATTAAAAAATTTATCAAAAACACGTTGGTCTGCACGAAATGAAGCTTGCCAATCACTATCTTTGTCGTCCAATTAAATAAAATCCACGTTGAAGTCAATTTCTGCAGACGATACCGAAAAGCCTAAAACCCAATTATATGCTTCTAGTCTCCTTAAACAATTCAAAAGCCTAGAAATGGGTTTTATGGTGGTATTTTGGAAAGACGTTTTAAATAGATTAGATGCGGTCAATAAAAAGCTTCAAATGGTGGATATTGATCTAGAAATTGCTGCAGATTTATATAGCTCATTCGAAAAATATTTTTCTGAAATTAGAAATCTAGATAATACTAAATCATTTGAGGAATATGAAAGAAGGGCCACAGAATTGTTCGGTGAGAAAGAATATGCGGCAGATAAAAAGAGAAAAGTGAAACGGAAACGACAATTTGATGAAACCAGTGATAATGAAACTCTATTTAATGCTCGGGACGATTTTAGGATAAATGTATTTAATGTTATTATTGATAAATTAATCCTTGAATTTTTTTATCCTACAGGAAAAGTGCCTACAATGACTTTTCAGCCAAATTTGGTTTCTTTAGTGATTTATCTACTTTAAGTATTGGGGACATTACCGATACGTCCAGACATTTAATAACCTGTTATCCAAATGATTTAGATGAGTCAACGCCTAATGAATTAACACATTTTCGTGAATTTATAAAATGCATTAAGTCAGCAAAACCATCTGCTAGAGAGCTTCTTAAAGTAATTTATGAAAAAAAAAATGCTAAAGACCTGTTTCCAAATACTTTCATAGCATTAAGAATCTTCACATGTACTTTTATTACTAACTGTTCTGCTGAACGCTCGTTTTCCGCATTGAAACGTATTAAAACTTATTTACGGTCCACTAGAACGTCTAAATCATTTGGCAGTTTTACATATTGAGTCCGACCTTTTAAAAACTACCAATTACGATGAAGTAATTGATAATTTGGCGAACAAAAAAGTACGTAGGAAACCTTTATAGGCATATAAGCAAACCTTATAGTTTTGTTGTTCGTTTGTTGTCATTTTATATGAATATTTTAATAATTATTTTATGTTCTGTGTTGATCTGTTCTGTCGGTCTGTTCTGTTGTTGGTCCTATATTCAAATAAATGTTTTTTATATCCGTAATTTTTTTAATTAAAAAAAATGTTAAGGGGCCGCAATTTTTTTTTGGCCTGGGGCCGGACTTAACTTCGTTAAGTCCGGCCCTGGTAAAAGTAAAAGTGTTTTGGTGTATTGTGGTGATTTAGTGTTTTATTTTGCTGTGTAACACCAAAGCGACCATGCGTAGCATACATGCGTGATGATTCATGTTGTATAATACAGGGTGTCCCAGAAATAAGTGCAAGTATTTTAAGGGGTGGTAGATCTCGATAAAAGAAACATATTTTCTCTTTATCGTTTTTCAAATAAGTCCAAAATAACGGAGTTATTTTACTTTGAAGATTTCCAAAAAAAATAATTTTTTGCTAAAATTTTGAGAACCACTGGATCTTTTCTGGATTTTCTTTCTTGTAAATTTAATCTACTACCTATGTTGCCATATTATCAAGAAATTATTATTTTTTAAATAAAAACTAAAAAAAAATCCAAAAAAATTTTCAAAAAATTCCGAATTTTCAAAAAAAAATTTTTTGCGAAAAAAACCTCATAGGTGTGTTTCTGGGGGTGAACTATACTACCAGTTAAAATACTTGCACTTATTTCTGGGACACCCTGTATATAGTACATGAATAATAATAAAGTTATGAGAGTTCCATATGAGCTTGACACACAAGTAGATACCAGACTACAGAATAACAATACATGAAAACCTGTATGCTAGTCTGGGGTCTAGCATCTAACTCTATTCTTGTTGGACAAATAAAACTGTAAATGAAAATAGAGATCACCAACTCTGCTCTCACCAATGACTGAATACAAGGACGCGTAACGCCCATATACGGGCTGGAGCAGAATTTGTGCTGTTAGACGCCATCATTTTGATCTACGTATGTCACCAGCTCGTCAACAGCGACAATTTGAGCGATTTTTAATAGTTTGTTGTATGTAGTGAACGTTGTATAAACTTTATTACGGTGGTGGTGTTCAGGCTTTCAAGTTTAAAAGCCGCAACGATAAGAAAGAGCCAGGAGTTACGTTTCATACGTAAATAAACAGTCCACCTTCTTAGCGTTTTCTTATTGAAATTGATAATTATTTTTCTGATATTATATGTACTTGATATATGTGCTATACGTCGATACCAGTTTTGAACCTTTTGTTAACATTTTAATACGTTTTTTTGTAATTAATTAGTATGATACCACCGCCTACACCATAGGCGTAGTCAAAACATTTATCAAAAGTATAAATATCTCTTCAAGCAGCTTAGTTAGGAAAACTATGTGACTACGGCACTGTTTGGAGCCATAGTAACAATTTCGTTTCGGGTGTTATTTGTCCTTTTATTCTTTAGTCATTGGCGCTCACAAATGAATGGTTCACATTGTATGACAGATACTGATAAATTGCTAATCTGTGGGCAACTTTAAAGTAAGATATATGAGTGTGAGGTAATAGAGATCTAAAAAAATGAGAAATAACATTTATCGTTTCAAGGTGTACTTGTCACTGCCCGAAGGTTTTGAATTCTTTTAATCACACTTGATATTCATAATAACTTTAATTTGAAAGCACATAAAATGGCAGTCACGACACTTTATACATACCTGTAATTGGAATAAAAGTCCTAATATAAATATAATATATTAAAATATTCATGATAAGAAATTACTCATAAAATTCCTTATTGAATTGGCACCATTAATCAGGATAATTTGAAAGACGTAAGTATATACTTAAAATGCCTAATCATTCTATCACAAAGAGGTCTAAAAAATATATCTTTAAAATAAAAAAATTGAGTATTAAAAATCAAACCGAGTAGGTACAAAAATACAATATTATTTATTTATAAAAGAATACAAATTACATGTAAAAAATATTTCACATCACTAACTTCAATTATAATCTATTTTAAGTACGAAACCAAACTATTTACAATATGATCAGAAAGTTTTATGATTAAATGTGATTTCTATAATGACAGATACATTCGGATGCAAAAACGCCACGGATAATTTTTTCGTCAAGTTTAAAATTTTATATTTTTTTATTGTTGGCCCTATTTTCATGAATTTTTTAGCAAACTGTATACAGGGTTGTTCACCACATACGACACAGAATATTGTAGCTAAAGGATTAGATTTCTACAAATTGGAAGTTTTGGGTTCGTTGAAGGACTATTAGAGCTACAATTTAAAAATATTTTACAAGATACAGAGTGTCCCAAATAAATAAAAAATATCGAAGTTGTATTTTTTTAAATGGAACACCCTGTATATTATTACATTTTTAGTTTCTACGATTAAAATAAAGGTAAATTTGATTAAGGTTTATTACACTTAAACCTTACCGTTTTTGAAATATTTTCAATTTTGTGAAATTGCAGTATAAATTTTAAGGCTTCATTTCTCCGAGGGTATCAAAGTTTTTAATACTAAATATTTACTGAAGTTTATTTATTGATCAGTTATTGTGTTGCATTTTCTTGTAATTTAGAACTCATTTATCAATATACCCATGGAATACTGACATTTTATTCTGGTTATTTTTGAAGATGTACCAAATTTTTAAAGAGTACAGATTCTAATATTGTCGATATAGTTCGTTTATTTTGATTAAAAAATAAAAAAAAACTCTTTAAATATTTGTTAAAGAGGACCAATTAATATGATTCCAGTATTTAAACTACATTAATTGACTGTTTGCGTTGATTAATAATAATTGCTCCAAATACTAAAAAACTGAATTATGTATCTGTATTAGACAGTGTGGTAAAAAACTAACACCTTAAAAATGATATTTCATTTTTTGACAAATGCTTATTTATAACAACAGAGACGTTCATTTTCATAACTTATTATATTGATTTCTGATTCAAATCCACATTTATTTAGAATAATTTATTAACGAACGCAATTTAAGTATGTAATTAATTAGTATTTGGGCGGAAATACTGGTGGTATATTTAATTAATGGTATACTGTTTTATAAAGATTAAAATAGTTTTCTTTTGCATACAAATGGGCTAGTAATATTATCGTTTTACTAAAAACGATAATATTACTAGCCTGTACATTTTGTACATTTGTTGTTTTAAAAATTATTGCACAGAGTGTTTTAAATATAGGGTAAAAACCAACTCTTCGATTAAACCTGTATTATTGCGGACCCGTGTGGACTCGGCCTAACCGAACTAACTAATATGTCCCGCCCCCATATGATCTTAATATCGCATTAAAGAATAGACACCGTAATGAGTCATTCGAACGTTCGAGAACAATCGAGTTCCGCTGGAATGGAGGAGTACCAGGGTTCGGAAGTAGTTAATTAAGACGTAATTTACCTGATTAACTACGTGTAGTTTCTCTTCAAAAACTACGTCTTTTCCCGTTCGTTAACTACATGAAAACTACGTTAATAAACTATGTATTGATATTTTGAATAATTTTCCTTTGTATGAGGTGTAATAGAGATAATATGATGTAAATATTATATTTAAAGCCATATTTCTCCTATTTTCTTCAATACATTATGTGTTTTTAAAGCTTCAACTTATTATAACCTCACCTCAAACCTTTGACATCTGAAAGTTACATACATAGGTTACATAAACTACACCCTCTACATAAACTACATTAACTACATGTAATGTAGTTTATGTAGTTTTTAAAAGTAACATGTAGTTTTCCGAACCCTGAGGAGTACATACGAGAATATTCTAATCCTTCTCTATGCACCTAATGATCTAACGTCTAACGGATTATTCGAGAACTGTTTAGCTGTGGGTATATAAGCCGACGCCTGAGGCCTGAGGAGGAGAGCAACAAATAGACGAGTACAATTGCCGCGCTAAATTCAAAATAAATTCTTTCTAGATAAATAAGTTATAAATAGCTTGTAAATAGTTCTTTAAGTCTTTTATCGTAATTGTTTTTGTTACTTAGTGTAGAATAAATTGTGTTTAAATAAATTGTGACTTTCTATCCACACGGAACCGACGAGAAAAACGTAACAGTATAATAAATTCAATATTAAAGTTTATAATAAACTGAGTTTACGAATTAATGTTGATATATTTATATACAGGGTGCTACAAATTCGAGGTACGAACATTGGTATCTCGGTAACCCTAATAGATACGAACATGGTTAAATTGGGGCAAAGTTGCGTATTGGGATGTTCACCAAGATGCCATCAAAAAAGTTTTAAAAATTTCAGGGATTGCTGAGTTTTTTGGAAAAAACTGATTTTTTTGAAGATCAATTTTATTTTTTCCTGTCGTTACTTTTTAGAAAATTAAAAAACTAATTGCACATTCTCATAGCCACTTTATTAGGGCTATCTGATAGTATTTTTATATTTTCAAATTAGTTGATAATTTTTGAGATACAGAGACGAACTTAATTTTTTTAAATACGGACCTGCATTTTTAATTTCAGATTTTGAAAGAACTCGGTCTCGAATGATATGCCACACTTAATATTTTTTTTTGTTTTGACATTTGAACACAATTTATTTAAACTAATTTCAAGTCCGGCTCTGTTTTTTTTTCAAATATTAAATCTATTCATCATTCATTGATAGGCTTTCAAACTTAACAATGACGTGGCGTAAAACATTGAATACGGAAAATCAAATGCAATAAAATAATATAAAATAGTTAATATAAATATAAAATAATATAAACAATCAAATCATTTTACCGAAAGATGGCTTGGAAATGGTAGAGCAGTATAATGTCCAGCGAGATTCCTAGACCTATCGCCAAGAGGCTACATTATTTGACGTCATTTGTAAAAAAGTTAAATTAATTCATCTCAACATTTACAATAAGAGTACAAAATGCATTCGGAAGTATAAGAAGAAAGTTCAAAGAAATTTCCCTTTCGAACATGTAGAACATTAGAAACTAGTTTGTAGAAGTTGATTTATTTATAATAACTACGATTAATATTATGCATATTATTAGATCGCACACTGAGATTTCCAGTTCACAATAAAAAAAGTTATAAATAATATCTTTAAATTTCTGCCCTGGATATTATTTATTTGAATCTTCCAATTGGATCGATTTTCCTTCAATATTAATTAGCTCTGATAATTATTGCTTCGATGAATCTAATCATAATAAATAATTTAAGAAACCAGAGTCGGACTTATTATTTTAAATAATAAATAGTTTTGTTGCTGTTAAGGTATCCAAAACAAAAAAAAAATATTAAGCGTGGCATATCGTTGTACTCAGGAGACCGATTTCTTTCAAAATCTGAAATAAAAAATGCAGGTCCGTATTTAAAAAAATTAAGTTCGCCTTTGTATCTCAAAAATTATCAACTAATTTGAAAATATAAAAATACCATCAGATAGCCCTAATAAAGTGGCTATGAGAATGTGCAATTAGTTTTTTAATTTTTTAAAAAGTAACGACAGGAAAAAATAAAATTGATTTTCAAAAAAATCAGTTTTTTCCAAAAAACTCAGCAATCCCTGAAATTTTGAAAACTTTTTGATGGCATCTTGGTGAACATCTCAATACACAACTTTGCCCCAATTTAACCATGTTTGTACCGTATGATCGAGAAAAAACGGCGTCAACGATGGCTATGAAATGAAGATCGCTGTCATTTTATATGTAAATTTATATGGGAAATGTCATCGATCGTCATTTCCCAGCCAACTGGACGCCGTTTTTTTTTTCGATCATACGGTATCTATTACGGTTACCGAGATACCAATTCTCGTATCTCGAATTTGTAGCACCCTGTATACAGTTTGCTAAAAAAATGAAGGAAATAGGACTAAAAATAAAAAAAATATAACATTTTAAACTAAACCAACATTTTTTTGGCGTTTTTTGCATTTGAGTGTAAAAAACATGTACTTTTTGAACTCCTAAACTCAAATCTTGCTTGATCATAAAACTATTTGATCGTATACGTTATATGTATGCACAGATTGGTTGTGGTTCAGATATCAGCTAGGCGCAAATTTTTTAACTATATCTTGAACACTGGTGTATGTACCGATAACCAGACCAAAAATGGCAAACAGTGTTATGATCGTGTTCTTGGAATGGACCAGAATCTTTTTCCAGCCAGTGAGTTGTCGCCAACGAAAACAGGAATCGAAAATGGCGGGAAATGCCAGTCCCAAGGCAGATATACAAAACGCTCCGACCAAAGAAATAAACAAGTCGATGTACGGAATAGCGACTGCTAACGAAACTGAAATAGAAAAAAAGGACAGCCGTCAATTATAGTGACGTATATGCGATATAGTACATTATCCAATCAGTTTTATATACATATTTAAATTGACAAACGGGTATTTATTAATAATTAAATTACAAAAAATGGCTTGATAATTAATTACTCAAATTTAAAAAAAAGTATGATATACAGGGTGTCCCAATGTTTCTTAATGATGATTTTATCTACAATTTTTTTTATAAAATATGCAGGCAATGGCTCGATCAGAAAGAAACTTGGTTCAAAAAAAAGTTCAAAAAGTTGGTTTAGCTGGACGAGTCGAAAAAAAGAATAATACCTATAAACTCTTAAAATATCATGAAGTCATAATCTATACTTGTATTGACTTAAAACTTCCCAATATGGCGGACTTCAGTATGGGAGGCTTAAAAAACGAAAATCTCTAAACTGGAATCGACTGTACTTCAAATCGTTCAAATTGATAATCTGTGGTAAATCCAATTGAATTCTGACACTTGGCTGACATTGACGTTTACGGTTCCTTTTTCTAAATATTTTCATTATTTTTTTAGTTTTTATTCACAAATTCTACTTGATTGTGTTCTTTTATTTAACCTGCAACCTGCAGTACTAATTATATAGTTATAAATAATCTTTTCACCGATCAAGAATTGACGAATAGGCTGGAAGAGATTCAAAATGTGTAAAACGCTTAAAAACGTATTAGAAAACATTGACTCGTTCACAAATACGTGAAAATAAATTGGCCCAGATGTTTGTAAAAAGGTCTCTAATTATTTTGAGAAGTTTCCTCGTATCAGTAATTTTCAGGTTTGTAATATGTACTATATGATAATAAACAGATTAAAACTTATATTTCAGGAAACAGCGCGGGCATTACAGATTGTTGTAAATCAAATTTAGTACAGATTAACCTATAGTTGTGGTTGTGATATATTCTGATGTGTTTCTGGCAATTTAAAATAAGTTAATATTTAAACAAACATTTCTGGCTTTCCTGACAGGAGTGTGGACACGAATTTAATAAAAGTATAATGTGGATAATGTTCTGATTATTACAGTTTGCATGGATGTTTTTGTATGTTGTTATTTTTAATAAAGTATATTTAATGAGTTTTTGAGTATTTCTTTTTCCTTCAGAGGATTGTGTTCTAATCTTTATACATTATAAATTTTCGTAAATTATATATACAAAATTTATTACCTTATAATTTTTTGCTAAATGCTTTGTAGTTGATACAGTTTAACAGTATATAAAAGAACTATTTAAATAAGATGTTTGAAAATATATAGCCGTTTTTGCACACATCAATTCAATTTGTGATTAACTGTACTGAAATAAAAACAAATTAAGAGAAATGGGGTGATCTATCAACTATAACATGAAAAGCATCATCCTATTTCCAAGTCTTCTATTAATTTCACTTATTAAACAACTATAATTATTCAATAATCTTGATAATTCTAGGAACTCTCAGATATCGTCAAAACATGAAAACAAAAATTTACTTCCTATAGTTCTTACGTCCCTTTAACTGAAATATAAGAAACAGTTCAGGAGTTAATATTCTCACTGAGAAAGTTTATAAAATACCTTTAAGTAAAATCTCTTCGGATCTGCGGTAAAATACCTTTATTCTTATTAAATAATTTCAATAATCTATGTTTTTATTTATGATAACCACCTAATAACCTAACTTTAACGTCAACTTGACAATCCTGAAAAATATTATTGTTAACCAAAGAGTAAATCAATTTCTGAATTCGCTAACGCCAACTTATTTTTCATTAAAAAAAAATTACCAATTTTCGTAACTAGGTCGGCCATATTGAGGAACTTTTAAAAGAATAGTACTATATACTGACTGGTTTTTGAGATGTTTTGTACCTTTAAAGCTGTCCCAAAGCTTATGAAATACAGGGTGCTACAAATTTGAGGTACGAGCATTGGTATCTCGGTAACCGTAATAGATACGAATATGAGTTTTTTTGGAAAAAACTGATTTTTATAAAAATCAATTTTATTTTTTCCTGTCATTAATTTTTAGAAAATCCAAAAACTAATTGCACATTCTCATAGCCACTTTATGAGGGCTATATGATAGCATTTTTAGATTTTCAAACTAGCTGATAATTTGTGAGATACAGAGGCCGACTTAATTTTTTTAAATACGGACCTGCATTTTTTATTTCAGGTTTTGAAAGAACTCGGTCTCCTGAACACAATGATATGCCACACTTTATACTTTTTTTTGTTTTGGGTGCCTTAACAGCAACAAAACTTTAATTTTTATTTAAAATAATTTCAAGTCCGACTCTGGTTTCTTAAATTATTTAATCTGATTATATTCATCCCAATAATATTGATCAGCGCTAATTAACATTGAATAAGGAAAATCGAGCCAATTGGAAGATTCAAATAAATAATATCCAGGGCAGAAATTTAAAGATATTATTTTTAACTTTTTTTATTGTGAATTTGAAATCTCAGTGTGCGTTCTAATAATATGCATAATATTAGTCGTAGTTATTATAAATAAATCAACTTCTACAAACTAGTTTCTAATGTTCTACATGTTCGAAAGGTTTACCACCCTCCCTATTGTACAATTTTTTTTTGTTCAATTTTATATAATAGCTCTTTGCAATTTGATTGCATTTTGTACTCTTTATTGTAAATGTTGAGATGAATTGATTTGACACTTTTACAAATGATGTCAAGAAATGTAGCCCCTTGGCGATAGGTCCAGGAACCTCGAAAAATGCTCTACCATTTCCAATCCGTCTTCCGGGAAAATGATTTGATTGTTTATATTATATTATATTTAGATTAATTATTTTATTGCATTTGATTTTCCGTATTCAATGTTTTACCCCACGTCATTTTTAAGTTTGAAAACTTATTAATATTGTAACGATGAATAGATTAAATATTTTAAAAAATCAGAGTCGGACTTAGTTTAGGTAAATTGTGTTCAAATGTCAAAAAAATATTAAGTGTGGCATATGATTGTACTCAGGAGACCCAGTTCTTTCAAAATTTGAAATAAAAACTGCAGGTCCGTATTTAAAAAAATTAAGTTGGCTCTGTATCTCACAAATTATCAGCTAACTTGAAAATCTAAAAATACAATAATATAATAAAATCAGATAGCCCTAATAAAGTGGCTATGAGAATGAGCAATTAGTTTTTTGATTTTATAAAAAGTAACAACAGGAAAAAATAAAATTGATTTTCAAAAAAATCAGTTTTTTCCAAAAAACTCAGCAATTCTTGAAATGTTTAAAACTTTTTTGATGACATCTTGGTGAACATCCCAATACGCAACTTTACCCCAATGTTCGTATCTATTACGGATACCGAGATGCCAATGCTCGTACCTCGAATTTGTAGCACCCTGTATATTATAATAGTGTCGTTTACAAAACTAAGTATAATAAATTACAATGTATTGCATCATATAGGTATACAGGGTGAGTCAGGACTAGATGTCGTATTTTTGTTACGGCATAAATGGACGTAGGTTTTTTAAATATTTTTCGAAACACTGGACCATCCTGTATTTTCATATTGTATATTAAAATATTTAACATAATATGATCAAAGAGTAGTAATGTAAGTAGTAAATGTAGTTGTTGAGTATAGGTACATACAAGTGGTAGTCAATAGTATATATTTATGGTAAGATTAACATGATGTATTAAAACTAAAAATACATTTTTTAAACCAAGTTTTTAAAATGTGGATGAAGACTAAAAATTTAAGACATTTTGGAGTACTCATTCTAACGTTGTTAAATAATGAAAATGATGAAATAGAAACTTAATAATATTACTAATAATATTTACTTCTTAGGAAAGGTTGTGGTGGGTTGAATTAAAAAAAAAATACGCATGCTTCTGGGATCGAAGTACACCGCCCCTGAAATATGTGCACTTATTTAAGACGATTTAAGATTCACCCTGTATAAACTAATAAAGAAATATTAGATGCTGATAAATTAACTATATGATTATTGTTTTATTGGCTACCACTGTATTGTATAGATGTATAATAATATTTGTTAACTTACAGGTAAAAACTACCAGAAATATCCTACACAGGTTTTCCCAT
Organism: Sitophilus oryzae; assembly: GCF_002938485.1. NCBI lineage: Eukaryota > Metazoa > Arthropoda > Insecta > Coleoptera > Curculionidae > Sitophilus > Sitophilus oryzae. Next base: position 13,785,048 of record NW_022145945.1, on the reverse strand, counting down.
AATACTTTTTGATTACTTTCTTCAAATCTCTTACTTAACATTTGTCTCCATACTATATCAATAGACACATACATATAGAGTGAGTAAGAGGTGTATATAGCAAAAGCTAACATAAGTTTACACACTTGAGCAGCACTAAAAAAATATAAGTCAACTTTACTTTCAGAATTCATAAAAAAAACATAATAAAAAACGTGCAGGTAGTTTACAAACTCATAAAATAAGTTTTACTTTTGTTTATATAAATTATTATTCTTCAATGAGTACCTTACTAATGTACAGGATTTATGTAAATTATACATACAGGGTGGCCCATCGAAAACGTTCCGCAAGGCATAACGGCCAGGGTATTTTTGTTTTCAAAAAATCCAAAAATAAGGCAATTTTGTTTGTGAGGGGGACAACTTTTGCCCCAAAAATGATTGCAAAATCTTCAACCCTCTAAGCGGGGGTGTCATCCCCCAACTTTTTTCAAATGGTAAGGGGGGTCAAGTGGCACCGCAATGAAAAGAGGTTTCTATTCTCTATATAATCCCCGCTTCCCTTTTGAAAATCGGTCGAGTCATGGAGAAAATATGAAGGATTGAAATTTGAAAAGTGTATTTAAACATTTATCAGAGTAAGTGATAAGGATAAATTCCTTCGACCAATTCGAGGTTTTTTTCTTATTATTTCTAGATGTTTAGGCATTTTTTTTTCACTTGCCACAAGGCTGAACGATCAGGTGCGGTAGCTGTTCTGTGACTTGTGCGTTGAAATTCTTCTCAATATCGTTAAACTGACCCATAATAGAATTTCCAAAAATACCAGCCCACACGTTCACTTTCTGAGGGTTTTGTGTGTGCACCTCGTGAAAAACCCTGGGGTTGTCCTCAGCCCAGTACCGACAGTTGTGCCGATTAACGACACCGTTCAAAAAGAAAGTACACTCATCCGAAAAAACACACATTAAATAGGAAATTATTATCATTCGCCACTCGTTCACTCATAGTTTCACAATATTGCATGCAACGATCAAAATCGTCTTCGTTGAGTTCTTGTACCAACAGAATTTTGTACGGGTGGAACTTGTGTTTTTTAAATATCCTTTGGACACTTGTACGATTCAGGCCGGTCTCATTGGCTAATTTTCTTGTACTCAGCGTACTATCCATAACAACTTGGCCCAATACGAATATTTCCATAGCTTCATTTACTACAGGATTTTCCCTCTGCCTCTTTTTATTCATAACGAAACCAGTTTCGCGATTTTTTTTTCTACTAACTCGTGAACAATTTTGCCATAAAGGTGTTTGTCAGTGTAGAAAGCCCTTTTCACTGCGGTACCACTTGACCCCCCTTCCCATTTGAAAAAAATTGGGGGATGACTCCCCCGCTTAGAGGGTTCAAGATTTTGTAATCATTTTTGGGGCAAAAGTTGCCCCCCTCACAAACAAAATTGACGTGTTTTTGGATTTTCTGAAAAAAAATTTACCCTGGCCGTTATGCCTTGCGGAACGTTTTCGATGGGCCATCCTGTATATATAGTCTTTTTAGATGTCTACATCTTTTTTCTACGTTATATTCAAAGAAGAGTTTCGAACAAACTATGTAAAGAATTTTTTACTTTGCACAAAAATTATTACTACCACAGCTTACATATCTGCTTGGTTAATAGTATACGAAATAGAACCATCTACATCATCTCCATAAGCTATATACCCGAACAAACCTGTGGTTATATACAGGGTGGTTACGCAAGCCATTCCAATATTCAAAACCCCACATGGTGTTATAAATTTTTCAGGTTCTTTCATTTCGTTTTGCAAAGGAAGGATCTAAAAGGTTTGAGACCTTAGAGAAATAAGCAAATCTAGAGGATTTAATCATCTGACTAGGGACTATTCAGTCATCGTTTAACGTGACGTCATCATTTTTATCAAATATGAGTTTTAGGATGTGTCTGAGATCAGTTCATTATGTATTATTCATTGAGCGAGTTCCGTTTTTTTTCGCCATTTATTAATTTTTTTTGAACTCTTCTTCAGTCTTTTAGTTCTAGTCCTTTAGACTGTTGAAATTCCTATTTCTGAAGCATCAGCAACTCGCTATATTATTGGAAAACGCCATCAATATTTATTTTACATAGGAATATTACACCTTTGCGATGTATTTACTTCATATACGGTGTCCACGGGCCAGGAGTGTTCTACCAGCGTCTCTTTCTCGAGAAAAAAATAGTTTATAAGCTTAGTAATGAGCTCTTGTTCATTTTGGTTAAACATTTGAGGCATTTATGCAATAAAAAAAATTTGTTTGACAGCAGCAGTCATTTTTTTAATTTTGACGTTGATCGAAGAGTGGAAATACCAAAGGGGGTAAGGGGGTAAGTGCCAAATTTTTCAATGTTAAGTTATTACATTAGAAACGTAATAAATACTATGCTGTATGTCCTAACAAAAGTTACAAGTGTCGAGCGAAAGCGTCTGTTGTTTATGTATATTTTATGTATTTTAAAAGATATTTTAAAAATGTATTAGTTTCAGTTCTACTATGTTTTACTCATTTATCTTGAAAAACTAATTTTGGCACTTAACCCCTTTGGTATTTCCACTCTTCGATCGATGTCCGCCAATAAAATTATAACGCCAAATCAAATGACAATGACAATTACCAAAAGGAAATTTTGACATTGATCGATGTCCGTCAATAAAATTATAACCTCAAATCATATGACAATGACAATTACTAAAAAGAATATGCAGTAATCTACGAAATGCCTTAGGGTGTATTCCGTTGCTTAAATTGGTTGTGGTTTTATGTTCAGTTTCTATCGGTTTCCTGAAAGTTTTCTTATTACGGAACACGGTTCCTGAAAAATATCTATCACTAGTTGAAGCATGGCGCATCCGCCACGACATCAGGAAAAAAATACTTTTAATTTTATTTTTTAATTAAATGAAAAACAAAAAATCCGGCGACGACAGATTTTAGAAGAGCCAATTAGCTATCTTTTAGTAAAAAAAGCAACTTTCTAGAGCAAGTGGTTACTTCCGTAGAGACGATACAGATAAACATTAGCATTTTATATATGTAGATAATTGTCACCAAACTAACCAGCGCGAGAAGGCTGGTTTTTCTAGTTTTGTTTGTCAATCAATGTCATTTATGTGACAGAAATCAAGCAAATATTGGAAGTTCGAGCGAAATTCTCATTTAATTTCTAAAATTTGTAATAATATTTTGTATTTATATCCAAAAGCAATGGAGATAGGTAGTTAATGTAAATAAATTTCATTAACTAAATAGAATGACTCTTTAGGACCATTTAAACTTATCATGCAGCCATTGTTTCTTAAAGTCATGAACATTTAAAGAAAACATGAGAAACAAGACAACAAGTAAGCTATAAAAATGTAAATATTGATTAGATTTGTTTATTTATTATTGATCTATTTTTAATATTGGACCTACAAATCTTCACTTGAGCTGTCTAACGAGTTTACCAGTTCATTAATAAAGTACTTTTCAATATTAAACTCCTTTGAAAAGAAGAAGCAAACGTAAAAGCAGAGAATAGATACATTAAAAATGCATAAAAGATAAATTTAATAATAAAGATATTGAAATTTAGAAAACGTCAACATTCGACATTTCCAGTATTTTACCAAAGCGTTCCGTATCAAAGCGATGTTTTTCAGGAGCCGCTCTTTACCGTAGTTTACCGGTCTGGTTCGCCTGGTTTTGCAACGGAATACAGCCTTAATAATTAATATCACCAATCTCTTTCATCTGGTTGTCAAGCGACTGAAAGAGTTCGACAATATATGACGTGACGTTGAACGATGGCTGAACATTCTATATTGCAATCTAGGTAGTGCCTCTAGGTTTACTTATTTCTATAGAATTACAACACTAACACCCAGTTAGTTTTCAGTATAGAAAATACGTACCATCCCAATAGATTCTAAGGCGAAAAGTACGGTTCCAAAAAACAACGGATAATTTTTCACTTCTCCAATTGCATTTCTGTCCTCCAAACTGATCGGTTCGTTGAATATGTAGTAATAAATAATAGCAAACGAGATGGCGGTTATTACATTAGCCACGATCGTTAGCGGAGCTAAAAATTTCAGGTTTTTTACGAAACAGATCATGATTAGTGGTAGCAATGTCATAAGCATTATCAATCTTTCGTCGATAGCGTAGTAGTTGTTTACCACGTTGGAAATGTTTTGCCCAATAAAGACCGTATAGACACAACAAGATCCCAGCTGATACAGTAGCAGAAATGTGTTGGATATTGTCCTGAAAATAAACAAAAATATAGAGAAATTGGGAAATATTTAGAAGAACTTTTCCCTCTTCCAATTGCGAAATTGCCAGAGACATGTATTGCGATGAATACAACTAAAAAGCAGAATACTTATAAAAAAAACAAAAAAAAAAAAATACAAGCAGATATATAGAAAAAAAAATAGAAAATCGAAAAATACATTGGAAGAATATTCCCCCTACCTCATGCAAATTCTACAAGATATCTACTGATATAGAAGCACAACGCTTTTTATATTTTAAACAATGCAAAGTATAATGTGTGAAAGCATAAAAAAGTGAAAACATGAAAGCTTCTTGATACATGAGAATTACTAAAATATAATATTTGAAGAATTTTTGCAAAGAACAAACATGGTACATATTACAAAGTGAAACGTGATGTGTAAATTAAAAGTAATAATAAAAGCAGCTGAAATAAAAATAATATGTTAGAAGAATGTTTCTCGTTTCGATTAAGAATTGCTTAAAACATCTATAGCTTTGAATGAAAATATAAAAATATGATACCTAGTATAATGTGAGAACATGAAGTACAAATGAAGTACATGATGTACAAATAAAGAAAAACAAATAAAAGCAGTTTGGTACATAAAAGATGAAAAAAAAATTCAGTGCAGAAACTAACTTAGAGACCTAAAGCAAAGACCACAAACCACAACTAAAATCATGATGAGTAATATTACAATGTGAAGTAAAAGCGCAAATTAAAAAAAAATGCTGCTTGATGGAAAATATTATTTTCTAATAAATATCAATCTAGTTGTTGGCAATTTTAATTAATTAATTAATTTAAATATTAATAATTATTCATTAACAATAAATAAATCTATATAAAACAAAATATACCGGGTGTTGCATTGTCGAGCGATTTACATAGGAAATCCCATGTAAATTTTAATGGGGTCAATTATTGACTTCCCTAATTATTTTAGAGAATAATTCTATTTAGGTTTATTGAAGAGCACTAAAACCCACATTCAAAAGAATAACTTTAGATATTTTTGATTAGCCCGTTTACGAGTTATCGCCGATTTCTTTTTAAATATTTCTCCTTACTTATGGCCCTGTATTTACTTATGAGCACCAGTCAAGGTAAAAGATAACTGTCAAATGAAGTTGTCATTTCAGAAATTTACCTATTTAGTGCTTTATTATTATTATTAAAAACTCATACCTACATCGAAAATATTAGCCATGAATTACACTACCGAAGAAAAAGTATTGATGATTAAATGGTATTATCAAGGAAATAGTTATCAAAAGGTGTCGGACATGTTTGCTGCTCTGTATCCGAATAGACCGATACCTGGAAAATCTACAATCGCAAGGAATATCCAGAGATTTGAGACCAAAGGTACCCTAATAAATAACTGCAGATGTGAAGCAAGGCAGGAACAAAGAGAAGATGCAAGAAATGATACCGACTTGGAAGTTTTATTGTGCGTGGAAGAGAACGATGGAAAGATCAGCACAAGGAAACTTGAGGATGAAATAGGAATAGATCACACTACAGCGTTTCGAATTTTGAAACGACATAAATACTATTCCTTCAAATATGAAAAGCACCAAGAGCTACGAGATGGGGACGAAATACGGCGGCAGGCGTTTTGTTTTGATATGATGGAAAGAGCAAACACGGATAGGGAATTTTTAAAAAACATATGTTTCACTGACGAATGCACGTTTATCTTAAATAATGAACCCAGTGTTCAAAATTATCGATATTGGAACAAAGAAAACCAACCCAGGTTTGTCGAAACAAGGATGCAATATCCACAGAAAGTAAATGTTTGGGCAGGGATATTTGGACACAATATTATCGGGCCATTATTTCTTACGCGAAATTTGAATGCAAAATATTATATGGAACTACTCGAAAATCATATTTTACCTGCTTTACATGATGCCGCTAGGGAAAATCAGGAAGTTTGGTACCAAATGGATGGCTGCCCGGCACATACCCTGGCTGTTCGGGAATATTTAGACAATAGTTTTAACGGAAACGTTATTGGCCTAAATCATACAGTAAATTGGCCAGCAAGGTCTCCTGATATTTCGACAAATAATTTCTTTCTCTGGGGCCATTTAAAAAACAGGATATACAAGGATAAAAAAATACCCATATCTAGACGAGTTAAAAAATGCTATTTCTGCCGAATGCAATAGAATTTCGGTTTACCAGCTAGCGAATGTAAGAAGAGAATTTTATGATCGCCTGAGTTATTGTCTAGCAGTCGATGGAGGAATATTTGAACGTCTTCTTAAATCCTAAAGTTCCAACAATTTAATAGTACCTAAATTAACAGTTATTGAATATTGTAATAATACTATAACTTACCTTGTAATTGATTACTTTATTTTACTTTAATTCATATTAATTTGTATTTATAAATACATCTTTAAGATTTCCGATGTAGGAATAAGTTTTCAATAATAATAAAGCACTAAATAGGTAAATTTCTGAAATGACAACTTCATTTGACAGTTATCTTTTACCTTGATTGGTGCTCATAAGTAAATATAAGGCCATAAGAAAGGAGAAATATTTAAAAAGAAATCGGCGATAACTCGTAAAAGAGCTAATCAAAAATATCTAAAGTTATTCTTTTGAATGTGGGTTTTATTGCTCTTCAATAAACCTAAATAGAATTATTCTCTAAAATAATTAGGGAAGCCAATAATTGACCCCATTAAAATTTTCATGGGATTTCCTATTAGACCTGTTCGGTGTTGTGATTTGAACACCGGTGTTAGGTGTTGATGACCACCGGTGTTTCACTCGGTGTACCGGTGTAAACACCGACACCGGTGTTTATCGCGACACCGGTGTTCATCTATGACACCGCTGTTTATCTCAACATCGATGTTTATTTCAACACCGGTGTCGAGATCAACACCTGTGTCGGTGTCGGTGTCGGTGTCGGTGTCGATGGTGCCGTTTGTTAATTACCAAAAAAAATTATATTTAAATTTGAAAGCTTTAAGTTAAACTCGGTGCGCTTTAATAAAAGATAAAAATAAGCACCGATACTACATTATTATTATCAGGTTTATTTTGAACTTATTAATAAACATTATTTCTTCTTTAAACCGTCTACCAATCACCGGTGTCGTGATGAACACCGGTGTCGGTGTCAACACCGGTGTCGGTGTCAACACCGGTGTCGGTATCAACACCGGTGTCGGTATCAATACCGGTGGCGTAGTCAAAACCGGTATCGAGATGAACACCGGTGTCCAGACCAACATCGGTGTCGGTGTCAACACCGGTGTCGGTGTCGACACCGGAGCACCGGATAGCCTATATTTGGCCACCGGTGTCAGCCCAACACCGGTGTTAAAACGGTGTTCCGGTGTTTGGAACAGGCCTATTTCCTATGTCCCGTCCGACGATGCAACACCCGGTATAGGATTCATCATAAAACTACAAACAACAGAATTTGCTCTAAAGGAGCAAAAAATAAAAAAAATATATTAGAAGTTATAGTTTGAAGCAAATATCTAGGAATGCAGATGCATAATAATTTAAAATTGGACAAATATGTAAACAGTTTAAAAAAAGAAAACGCCAGAACAATTGCCACACTCCTAAAACTATAAAACATAATAACACCAAAAATTAGGAATCCAATATATCGAGCGATATTCTCAACTAAGAATATATATATTTAATAATACGTGAAGCAATACAACAGAAAAAAACTTAAACATGTTACAAAGGCAATAAAATAAAATACAAACAATAATATTTAATCTAGACAACAACACATTTAATCTCTACAACACCAACAGAAGAAGAATACTAGAAATCAAAGGAACTGAACATAAAACAATTAAAAAATTAGCATAACATATTACTTCTGCAGAAAATCAAATTAATAAAAACAAATATTACTTTTAGAGCTAACAAACAAATACACACTTATGAAACTAGAAAAAAAATCAGACATCAGAACAGCCAAGAGAACTCAAAAGAAACTTTTATAAAAACTAACAACAGAAACTACCATAAAATACAATATGTTACCCAAAGAAATAACACAATTAACTTAGAAAGACTATAAGAAGAAAATTAAAAACATGATATTTAAGAAAATGATATCAGCATAGATGCCATGGAACAACTTATAAAAAAAGGAACTATGACTTCGATATCAGCTACCCAGGGAAAGTTAAAAAAATTCAAAAATTATTGAAGGCTATGAAAGATGTAACCGACAATTGCGATAAGTAAAAATCTGATCTGAAATTATTAAAATGTGTAATATTGTAAGTTATTGGCATTTTCTCGATTCTTGAATTAAATATAGTTTATAGCAGAGAACTTGTTAGAATCACCCTATATGCATCTGATAAAAAGTGACAATTTCTCAATAGAGAATATTGGCAATATTTGAGACAAACTGTAGAGTGAAAACAAACTGCCTGCCAAACGATAAATAAATATTTTCTGTTCTATTTATATTTCACCATGCAGCGTACATACGTCATCGCGGAAATCTTTCAATTGGAAAAATAAAATCACGTGAATCCAAGTCTGGTGCTAATGAGCTCGCAATTTCCGATTTTGCATCTCCATTTTATAAATAAATTGGTTGGCTTTAGGATCTATTTTTTGTAATAAATTACAAAAGATACAAACAACGCAATATCTTAATTTTTTCAAATTCCAAAAAATAAATAGATATCATTTTTAATATTCAAGAAGTTCTTAGACGGTTCAAGAAAACCGGAAATTTTCAAGACGATTTTTCGATTTTCCGGTTCTGAACCCTAGTCAAAATGTTGTGATGGCAGTGTAAATACTCGAAATCATTTTACTAAAACAGGTATTTTAATTTAAAGTGTATCATGGAATGGCAACATTACTAAAGAGTAAACTATCTTATTTTTCAAAAAATAACTATAAAGATATGAATGTTTAGACTTATAAATTAATCTATACTAATATATAAAATCCTTAAGTGACTCACTGATTAATCACGATCCTGCTCAAACCATTCATTATCCAGTAAAATGGAATCGCTGTATAGAGAGTAAAAAAAAATTACGGGCAAGCTGATTTTTTCAGAGTTTGTCAGCGACTGTCTGAGTGTAAAATTAACAAAATCGGAAATTTTCCCTTTGCGGTTTTTGAGCAATAGTTGTGGTTTTTTTAAAACTGTACTGAAACAAAATAATTAGACGCAAATTGTACATAAGAACATTCTCTATACGTTCGCCTAATTATTTTTTTATAAGTTTATTATTTGCGGACTTAGCGGCCCTTTCATGAGCCCTTTGGGGTGGTTTTCAAAAAGTTTGTTTTACAGCAAATTGACCCGTATGAAAGTTCTTCATAATAAATGGACAAGCAAGTTTTCCTCATGATTTTTTGTAGCTTGATTATTTTTGGAGATAGCGCCCAGATCATGAACAAGTGGTGGTAGCTTTAAATGTCTTTTTTTTCAGGAAAAAACACAATATTCATTCACTTGATGAATTCCATGTTTCGTTTTGGGGAAATAAATACATATCATAGGGAAGTTTGCATGTAATTTTAATATGAACACCCGAGGGGTGTCTCACTATTGGAATTACATGTACATTTTCTTGGAAGTCGCTGGCAGTCATTGGCAGTCTTACGGCAGTCGCCTATAATAATTACATGGCAGTCATAGGCAGTCTTCTTCGCAGTCATTGGCAGTCGCTTGCGAGTAACATGATATTTTGGCAGTACATGTACATTTTTTACCCAAGTGAGACACCCCTCGTGAACACCTTTAAGTTAGTAAATTTGTAGAACTAAACAAAAATTATGAAACTACCCCAATTTCTTCATGAACTGGACGCTATCTCCAAAAATAATGAACCTACAAAAAAAATCATCAGGAAAAGTTACTTGTCCATTTATTATGAACAACTTTCATACGAGTCAATTTGCTGTAAAACAAACTTTTTGAAAACAACCCCAAAGGGCTCATGAAACGGCCGCTAAGTCTGGAAATAATAATTTAAAAAAAAATTATTAGGCGAACTTATAGAGAATGTCCCTATGTACAAAAACCACCCCTATTGCTCAAAAACCGCAAGGGGAAAATTTCCGATATTGTTTATTTTACACTCAGAAGACAGTCGCTGACAAACTGAATTTTTTTTTTCAAATGACAATTTTTTGGCATACAGGTTGATTCTAGGATGTAGAGGTTCGATAAGAAGGGATTTTTCGAAATTCCAGTCCCAAGGGGGCGAAACCGCCCCTCAAATATTACAATATTTTTATTTAAAAAACGGCCAAGTTTCTGAAAAAACTAAGGGGGTGAAACCACCCCTCAAATATTAGAATATGTTTTATTTAAAAACCGGTGAGTTTTTCGGAAAAACTCTAACACGTATGTTGTTATTTTACATAGTTTAAGATTTTTTAAAAATTTATACAGGTTGTTTCATAAAATATGACCATTGAGTAATCACGATTCTGCTTAAACTGCTTGACGTTTAAAGCTGATTTTTGGCAAACGGATTGACTGTGGGGTATAGAGGTTCGATAAGGAGGGGTTTCTCGATTGTTTTTTCTCATGCTGACATAAATGTGAGAAAATTTTATCCAGTTTGTATGTTAATGGAAATTCTTGCTTTGCTTTATCATCACCATTACAAATAATTAATTCGACGCGAACGAAGTCGCGGGTACACGCTATATAGTGTCTTTATATAAGAGACAAACCCTATGCAAACAATGTACCAATTTCAATATATTGGTTTGCATCATTTGCACAGTAATGAAAACCAGTGTGAAATGTAGAATATTTGGGAGGGGAGTTAATCACCGCGACCTTACAGATCTATTGTGTGTCCCCCTTTCTTGAGCTATAACGAGTTATAACTCATCATACAGTCTCTATCTCATCAGTGTCACTCAACGAACACCTCGGAAATTGAAGCTAAGAAACAACGGCGAATGCAGATCTGTGGGGAAAATGGGGAAATATCAGAACACCTCATCACTGAGTGTGCCGAGACGACAACCATTCGTACCATAAACTTTGATACGACTGATATCGAAGATAGAGAAGAAATATCTGTGAAACTAAAGTAAGTAGTCTCAGATATTGGCTTTTGTCAAAGCCCTGAGACTGTATGATGAGTTAAAACTAGTGTAACTTCGTACCATTTAGAATTTAATCACCTATTATTACCATGTTCTAGTGTTTGTATTTCTAGGAAAGTCTCTTTAAGTCAGTAATATTTTATTTGTAACCGATGGTAATATTAGCATTTCTTAAAAATTCTTATAAGAAAGAAATTTGTCCCATAATATTAATGATACTTAAAAGCAATTTGTTACAAAGTATATATAAAAAACAAACTCTATGCCAAATGAATGAAAAACACTTTCTGAGCCCCAAAAAAATATTTTTCGTCATGTTTTGTTTATCTTTTTTAACTCCGTTATGTCGTCTACGTCATGGCAAAAATTTATCAATTGGAAAAACAAAAATCACGCGTATCAAAGTCCGGTGGCTTATAAGTCCAAAACTTGGCTGGCAAGGTTTGTTTTGCGTAGTTTTCGAGCCCCTCGCTGTCACAGACTTGTTTACGTCAACGGACACGCCCGACAAATTTGGCGAATGAGATAGTTTTAATTAGAATCCTAATTAAGAAATTTCTGGAAAGCTATACAAAAACCTTTAATAAAAATACAAGGGTCACAAGTCGAGAGGAAAAAAGTAAACAAGTTATATTTATGAGGAATTGGACGCCTATGAGGTTTTTTTCGCGAAAAAAAAATCTGAATTTTTTGAAAAATGTTTTGGAATTTTTTTTTAGTTTTTAGTTAAAAACTTATACCCACAAACTTATAACCACACGATATGTGGACTTGAAAAATCGCTAGTATAGTCTGTCCAACAGGAGGATCCCCGGCATCAGTGACAGTTGTGTCTGTCATTTTAATTCATAGGCAAATTGTATTTATTGTCATTTTTCGGATGTCGTCTGTCTTCTGTGTCTGAGTCACAGACATGTCAGTTACAGGACAGACTATATTAATTACAGAGTTAAATAATTCCTTAGTTTTGATACAATAATTAAATAGATTTTTTTTTAAAATAAATATATGAAAATGTGAGTGCTATAACATAAACATTTATATATACGTAACCAAGCATATAGCAACAAAATAAAAAAATAAATAGAAGTATCACATTTCTTACCCCGAATACGGTGCTACTTTAGCCATAAACCTAGGTCCTTCCATTAAGGCAGCTTCCGCAGTAGCGGGGTACGTCATGCTGGGTACTTGTTTTTTCTTGCACAGGTCGTACTCTGTTTTGACCAGCATGTGCATGCAGTACGTGCAGAGTAGACCTATGAACGCCGTGCCAATGATTCCCAACACCCATCCAGAGTGTGAGAAGGCCAGTGGCATTGCAAGGATACCCGTACCAAAACTGCTTTTCAGCAGATGGATAAGGGTTTCGAAGAATCTGTAAAATAATATCAATATGTAATAAAGAATTTAAATATCATACCATTAAAGTTTAATGAATATTATCAGTATAATGAAACAATAAATAAACATATTTTAAAAATCTAGATTCTGCATACACTAAGAGAAACTATCAGCTGAACAAAAGAATACGAACTTTCGACTCAATCTATCCTAAGGAAATAATAAAGGCCCTAGCGAAACACGGTATTGACAGGCCTTATATAGAAACTATCGCCAATATATACAAAGAAGCCAAAGCAAGAGTAATGGTATATAAAACAGCCTCCAAATTCCCATCTGGCAAAGGAGTACGACAGGGAAACGCGATATTCCCAAAGCTGTTTACAGCAAAATTTGAATAAATCTTCCGTCAACTGGACCGGACCAAAAAAAAAGGATTAAAAATAGATGGAGAATATAAGATTCGCTAATGACGTCCTAATTGCCAATAGTCCTGGAGAACTACAAACACGAATTATCGAACTAAATACAGCCAGCAATAAAGAAATTAGTAGGGATAACTTGGGCCCGCAGAGCCAACAACAGACAACAATGGGCTCAATTAAAAAGAGAGTATATAAACATGTGAGGGAGGCTACACCATAATTGGAAATGGTTGAATAAGTTGACAATGATGATGATGATGATGTTGTATTAACTGTTATTCTCAATGATGTTGGAGTTTTTCAATAAAATTAAACATAACGTGACCAAATTAATAATACCCTTTTAGATATGGCTAAAGGATGCTTCATGCTACACCGTAACGGGTCCGAGCCGTGCGTCGGTGAAGACACGGCCAAACATTGTCAAGTGTTCTTTACACATATACATTCATGCCAGGCCGAGCACGATCCGAACTTCGCCGGAACTCGTCCGTGCCCCGTCCCAGAAATGTCGGCGTACATTTTTTTCTCGGATCCGCTCCGTTCCCGCCACTTTGCGGAAAGCATGAATGTACTTTTTCTGGTGCCCCGACTGCAATCTGCAGTCATGATATAAACAAAGTACACTTTTTTTGTAGTAAGTATTAGTGAATCTTCCAGCAGTATTTGACGACAGGCGTAAAACTGGACAATGAAAGGATGTAATGAAGAAGATAGGTCCTTCATCTTTTCCTTTGAGCAGGTGTTTCCCCTGCAGGTGTTGTTCTTTATTCATCAACTGCAATAGGTACCAATTTCAATTTCGAGAACTTTGGCATTGTTCGTATTAAATCTTCGTGTGTCTATGGGGCTGTGTTTTCTAATATACTCGGAACTAATACGAACCCCGTTATCAACTCGGTGTTGCATATACAGAAAGCTCGGACGTGACTCGGCGTCTACTTCACGGAACGTGCCCGGCTCGGGCACGGTCCAGTGTACTGAGAATCATCCTTAATACAATAATTATTAAGATGTACTAGAGGAAAGTCGCCTATAGAGCGTACCAGCTTCTATGTCGTACCTCTTCAATATATCATTTAAAATTGCGTATAGCTCAATCAGACATCCAGTAATACCTAAGATCTTTTACAAGTAGCATGAATGCTTGTAGAAAAATACATATCAAAGACTCTTTGTATTTGTGCTTTAATATTTCGATGATCCATGGTAAGTGATTTTCTATGGCTTGAGAGAATGTAACTAACAAATATATATGTTTTCTCCAAATTTCCTTACATTCTACATGGTTAAACATCACCGTACTTCTAAAAAGGCAGCTAAATAATTTATTATATTATTTTCAATGCCGTTACAGAAACAGAACCTCTGTATAGTTGCTCAATTTTGTACCATTACTATTTGGGAAAGTCATCCATTTTGTCCTTTACTCCTACGTGGAGCATAGGGCTTCAATAAATGCTCCCCAGCGGGTTGGGTTGTTTGCAATTGATTTGACATCTCACCATGATCGGTTTACTCACTCGATGTCCTTTCTAATTGTCCTTTGCCATGCGTGTCTTGGACGATCAGTTCTTCTACTGCCTTGTGAGTTCGATTCAATAGCTCTGCCAGCGATGTTGTTGCCGCTTTGCCTTAATGAGTGACGTGTGACTAATCCACTTCCATTTCCTCTGGTTAGTTAAGCTCCATGAATCCTAATTTCTGAATTGGCCAGAATATTCCTACAGTTTTTCGCAGACAGCAGTTTATGAATACTTGGAGTTTCTTAATTAATGGCGGTGTAATTTTCAAGGTCTCTGCACGATACAGCAATAGTGACTTGACATTCGAATTGAAAATTTTAAGTTTGGTAAGTTGAGAGTACTGTCTAGATCTTCCAATATTGTTGACCATTCCAAATGTAATTTTGGCATTGGTTATTCTATTTATTATATCTTGCTTTGTGCCTCCGTTGGTTGAGATTATACTACCCAAGTAAGTAAAATTATTTACCTCCTCTATAGGTGTTGTTCTAATGATAAAGGGAGCGACATTGTTGATACAAACTCTCATCGACTTGTTTTTTTTAATATTGATCTTAAGACCTGCAATTCTAGTTTCATTTGTCAAGTTAAGTAGTTTTGATGCCGTTTAGGAAAGTAACATGTAGTAAAGTGGTAGAGAAATCTTACGGTAGACCTATAAGTATAATAAATGCTACAAATTGATTTTGGAGATAATGCATTTGCTCTGTAGACTGAAATGTATACACCGATTACTCATTGGGGTTACATGATGGTCTGAAGTCTGCAGTAAAAGTAGTAGTTGTCAAAACAGATAAAAATAAAAAATAATAGTTCAAAAGATAAAAAAATGCCTTAAGATGATATGTCGATGATGATATATTTATTCACAGGTTAAAGCTTGATGTGATTTTTTAAAACCACTCTAAAATTATGGTTAAGTAAGAATATGTAGGTATTCTTCACAGTATCAGTTTAGTAAGCGATTTAATTCATTTCTTGAAGTGCTTTTTAGATATTTTTCGGGAGCCGAGCGGTTTAAAGCTTCTTACTACTTTTGTCTCAATGCCAACCAAAATATATTGTGGTCACTGTGTTTCTTTAACAAACAAGGAACACAGTAGCTTCAATATATTTTGGTTAGTAATAAAACAAAAGTCGTAAAAAAACTTTAAACCGCTCTTCTGAAAAAAATATCAAAAAATGAGTTAGCCATTGCGATAACGGTTAGTGATACTTTTGACCGAAACGTTGTGTAAGCAAAATACATAAAGACAATGGAAATCTGAAATTCTTTTAGTTTTAAGAATATGTATACAGGGTTGTTCACCACATACGACACGGAGTATTGTGGCTAAACGATGATATTTTTACAAATTGTAAGTTTGGGGTTCGTTGAAGGACTATTAGAGCTACAATTTAAAAATATTTTTACAAGATACAGAGTGTCCCAAATAAATAAAAAATATCAAAGTTGTATTTTTTTAAATGGAACACCCTGTATATTATTACATTTTTAGTTTCTACGATTAAAATAAAGATAAATTTGATTATGGTTTATTATACTTAAACCTTACCGTTTTTGAAATATTTTCAATTTTGTGAAATTGCAGTAAAAATTTTAAAGCTTCATTTCTCCAAGGGTATCAATGTTTTTAATACTAAATATTTAATGAAGGATTTATATTTTAGGAGAATCAGATGCACAATTAAATTGTCTATCAAATTGTATTATACCATTTTTTACCTATCCCTTCAAGTTTTGGTAGAAAATGCATTTTCTTTTAATTTAGACCTCATTTATCAATATATCCATGGAATATTGACATTTTAGATTATTTTTAAAGCAACAAATGTACAAAATGTACAGACTAGTAATATTATCGTTTTTAGCAAAACAATAATATTACTAGCCCATTTGTATGCAAAAAGAAAACTATTTAAATCTTTATAAAAGAGTATACCATTAATTAAATATAACACCATTATTTCCGCCCATATACTAATTAATTACATACTTAATTGTGTTCGTTAATAAATTATTATAAATAAATGTGGATTTGAGTCAGAAATCAATCTAATAATAAGTTATCAAATTAAAGTCCCTGTTGTTATAAATAAGCATTTATTAAAAAATGAAATATCATTTTTAAGGTGTTACTTTTTATCACACTGTCTAATGCCCATACAAAATTCAGTTTTTTAGTATTTGGAGCAATTATTATTAATCAACGCAAACAGTCAATTAATGTAGTTTCAATACTGGAATCATATTTTGGTCCTCTTTAACAAATATTTAAACAGTTCTTTTTATTTTTAATGAACTACAAGAACTATATCGACAATATTAGTATCTGTACTCTTTAAAAATTTGGTACATCTTTAAAATTAATCTAAAATGTCAATAGTCCATGGGTATATTGATAAATAAGTTCTAAATTACAAGAAAATGCATTTTCTACGGAAACTTAAAGAGATAGGTAAAAAATGGTATAATATAATTTGATAGACAATTAAATTGTGCATCTGATTCTCGTAAAATATAGAGGGTGTTCCATTTAAATTAAACAAGTTCTTGCCGTTTGAAGCTAATAATTATTTAAAATAAATTTTTAGACACTCTGTATAAGGTAGTATTATTTTTATTATTGCAACACAATAACTGATCAGTAAATAAACTTCAGTAAATATTTAGTAATAAAAACTTTGATACCCTTGGAGAAATGACGCCTTAAAATTTTTACTGCAATTTCACAAAATTGAAAATATTTCAAAAACGGTAAGGTTTAAGTATAATAAACCATAATCAAATTTACCTTTATTTTAATCGTAGAAACTAAAAATGTAATAATATACAGGGTGTTCCATTTAAAAAATACAACTTTGATATTTTTTACTTATTTGGAACACTCTGTATCTTGTAAAATTATTTTTAAATTGTACCTCTAATAGTCCTTCATCGAACCCAAAACTTACAATTTGTAAAAATCTCATAGTTTAGCTATAATACTCCGTGTCGTATGTGGTGAACAACCCTGTATATGTTTCAGATATATTTCAGATGATAGGTACGGTATAGGAAGCATAGTGGTACGACTGCGATGACTGGTTTCCTGAACATACCTATCACTTATAAGGAAAAATTGATATTTCTGTTGAAATAATGCTAATAAAAATCTGAAAAAAAATATAAAATGTGAAAAAGATCAAATTAAATATTCGCAATAATCACAACCACCCAGTCCGAAAAATATGGTATTTTTTAACTTTAGTGCCAAGAGGTGTATGGTTTATACTACTCTCCCCTATATATTTTAATTAAATAATTTTTATCCTAGATGTGCATCGTGTGCTGCTGTTAATTTAATGTAGTTGTATTGCTTGATTGCTGCAAATTGCCACGCTTTACCAACCAGTTTAATGTAGTATTGCATTGTCAATAAAAAAAAACTAATTTAATTACTTAATAGACTAAATCGGCAGTTGCAGATTCAAATGGAAATATTTGTGATACGCAAAAGTCCCCCAGTTAAATGACTCTCTTAAATGAATGGTATTGCCTAACAAATAAACTCGATTATGTTTTATCCTATAGAAATGTTATATAGTTGCATAAAAATATAGTTTTATAAGAAAACTTATTATACAGTAGCATCTATGTCGTGGTAAACAATGATTGAAATAGTTTGATTTAAAGAATCGCAGTTTTGAGAATCGTTTAATAATTTATTAAATTAATATCAGAAACATGGAGTTGCACCATTTCAAAATGCTGTTAACCAGGATGTAACAAACGAAGATGGAACAATATGATAGAGCCACCTAAAGATACATTATGTATTTTAATCTACGACATTATGACACATTTAAGATTGTCATTTGGATGTCATTATGGCTTTGATAATAGCACTAGTGCTATTATGAATTCATAATAATACACAAATTTTAAAACAAGAAACAAGCAAAAAAGGTACCTCAATACGTTTATTGTAAAGATTAATTATAATATCAGTACAATTGGTTAAATTAATTCCAGACAATGACAGGTGAGTTGAATTTTTAGAAAGTAAATTTATTTCCTGAGTGCTTGAACTTGTTGAAAACCCATCATTGCCAGAAATGTTAACCAAAATGTTACATGACACTTTTTTCTTATTTTGTTTGGAATTTTCTATATAGCTCTCTGCCACTGTGCTAGAGCGCCAACCACAATGTCTTTTAACATTTAATAAATCCACTCCTGAATCTGCAAGCAACGACGCAGACGATTTACGGAATGGCCAGTGTATTGTTGTGGATTTGGAAGACTTAGGAACAATGCTATTTTATACGGCATTTTCCCTAAAGTAATAATGCCAACCGGTTGCTTTAGCTACATTTTCCATTTCTGTACCCCACAAAAAATCGAATATGCTCTGTGTTGCTTGGCCGCATATAGCTATATATCTTTGAACCATTTCCACCATATTCATTCCTTCAACATTCCTTTTCGTTATAAAAAAATCTCGTGATATCTTTGTTTTCGTAAATGGAATAATGACATGAATGCATTGTCCTTCATCTTTAACATTTTGCAGCTGTAGATTTGTCAACTCGATACGCCGGCAGGCTCCCGCAAGTCCCACTATCAATGAAACTTTTGTCAAGAAATAAGTTTTATCATCGGCTTCCAACAAAAAACGAGCTATGTCTTCTTTTTTTAAAATTGTCGATTTTTTTGACCGAAATCCTTCCGATTTTCTTTTTAGAAATGCAATTAAATGGACGTACTTACTAATATCTGTATTTTTCTTCACTGATATAACTGAACGTAGCATGGAATAATATACCCAAAGTGATGAAGCCTTCCTATGTTTTGAAAGATGTTCAAAATATGTCAGGAGAACCTTTTCGTTACTACTATTCTTGATTCCTTTCCCTCTACACCAATCTTCAAGTTTTACATAGGCTTGCTCGTAGGTACGTTTGTCTTGATTTTTCGGGAAGTAGGGAATCGACGTTTTACGCAATGCCTTCAATATCCGAAGGGACACTTTCATAATCAGAATCACCCATATTAATATTATTTTTTGCTTTTTTCTAAAACGGAACGTTCACACAAAATTGAACATCAATAATTGAGTTGTCAAAGTCAAAATGGAAATAATCAACAAGCACGGTTACCACGGCGCGGCGTGGACTAATATGGGCACCTGATAATTTTGAATTTTAATTTTTATGAGAATATCTCTGATATTTTAAATTAAATCAAATCTCTTTGGATCGTCCCTCGTGTCGCGTCGCCTTATCGGAATTATATTTGTGTTTTTTCTCTTTAAAAATTAAATATTAATTTTTATTTCTACAGAAACCAGATACAAAACAACAATGATTCTACTTAATGGACACGATTTTTTTTTAAATAACGCTTCAAATATTTGCTAAAACAGTTTTTGCTTATTATCTCGAAACAACGTTTTGAGGATAAGGCGGGTTTTACAACTTGACGCCTCAATTGAATACGTCAATCAATCCTAATTTATGTCATATACTAACATAGGTACTAAAAAATAAGAAAGTTATAGGGGTGAGCCACTTTTGAGACGCACCCGGTATATGCTCGCTGATGATACTGTTTACACTTACACTTCTTACAAAAGTTATAAAAACGATGGTAATAAGTAGTATAATCAAAATCTTCCTATTTTGCAAATTAAGTATAATAATGTTGACATAAGATAAGAATAACAAGGGGGCCAAATTTTCCAATTAGGATTTCTTCATTTTATCGTCGGTTTAAATTAAATTATTTTTATGTATTTACCCACAAATTATTTTTATATAAACATCCTTGAGGCTTATACCTAGTTTAATTTTTAATTCTTCAAGTAGCTTTGGACTTTAAAGTGGATCCAAATTGGTAAAGTCGTCAGAAGATTACAAATTCATACATGTACATCTTGTCATACTGCCTACGAATATACAGGGTTGTTCACCACATACGACCCGAAGTATTGTAGCTAAACGACTAGATTTTTACAAATTGTAAGTTTTGGGTTCGTTGAAGGACTATTAGAGCTACAATTTAAAATTATTTTTACAAGATACAGACTGTCCCAAATAAATAAAAAATATTAAAGTTGTATTATTTTAAATGGAACACCCTATATATTATTACATTTTTAGTTTCTACGATTAAAATAAAGGTAAATTTGATTAAGGTTTATTACACTTAAACCTTTCCACCGTTTTTGAAATATTTTCAATTTTGTAAAATTGCAGTATACATTTTAAGGCTTCATTTTTCCGAGGGTATCAAAGTTTTTAATACTAAATATTTACTGAAGTTTATTTATTGATCAGTTATTGTGTTGCAATAATAAAAACTTTACTACCTTATACAGAGTGTCTAAAAATTTATTTTAAATAATTACTAGCTTTAAACGGCAATAACTTGTTTGATTTAAATGGAACACCCTGTATGTTTTATGAGAATCAGATGCACAATTTAATTAATTAATAATAATTGCTTCAAATACTAAAAAGCTGAATTATGTTTGTGTATTAGACAGTGTGGTAAAAAGTAACACCTTAAAAATGATATTTAATTTTTTGACAAATGCTTATTTATAACAACAGATACGTTCATTTTCATAACTTATTATTATATTGATTTCTGATTCAAATCCACATTTATTTAGAAAAATTTATTAACGAATACAATTAAGTATGTAGTTAATTAGTATTTAGGCGGAAATACTGATGGTTTATTTAATTAATGGTATACTTTTTATAAAGATTTAAATAGTTTTCTTTTTGCATACAAATGGCCTAGTAATATTATCGTTTTACCAAAAACGATAATATTACTAGCTCTGTACATTTTGTACATTTGTTGTTTTAAAACAAATCTAAAATGTCAATATTCCATGGGTATATTGATAAATGAGGTCTAAATTATAAGAAAATGCATTTTCTACGAAAACTTGAAGGAATAGGTAAGAAGTGGTATAATACAATTTGATAGACCGTTAAATTGTGCATCTGATTCTCATAAAATATACAGGGTGTTCTATTTAAAGTAAATAAGTTATTGCCGTTTAAAGCTAGTAATTATTTAAAATAAATTTTTAGACACTCTGTATAAGGTAGTATAATTTTTATTATTGCAACACAATAACTGATCAATAAATAATCTTCAGTAAATATTTAGTATTAAAAACTTTGATATCCTCGGAGAAATGAAGCCTTAAAATTTATACTGCAATTTTGCAAAATTGAAAATATTTCAAAAACGGTAAGGCTTAAGTGTAATAAACGAGGTGTGCTTAATCAAATGTGTAATAAACCTTAATCAAATTTACCTTTATTTTAATCGTAGAAACTAAAAATGCAATAATATACAGGGTGTTCCATTTAAGAAAATACAACTTTGATATTTTTTATTTGTTTGGGACACTCTGTATCTTGTAAAAATATTTTTAAATTGTAGCTCTAATAGTCCTTCAACGAACCCAAAACTTACAATTTGTAAAAATCTAATCGTTTAGCTACAATACTCCGTGTCGTATGTGGTGAACAACCCTGTAGATATGTATAAAACATAGACTAACCATATATTGTTTTGGTCCAACATATAATTTCTTTTTCTGAAAAATGACGACAGGAAAATATAAAATCGATTTACCAAAAAATCCGGTTTTTTTTTTCAAAAAACTCGAGCAATCCTTAAAATTTTTGAAACTTTTTTGATAGAATATTGGCGAACACATCCCAAGGCGGCAACTTTGCCCCCGTTTAACCATGTTAAACTAGTTTAACCGAGATACCAATGCTCGTACCCCGAATTTGTAGCACCCTGTATAAGGAAAATTTAAACAAATCGTTTGTTTATATTATACAGTTTAATTTGACCACAGACATGATATAATGATTTTTTCAAGATCATTCATTCCTTTGTAAAAAGTTTTACAAAGTTCCTTTGTAAAAAGTTTTACAAAGTTCCTTTGTAAAACTAGGTTAAGCTTGGTAAATTACGGTAAGGATGTATAGATTCTTTAAAAATATCGGTAAAATACTGAACAGTTTGATAAAATATTGTGGTAGATATGTCAAATTATTGACGTTTTTTAAATTGCAATGTTGTTATTACAAAACTTTTACGATTATATGTCCCCGGATTGTCTTTGCAAGAGGAAAACCTTTTTATTTTTAAACTTTCATTTTGAGAAAAATGTATTTTTCATTAAAATTTTTGCTTGTTCTCCAGTGGTTAATCCTGTCTATACTTTTCCATACTGTTTTAGAGAAATTTAAAAAAAAAACATAAAAATATGGTTGATTTTTTTCTAACTCCTAAAAATCAAAAGGCGTTTCTATGGTAATATAACATTTTTGGTTTCATTATTTGATAGATGGTTATCATTAATTTTGATTAACGTCATTATTTTTTACTATTATTTAATTTCTGTAGCATTGAACTAAATAGATTTTGTGCTTCTTTGCCATTTCAAGCAGCAAATATATGACGTTAATTAATTAAAATTATATCAATAACAATCTATCAAAGAATAAAAACGAAATTACATTACCATAGAAAGGCGTTTTAATTTTAAGAACTATAGGAAATCTTAGGAAAAGAAAAGAATTCAACCATATTTCCATGTTTTTTTAATTTTCTCTAAAACGGTATGAAAAAGTATAAATGGGATTAACCATTTTAGAACAAGCAAAAAAAATTGCAACAAGCAAGTGTTCCTCATATTTCTTTTGATAACCCAAAAACCGACATTCCGCTGAACCGCTGCCACTGCACAACCACTTCGACGAGCCGCATCAGCGCAGGGCATAGGCGCAGGGTGAGTATGACGCTTTAAAGTGATTAGTCAGTTTAGACAGGTCTTTTTTGCCAGAAAAAAAAGAGATTGAATGACATATAATTGACAAACGAACCAGAAAAACCAAGCCTTTTGTACTTGCAAATTTAGTGACAATAATGACAAATGTGTCCGGTAATAATAAAAGTTTCGGCAAAACTTCACAAATATAAATAATACCCCATGATTTTTGGTAGTAAAAAATGTCAATAGCAATAGCTCGCTGAAATATCTACAGTAGTGTACATACACATAGTTCTTTTTGACTGATGTCTATTTTTAGAATTAAAAAATATTTACCGGAGAATTTTGACATATTTACAATACTCTGGAACAATTAAAACCGTGCTAAAAATTGCTCAAATATGATTTCCTCAAGGCCATTCCCATGTTGCAATCTTTTTAGCAAACTATTCGCGGTTATTAAAAAAGTGACTATAGTTATAATTATAATAGTTACGGCAATTGATTTACGAGCTTAGTATAAAGAATCCGCTTTTGAGCCAAAAATACATGTAACTTTCCGTTGTACCAATAGGCGGCCTTGCCCTTTCTTAACCTCAATTGAACGCCATGACACAGACATGCGATTACATCGATGCGACCGGATGATAAGCTTTTTTCAGAAAATCGTCTGGGAATTTTTGGCAAAATCGTTGCAGCCGATATATTATAAATAAACATACAGGGTGTATCAAATTCGGCTATCACCATTGGAATCTCGAAAATGGTAAGTTTTAGAGTATCTTAAATTGGGGCAAAGCTGCCTGTTACCTGTAAGTGAATTGAACTAATCTTTGTCATTTTAGGATATATGGCGGAGAAACCGTAATTTCCGGTTTTGGTTTATATATTTGTGTCGACACTTAGAAAAAAAAAAATATAAATACCAACATTGTCAAATAAACTTTTTTAGCTTTATCCCTTGGTGATGTCTAAAATCACTTGAGACGTTTTGTTTTTCTGGCATCATTATCAACTTGCACTGTAAGAAAAAACAACGCAAAAATTATTATGAAAAATGAAAATTATACAAAAATTGCTCAGGCATCTGTAGAATTTATCGTAATGTATGATGGGTGTCGCTTCTTTGATTTTAATGAAATAACATAAGTTGAACTTCATATAATGAACCTAATTTTACCAGAACGTCAACGGTTTTTATAGACATACTATCTGTTAAACTAAAGTGTTCTTGAATAGTTGTACTCAGATATTTTAAATAGTTTTTTTATTTGTTCTTTGTGTTTTTTTTTGCTTCCGACGATGGGAAGAGATACTTCCAGAAACGTCAGGAATTTTTTTGTCCGTTAGGCAGATTTGTTTATAGTAAATCACTGCTGGTAAGTTGGTCTCCATTGGATTAACACAGCAGTGTCTACAAAAAATAACTATTTTATTTTGTAGATTTTCTTAATAAGTGGCAGAATACACATAGGACTTTTTGAACCATATCTCTCCAACACATTGCTTCTTATAAAAATCATCATCATCATCATTATTTTCAGCTTATTAAACCATTTCCAATTATGGTGTAGCCTCCCTCACATATTTAGATACTCTCTTTGTAGTTGGGCCCATTGTTGTCTATGGTTGGCTATGCGGGCCCAAGTTATCCCTGCTAATTTCCTAATATCATGGTCCCATCTCAGGTTCGGTCTTCTTCTAAGTTTCTTAATTCCTCGTGAGCAGCATGCTGTAATTTTTGTGGTCCATTTGTTGTCCGTTGTTCTTGCCAGGTGTTCTGCCCATTGCTATTTAAGGGATTTGACTCTGTGGATGACATCTATTACGTGGGTCTTTTGTCGCATCCACTCTATTCTTTTACGGTCTCTCTTGATTATTCCCAGCCTATTTCGTTCCATTGAGCCATTGTGCGATCTGCAGTTTCCTTATAATGTCTCTTTTAAGTGTCCAGGTTTCGCATACATATTCCTCATTATACATTTCTTTGGTCGGTGCGCTACATCATTGTATTTGGTACTATTTCAAAAATGAATGTTGGAATAATACCAATTGAATGTTAAAAATAAAATTTGCAAAGCGAAACAAAAATATAGTTCGTATAATGACAGGGCCCATGATAGTCACAGTTCTGTCTGCCATTTTAATTCACAGGCTATTTGTGTTTTCTGCCATTTTTTGGATGTCACCTGTCGAAATCTGTCCTCTTTACTCTTTAGACAGATTACCTGTACTACCCATGATGACTGATGTTAACAAATATATAGTTTTTTTTTATTTAACCCCAGATAGTTTAAACCATGCTAACTAAATCACTCGTTTTTTAAAGTACAGCCGCCCTGGCTAGTTATGACACTGATGTTCACTTTTCCTATCACACTGTATATATGTTCAATGTAGCTTATATTTTACTAAATTTAGGACAATGACGAATTGGCAACATTCACGAATTAGGAACTTAGCGGAAAATTACATATTTTAATGAGTCATAAAACATCATTCAATAGCTATATTGTTATATTATTGTCGTAGTCTGGTTTCTGGTTTTAACATTAGAATCAATGATTCCCTGGCCTTATAAAAATCCTATAAAAATATTGTTATTATTAACATAAAATACCGGAACCACTATGATATAATGAAAGAGTGCTGAAAATAATAATACAAATAATTACAGAATTAGAATTTTCAAATTACGTATATGATTCAAGTGCTGTTTATAATCAAATTATTTCTGGTATTTTTATTTATATGTCGAAAACATAAAACTTATTTATTCCCGCTTCCGTTTCTCAGGAAAAATAATATTACAATTTGAAGCATAATTCGAATAAGTAGGGGAGACTAGTCTAAACCGTACCGCTTTGCACAAAAGTTAAAAAATCTACCAGCTTTTTTGGACTGGGTTGTTGTGATTACTGCAAATATTTAGTATGATCTCTTTTATATCTTATATAAATATTTTTTCAGAATTTTATTAGTTCATTGTTTCAACAGAAATATCAATTTTTCAAAAGCCTTGCAAATGGTACGAATCAGGAAACTGGTTGCAGAAGTCGTACCACTAATAAGTTTCCTAAATCCTACTTATTAATATCTGAAATATATTTGAAACATCTTCATATAGATGTAGAGAATGTAGAATGAGTGTGTCACCGAGACCTAACAGATCTACCTATAGTGTCCCCTTTTCATGAGTTATAACTCAACATAGAGTCCCAGGGCTTTGACACAAGCCAGTATCTGGGACGGTTTTACAGAGGTTAGTTCTCCATCTCCAATATCATTCGTACCAAAGTTTATAGCACACATGGTTGTCGTCCCGGCGCACTCAGTGGTGAGGTGTTCTGGTGTTTCCCCATTTTCCCCACAGAATCTGCATTCGCCTTTTTGTCTTAGCTTTAATCTACTGAGTTGTTCATCGAGGATACAGTGTCCTGTTAAAACCCCCCTGACAACTCGAAGAATGAAGTATACTTAAATCAAGGAAAATCTTTGATACTTCTTGGTCGTAAGTCCTGAGAAATGTTTCCGA
Source organism: Sitophilus oryzae (assembly GCF_002938485.1). NCBI lineage: Eukaryota > Metazoa > Arthropoda > Insecta > Coleoptera > Curculionidae > Sitophilus > Sitophilus oryzae. The sequence goes on along the minus strand of NW_022145945.1, from coordinate 13,758,013 downwards.
GTGTCTTTCGAGACAGTTGGGGGATTCCCATTCTAGGTTACGGATGGAGTCTTCCGAGTTCTTGAGATCCGGTTTTAGTTTCCATTTGGGATCATATACATACTTAAATATAATTTTAAAGCGGTTTCAAAAATTCACATCAAGCTTTAATTTGTTAATAAATACCATAAACTCATTTTCCAAACCATTATTTTAAATTTCTTTAATCACTACTTCTGTTAGTACTCAATTCACTTTGCGGGTTACCTTGTACCTCAAATCAGCAGCTGTGTAAACATTTCTGTCTACAAACTAAATTCTATACTTTCAAAATATATTTATCTTATTATTCGCTATAAAATAAATTATTTAGCGAACTTTTTAGAAGTAAGATTATATTTAACCATGTGAAATATAAGGAAATATTCTCTAGTTTGTGAAAAAATACACATCTTCAATTACATTCCCTCCAGCCAAATAAAATAACTCACCATTAATAATTATTGATATATTAGAGCACAGATACAAAGAATATTTGGTATGATTATTTCTACAAGCACTAATGCTACTTGAAAAAGATCTTACAAGATACTAGACGTCCTTTGGGGTTCACTACATATATCACAAGGTGATTCGCCAATGCAATTATAAACCAGATATTGAAGAGATGCCATTTAGGAGCCTGTATAGGGGTATACAGGCAACGCTACTTCCATACGTATTAATAACATAGCTTTACTCAAAACAAACAAGTTTCCTATAAAACAAGTTAATAGCATAGAGATTGTTTATGAAATAAAACTATAAAATTTAAGATGTTCCCATAATTATGATTCGCATAAAAGTTTTAGATTAAAAAAGTTACGTAGTAATAAAATACAATTTTCTTTGAAGATCTCTTGAGATAAAAAAATTAACAAGATAAGACTTCAAGTAGCTATAAAGTAACGATGTAAATAAAAATATTATAATTCTTTGAATTAATAAATTTTAATAATGATAGCACTGATAAATTTTAATTTTTAAGTAATTAAAATTATGTATTTAAATATATAAAGGAAAAAGGTATGGATACATACACATACATGGATACAACATGGATATCCCATTGTTTCGCAATGGATTTGAAACATAATATACAGAGTGCTTCAATATCGCTATTCCTCAGTTCCATTCGATTACAAATTTCAATAAAACTATTTAAGGAATGCGTGATATATTTTTGACATTAGGAAAGAGGTATTAATACACTTCTAATATACCAGGTGCGTCTCAAACGTGACTCAACTCTAAGTATACCGTAAAATGGGGTGAATAGGGACTGGAGGGTGAATAGGGACGAAATTAGGAAATTTCTTTGAAAAGGAACTGCACTTTTTCAGTAATGACTAATGGAATCTGGGCATGTCGAAATATTTGCTAGAGTACTAATTGGTTCTATTGGCAATACTGGTTTTAGTGTCAAAATTCACATGTCATCTGTCAATAGTTACAAAACAGCTGATCAAAAGTGTCAAGTTATAAGTCCTAAAAAACTTCATGTGGTTCTCCTAGAAAAAGTAAGTGAATATTATTCATATTTGGGAGTTAGTTAGCGAATTTCTTCTTATAAATGATTTTAATATTATTTTGAAAAAAATTGGAGAGTTTTCTAGATGACATTTTTTTTATCTAAACACTGCATATTTTTGTGTATAGGGGAGAATAGGGACAACATGCCAAGAACATATAAAAGGCTTTTCGGCAAAGGTTATAAGCACCACACTAAGGAAAATATCTTACAAGCTTTAGAAGAAATCCGAAACAGTACTTTGAGTTTCCGTAAGGCGGCTCTAAAGTACGAAGTACCAAAGTCGGTTCTATTTCGCCATGCAAAAGGCGAAGTGAAGAAACAAGGCGGACAAACGGTACTGTCAGCCCAGGAAGAGTGCATGTTCATTGAAAGAATTAACATCTGCTCAGAATGGGGATATCCCATTGATTGCTACGATTTGCGTCTAATCGTTAAGAATTATCTAGATAAATTGGGGAGGAATGAACCAAGATTTAAAAACAATTTACCCGGGAAGGATTTTGTTTACAGTTTTTTAAAAAGAAATAAAAAAAAATGTCCCTAAGATTTTGCGAAAACATAAAACGCTCTAGAGCAAATGTTTCGAGAGAAGTTATAAATTATTATTTTGATAACCCTATGATAGCCTGCAAGGCATTCCTCCATGTAACATCGTAAATTACGATGAAACGAATTTATGTGACGAAGTAGGTACTTTTTGGCGTTTTTGATGGTGTTTAAACAGTATAACAAAAATGATTTTTTTCTTGTAGGAAAAAAGAAAATTATAACACGACGAGGTAGCAAACATCCAGAGAGAATAATGAACACAACAAAATCTAGCACATCGATAATGTTTGCAGCTTCGGGAGATGGTAAACTCTTACCCGCATATGTTGTATATAAAGCGCAACATATTTACTCATCTTGGGAAATAGGGGGACCGCGTGGAACTAGGTACAACCGTACTCAATCGGGTTGGTTTGATATAAATACGTTCGAAGACTGGGTCAACACTGTAGCTTTACCATATTTAAACAAACTGGAAGGAAGAAAAGTTTTATTGAGCGATAATTTAGCATCTCACATTTCAGTAGATGTAATAAAAAAACTGAAAGAAAATAATATTGATATGATTTTCCTCCCTCCCAATTCGACGCATTTAGCACAACCCCTAGATTTGTCAGACCATTAAAAATAGCATGGAGAGAAATTTTATTGAAATGGAAAAAGGGGGAAGGGAGGAAGAAGTCTTCTATACCGAAGTCCACATTTCCGACACTACTTAAGAGACTTATTGATGCTATCGAACCAAATTCCAAGAAAAATATTTTATATGGATTCAAAAAAGGTGGCATTGTACCCCTTAATAGGCAAGAAGTATTAAGATGTTTACCGGAGGAGCCTAATGAAGTTGAAGATGTGGAGGTCGAAGCAGCAAATAATTCTATATTAGATCTATTGAAGGAGTTGCGCTACACGCAAACTCCTAAAAGCAGAGATCCGAAAATCAAAACTTAATGTAGCCCCTGGAAAGAGCATCCAGTTTGATTCGGAATCAGACTCAGCTTCAAGTAATATTGACAATGCCGAAACAGCTAATAATATCGAATATAATGAGCATGAAAGTGATCTGAGTATGGACTTTGAGGAACCTGAAGATACTTCACCAACACTATCACCATCACCATCCTGTTATAAATATAGTGATACGCTATCTCAAACTGATATTAATGTAGGAGACTGGGTTTTAGTTAAATTTCCAGTAGATAATAAAAATGCAAATATTAAGCAAAGGGTTTATATAGGAAAAGTTACCCAAAAAGATGGAATCCATTTTGAGGGAACATTTTTGCGAAAAAGACCCTCTGCAAGAGAAAAACTGGGAAACATATACGTTTTTCCAAATATTGAAGACAGAAGTGACTTTACTTCACACCAAATAATTAAAAAACTAAACAAATGGTTAGAACGCAGAGGAATATTTAACTTTGAAAATATTGACACACAAAAATTTGAGAAACTTTAAATTGATACGGACATATTACCTAATACCTAGTACATAACAGAAAATAAGTATAATATATTTTTATTTGTCTTATAATTGTTTAAGTGTATTTCGGTATATTTTCTATATTTGTATGATTTTCAAATGAATAAATGTTTATTTTGTGTCCAGTGCTGTTTTTTTTCAGTATAAATATATAAAACATATTTTTTTTATTTAAAGTTGTCCCTATGGACATGGACAATGGTCCAACGACATGCTAAGCAGGAACAAAGTGAAAATTAAATGGATGTCTCTATTTCACAGAATGGAGGGTAAATAGGGACACCACAGTTTTTTTTTTTAAAAAACGAAGTTTGAATTTTCTTAAAAAATATTTTTTGTGTGCTTACAGTGCAGACCCCCAGATAGGACTTTTCCAGTAAAAAAAAATCTAAAAAGTTATAATCTCTAGTAGTAGCGATATGTAAAAGCTCAAAAAGTGTCCCTATCCACCCCATATTACGGTAACTTTTTTATTTTTTCAGACATAAAACGAGATTTAGTTATTTTCGGTCATTTCCTGTTTCACCGGAAATGACTAAAACTTTTGATTTTTAAATGGCACCCTCGATATTTTTTTACTTTATTCGTTAGAAAATGACACTCTGAAGAGAATGACGTATTATATGCCAACTCTTGACATTTTCGTATATGGTTTATTTGAAATTGTAACATACGGCTCATAACGACAATTTGACACGAAATACCGGTGTGTGGTACCACTGTCCAAATAAAGTGTGTACCAAATTACCAAATTACTTAATAAACAATTAATTAATACAATAACAATTAATTAATACCAAATTATTCGTAAAAAAATGTTTTTCCAAATATGCTAATGAGCCACCCTGGTTCCATTTCAAAAAATAGAGATTTTTTTTTTGATATGATTAAAAATACAATTTGGTCTTATAACCGGCCAGGATAAGACACGAAAAACATTAGACGATCAAATCTATTTTATCAAGGCTCCTTGATTAAGAACTAGTATTCTAGTTAGCACTCTAGATTGAAATTTCAACTACGATTTTTTTTAAGCTAAAATGTCCAAAGTTTACATATGATATGTCATTCTATTCAGAGTGTCATTTTCTATCGACTAAAGTAAAAATATTCCCGGGATGCCACTTAAAAATCAAAAGTTGTAGTCATTTCCGGTGAAACAGGAAGTGACCAAAAAGAACTGAATACGTCAATCAATCCTAATTTATGTCATATACTAACATACCCAATCTCGTTTTTTTATCTGCAAAAATTAAAAAAGTTATAGGGGTGAGCCACTTTTGAGACGCACCCGGTATAGGGTGTCCCAGAGGGTGTCCCATTATAAAATATCGGTTAAATCAATAACTGTGGTTGTATATGCCATTTTATTTTATAGCGTATGCCATTTTTGGTAATAAATATTAAAAATAAAACTAAAATCCCTATATTTTGTCCTAGCTCGAAAAATTAAAAAACTAAATTCTGTTAAATACTGATAAATAATAACTGTAATTAATAAATGATACTAAGTAAGTATAAGGTACGTTCAAAAAGTAACATTTTATATCACTGATTAAGTTAATACAACCACAAAATATTCTGTTTTCAAGGGGTTGTGTCTCATAAGTTTGCTAAAACATCTTCGACATGTTTTACATAAGAAATTACTACTTTTTTTCTCTGGCTAAAAATGTCGAAAACGGTAAATTATGTTTTGTAAACATAATTTTTGTATATATTAAAGATATTTCAGCCCCAATTTGCAGCCCAGAGGCCTTAAGCTTCCGTTTAGGTACTCCTTTTGTTTTTTATCATTTTCTTTCTATCTACTAGGTTGCAAACGGTGCCTCGTGCATCCTATACTTCCTGGTTTCTATTTTTTAGGATCGTTTTCATCGCTTGCTGATTCCTTACCGTACTGATGTAGGTGTGATTGTTGAGGGCTTCGCTGACTAATTTTTCCTTCTCTATTTTTATATATTCTCTGTCTTTGAAGCAATTTTGACTTTGAAGCAGTTTTTGAATTTAATAATTTTTTTCAATATTTGTTGATGTTGATTAATATGGAATAGGAAAACCGATAGACCAAACTGATTTCGAAAATTTTCGCAGAAGGAAAATGTGTTAGAATTTTCATAATTATTCAACACAGAAAGTAACAAAAGTATTTCAATAATTCTACTCATATGAGGGCTAGCCTCCAGCCTATCGACACTAATCAATATATACAATGCATATTATATATTATTTTTCTTGATTAATTGTCAACAAAGCTATGCATATTTCTAAATAATTATTTAGGCCTGCATTACTACATGAATTTAAATTATTCAGAAAGTGAAACAACATTGCTTAACTGTATTTTTATGAGTATTTTATCGATAACATTCAATTAAAAATGATTATCTTATCTTGCCCGTATGATATGTTTATAATTACAAAAAAATATGATTTTCAAGTAAAAGATAATAAAGGAATTGCACTCACGTGGTGGGATGTTCGATGTCAGCATATTCATGTGGATTGTATTCTCCAGCTTCTTTCTTTTTCAATTCATTCAATTCTAGAATGTAGGTATGGGCATTATCCTTTGGAGTAAGCAACTCCCTGGAGTTGATAGCCGCAGAAAAACTGAAAACAAAGAAATAATGTTTAAGTATAGTACACAACAATAATATTGTTATTTTTTTATTGTAACTTAATAAATACACTGACCAAAAATTGGATGTATTTTAAAGTTTAATATATTTTATACTAGATTTTGGTGATTTTTTAAGCAATTTGTAGCTAAATTATTTGCCTTTTTAGTATCCCTTTCTAAATTAAAAATAAAATTTTTCATCTGTCAATTATACGAGGGAAAAAAAATGTTGATATATTGGTGAAAATTTGTAACACCCTGCGGAATATTGTTAACAAAGCAAGAAACTTAAAAATCATTTTATCATCTAGGCACGTCTTTTCTCGATAGTCATTGGCGTAAATACAGGGGTGCCCGGGGGTGCCCGGGGGTGCCGCCCCCCCCCAGGTACTGCTGGGGCACCCCCCAGAGAAATCCTGAATTATGACTCTTGGCTATGTATTAATTTTTATTTGCTTGTGATGCAGTAAAAATGACATTTTCTAGTTTTGTTTAGTTAATATTATTTTGTTGTGTTCAAAAAATGTGTTTTTATTTTTTTAGAAAATCTGTAGGTATTTAAGTAATCTACGGGAACATGGTTTGATAACCAAGTCTCTGAAATTTATTTATAGAGAAATTCATGTAAACGTTTTATTAAAAAAACAAAAGCCCTAGGCCCCTCTGGGCTCAACCACAGTCACAATAGACCGTAATAATATGATTTTTATAGACAGTGACATTACATGATTCAAAAACAATATATATATATAGGTTTGTCAACTAAAACCAAAAGCAGAGACATAGTTTTAACGTAAAAAATACAAAAAAATGTTAGTGTGTTCTTCAAAATCTCCAAAAAAATAATGCTATTGAGATGAATCAAAAAACAAAATATTGAAAAAAGAGACATCCAGATGATAAAACGATTTTTAAATTCCTTGCTTTGTTAACGTACTCCGAGGGTGTCCCTCGTATAATTGACAGGACATCGATGGCTACTTTCAGTTTTATTTTAGAAAGAAATACGCTCCAAATTGCTTAAAAAATCATCAAAATCGGTCCACTAGAACCCTATACAGGGTGGCCCATCGAAAACGTTCCGCAAGGCATAACGGCCAGGGTAATTTTTTTTCAGAAAATTCAAAAACACGTCAATTTTGTTTGTGAGGGGGACAACTTTTGCCCCAAAAATGATTGCAAAATCTTCAACCCTCTAAGCGGGGGTGTCGTCCCCAACTTTTTTCAAATGGGAAGGAGGGTCAAGTGGTACTGCAATGAAAAGGGCTTTTTATTCTTTATACTTTCCCGCTTCGTTTTTGAAAATCGGTCGAGTCATTGAGAAAATATGAAGGACTTAAATTTGAAAAATTTATATAAACATTTATCAGAGCAAATGATAAGGATAAAAAAGGACACTTGCCACAAGGTTGAACGATCAGGTGTGCGTTGAAGTTCTTCTCAATATCGTTAAACTTTTTAACAATTATGGTGTACTCACTTGCAGAAAAAGTGGAAATAATCGAACTTTATTTTAAAAATAATGAATGTAGCAATCGGGTTCCGCAGATATTCAATTAATGCCATCCTGAAAAACACCTTTATGGCAAAATTGTTCGCGAGTTAGTAGCAAAATTTCGCGAAACTGGTTCCGTTATGAATAAAAAGAGGCAGAGGGAAAACCCTGTAGTAAATGAAGCTATGGAGGTATTCGTATTGCGCCAAGTTGCCATGGATAGTACGCTGAGTACAAGAAAATTAGCCAATGCAAAATTAGCCGGCGTGAATCGTACCAGTGTCCAAAGGATATTAAAAAAACACAAGTTCCGCCCGTACAAAATTCAGTTGGTCAACGAAGACGAATTTGATCGTCGCTTGCAATTTTGAAACTGTGATTAATTTTTAACTTTTTTAATTTCCTATTTAATGTGTGTTTTTCGGATGAGTGTACTTTCTTTTTGAACGGTGTAGTTAACCGGCATAACTGTCGGTACTGGGCTGAGGGGTTTTTCGCGAGGTGCACACACAAAACCCTCAGAAATTGAACATGTGGGCTGGTATTTTTGGAAATTCTATTTTAGGTCAGTTTAACGATATTTAGAAGAACTTTAACGCACAAGTCACAGAACAGCTATCTAGCAACTGCCGCACCTGATCGTTTAACCTTGTGGCAAGTGAAAAAATGCGTAAACATCTAAAAATAATAAGAAAAAACAGCAAATTGGTCGAAGGAATTTATCCTTATCATTTGCTCTGATAAATGTTTAAATAAATTTTTCAAATATCAATCCTTCATATTTTCTCAATGACGACCGATTTTCAAAAACGAAGCGGGAAAGTATAGAGAATAAAAAGCCCTTTTTATTGCGGTACCACTTCACCCCCCTTCCCTTTGAAAAAAGTTGGGGGATGACACCCCCGCTTAGAGGGTTGAAGATTTTGCAATCATTTTTGGGGCAAAAGTTGTCCCCCTCACAAACAAAATTGACGGGTTTTTGGATTTTTTGAAAAAAAAAATATCCTGGCCGTTATGCCTTGCGGAACGTTTTCGATAAGCCACCCTGTATAAAACTTTAAAATAATTGAAAATTTTAAGGTGCCGTTAAGTATAGGTATATGGGAACATAAAATAGGTTATATCGATAATAATTGTCGATAATTATTGTACTCCTATTATATTTCATTATTTGGTTCGTTTAAAAAGGAACTTTTTCTACAAATATCCGTAAAAGTACCATTTTAATGAATACTTTCAGTACTTAAAAATATTTTTATGACACTGGCGTTAAAAGTAACAAACACGTACTTTTAACACTTATGTTAAAATTGATTTACTTTTAACACTGCACTGATGAGAAAATATATAACTCTAGAAGTTTTAAGATTTTATGTATTTATTTACTTAATTTTTTTTTTTTACTTTATATTGGATTAAAGTATGTTTCTTAACTAAAAAATAAAATCAAATCCAAAAATTTTTCAAAAAATTCCAAATTTAAAAAAAAATAGCAAAAAAACCTCATAATCGTATTTCTGCAGTCGAAATATACTACCTCTAGAAATATTTGCACTTATTTAAGACTCACCCTGTATATTAAATTAATAAAGCTTTTCAAGTATGATGTTAAAACTAGAATTCTTTTAGTTAGATATGGTTAGCAAAACATGACTCCAGAGTAGTTGCAAGTTGCAAGTATTTGCATAAATACCTAATATATTTACAAGGTTTTAACATTGTTGTAGAATGAAAACAATACCTTTATTGAGTGGATATTTCAAAACAGTGTTTTCGAAAAGATACTTTACGATAGAAAGATAAAATAAAATAATTTAATATTGCGTTTAACTGATGACCCACAAGCTGTATGTCAGAGTAATTTTCCAAGTAGGTAGGTAGATAGCCTAATATATTAAAAGTAAAGAAAGACTAGAATAGAAAGTAATGGCATCGGTATATTAAAATTAAAAAAAAAAACAGTAATCAACCAAAATGTTGCATATTGCAAATAGTTCAAAAGTTTGATACAATGTCAGATCGTCTCTAAACCTATAGAAGAATTAAACAAATTACTTTTGAAAATGTTGGTAAATATTCAATTTTTTTTTAATATTCTGAATATATATTATTATAGTATAATAACAAAATATATTATAACTAATTTTAGTAAAATAAGGTGCCCGGTGGCGTAGAGGTTGTGGGTCTCGTCTACCAATATCAAGGTTGTGGGTTCGAATCCTACACCCGGCATTTCATCAGCCGACTATTTTTATTAAAAAAAATACTTTGGGTACCTAGGCCGACTTAGCTTTAAATGAGTAATTGGGATTCACAATCCTGAGGTAATAATAGGTGGTTGAAGCGTAATTCTAGGCGACGATACCTTCCTTGTATACCGAACGGCTCTAGCATAGCAAGCTGTACCTTGCTACTCCCAAGGCGTTAAACGCTATATACGGGAGCTATTATTATTATACAGAGTGGTCCGAACTGTATTCCGGAAACTTCGTCAGCATATTCTGCAGATAAAAATAAGTAAAAAAGTTCGTATAAATGTATGCCCTAAAATGCTTAGTTGCAGTGATACAGGGTGTAGAAGTTTCATTTTTATTTCGATTTTTTCTAAATAATTTCTGAAATAACGTCATTACTTGGATGAAAATTGGTGTCTAGATGTTTTTTGGCATGAGAAATTTGATTTTGATGTCAATATGACTCCTACTAGTAGAGGGCGCCACCTACATGTGTTTTAACTGTTTTGAAGCGTAATAACTTTTGTCCGTACCTGTATAAAACTACTGAGCGAAAAAATATACATTTCCAACACTTTTTATGTAAAAAATATCTCTTTGTAAAAATCGCTACGGGCAACCGTTTTTAAGATATTTAGAATGGAAACAGTCAATACATGTCATTATTGAAAAATAAACACGTTGAGTAGATAGTTATTTCACTGAAAAAATAAATTTGGGAAATTTTTATTTTTTTAAATTAATCATAATTTTTTCTGAAAAAAATGATGATAAAACAGTTTCTGTTGAACTTTTGACACAAAAACATTTCAAATTTATTATTTCAATCTAATAACTATTTAGGCAACATGTTTAATTTATGTCAATGATGACAGGTATTGATAAGTTCGATTCCAAATATCTCGAAAACCATTACTCGTAGCGATTTTTACCAAGAGACCTTTTTCACGTAAAAAGCATCGTAAATGTATATTTTTTTACTCAGTAGTTTTATACAGGTAAGGACAAAAAGTTATTACTCTTCAAACCAGTTAAAAATATGTAGGTGGCGCCCTCTACTAATAGGAGTCATATTGACATCAAAATCAAATTTCTCATGTCAAAAAACTCCCAGACAGCAATTTTCATCCAAATATTGACGTTACTTCAGAAATTATTTGGAAAAAATCGAAATAAAAATGAAACTTCTACACCCTGTATCTCCAAAACTAAGCATTTGAGGACATACATTTATACGAACTTTTTTACTTATTTTTATCTGCAGAATATGCTGCCGAAGTTTCCGGAATACAATTCGGACCACCCTGTATATAATAACAAAATACGGTCATCAATGAATATAGTGCATTGAACTTTTTTGTTTTTGTCCAAAAAAATAATAATTTTGGAAAAGCATGAGATATACTGTTATTGTTTGTCAAAGTAATTATTATCTCACCCTCGTATTCAAAACTTCTCATTGGCGTCGTGTGAAATACATTACAAGTTGGTGTTAAAAATGTTTTGTATTGATTAAACAATTCACATGGTATTTTTAAATTATCATCGATGTGATGGAGGATTCCAAAAATGTCGTTAATTTCTTTTATAAATATTTTTGGAATATTCTACTTTAAAAATCCAGTAAATTTTATAGGAATCTGGGTTTAGGGATATACAGCGCGAGTCTTAAATAAGTGCAAATATTTTCAGGGCTGGCAGATCTCGATAAAAGAAACATATTTGCTCGTTACATTTTTTCAAATAAGTCCAAAATAACCGACTTATTTCTTATTTTACTTTGAAAAATTCTAAAAAAATATAATTTTTAATAAAAATATTTTTTGCTTAAATTTTGAGAACCACTGGATTTTTTCTGGGTTTTCTTTCTTTTAAATTTAATCTACTATTTATGTTATATTATGACGTATTATGTTTTTTTTAATTAAAAACTAAACAAAATCCCAAAAAAATTTTTGCGAAAAAAAAAACTTATAATCGTGTTTCTGGGGTCGAAATATACTACCTCTAAAAATATTTACACTTATTTAAGACTCACACTGTATAAAACTTTTAGCAATACATATTTTAAATATAAGCACCTGCCAAAATATATTGAAATTTCAAATTTAAAGCGTTATGTGTGAACTAGTGTAATAGTAAACAACGGATAGAGATTGATCTCGCCAAAATTATCATCGATTGTCATTTCCAGCCGTCCTTGACGACGTTTTTTTTTAATCATACGGTACTTTACTTTACTGTGATAAAATATCTCTTATTAAACTTTGTTTTTAATGCATATATAATATTTTGTCACTTTGAATTTGAAATTCAGCTGTTTCGTTTGCACGGCTGCTTTTCAAACTGACAATGCATATTTTTTCACAATCTTGCTGTATATATAAGCTTTTATTGTTATTTGCAGATGCTGTGAACACAAAGCACTTAATCGCTAGACAATACATGTGGAATATTTAAATAAATATATAAATATTTAATAATATCCTACTCATTATATATGTATGTGTCGATTTTTCAAAAAATTTTAATACCAGAGAATATATTTATAACAATTTGTATAAGATGTTTTAATTTTTAAGCGTATATTTTCAACATATTATAGAACTATTTCAAAAACTGATCATCATGTTTTGATTTAGATTTTTAGCACGTGATTGAAGTAACATGATAACTATTTTGTAAAAGATATTTCAAACATCTTAATTTTATTTTAAGTAAAATAAATTATTCATTTTGACGAAATACAAAATAAAAGTTGACCGTCAAATAGATAACCTTTAGTAAACATTTATGGTCAAAAAATTTAGGATAAACAATAATAATAATTAGTATGAAATAAAATAAATGATTCAATGGTGATCAAGCATGTAAAATTCAATACATGTGCGTGTTATTATCATTTCCTGTTTTTTTAATCATAATGTATTTTGATATATTTATATTCTATTATTCAGGGTGAGTCCTAAATAAGTACAAATATTTTCAGGGCTTGTAGATATCGATAAAAGAAATATATTTTCTCTTTACCGTTTTTCAAATAAGTAAAAAATATCCGAGTTATTTTATTTTCAAAATTAAAAAAAAATGTTTATTAAAAAAATATTTTTGCTTAAATTTTGAGAACCACTGGAACTTTTCTGGGTTTCCTTTCTTATAAAATTAATCTACTACTTGTGTTGCCATATTATCAAGAAATAATGTTTTTCTAACTAAAAACTAAAAAAATCCTTTTTTTTTCATAAGACCACCCTGTATATAGGAAATAAATGTAAATACAAAAATAAAAATGATTAGAAATGACAATAATTTTTTAATATATTCTGACATATTTTACTCAAACTCCAAAAATGTCCAATGTTATTTATAAAAAACAAACACAAAATATTTGTAATTTCTTTATTTTTAAACTAATACTAATACGGAATCACCCACATGCTTTTTTGGAGAAATGGCGAACAGTGGTCTTACGTAAGGAAAAGCGAGTAAAAATAGAAAAATTTAAAAAAAGATCCCATGAAAAAATTTTCAGTTCGAACTGGTTTGAAAAATGTGCCAAACCTGATTTTTTAACTTGTGTTGAAATATCTCTGTTTTGATTCAAAATTGTTGAAAATATTTGAACATATTATTATCTATGAATTCTAATGAGTTTATACAGGGTTGTGGCTAAACGATTAGATTTTTACAAATTGTAAGTTTTGGGTTCGTTGAAGGACTATTAGAGATACAATTTAAAAATATTTTTACAAGATACAGAGTGTCCCAAATAAATAAAAAATATCAAAGTTGTATTTTTTTAAATGGAGCACCCTGTATATTATTACATTTTTAGTTTCTACGATTAAAATAAAAGTAAATTTGATTAAGGTTTATTACACTTAAACCTTACCTTTTTTGAAATATTTTCAGTTTAGTGAAATTGCAGTAAACATTTTAAGGCTTCATTTCTCCAAGGGTATCAAAGTTTTTAATACTAAATATCTACTGAAGTCTATTTATTGCTCAGTTATTGTGTTGCAATAATAAAAATAATACTACCTCATACAGAGTGTCTAAAAGTTTATTTTAAATTATTTCTAGCTTTAAACGGCAATAGCTTGTTTAATTTAAATGGAACGCCCTGTATATTTCAGGAGAATCAGATGCACAATTTAATTGTCTATCAAATTGTATTATGCCACTTTTTACCAATCCCTTCAAGTTTTCGTAGAAAATGCATTTTCTTATAATTTAGACCTCATTTATCAATATACCCATGGAATATTAACATTTTAGATTGTTTTTAAAGCAATAAATGTACAAAATGTACAGGCTAGTAATATTATCGTTTTTAGCAAAATGATAATATTACTAGCCCAATTGTATGCAAAAAGAAAACTATTTAAATCTTTATAAAAGAGTATACCATTAATAATTAAATATACCACCATTATTTCCGCCTAAATACTAATTAATTACATACTTAATTATGTTCGTTAATAAGTTATTATAAATAAAAGTGGATTTGAATCAGAAATCAATATAAAAATAAGCTATGAAAATGGATGTCTCTGTTGTTATAAATAAGCATTTGTCACAAAATACTATATGTCTATTACACATACAAAATTCAGTTTTTTAGTATTTGGAGCAAGTATTATTAATCAACGCAAACAGTCAATTAATGTAGTTTGAATACTGGAATCATATTAATTGGTCCTCTTTAACAAATATTTAAAGAGATTTTTTTTTATGAAATAAACAAACTATATCGACAATATTAGTATCTGTACTCTGTACTCTTTAAAAATTTGGTACATCTTTAAAAATAATCTAAAATGTCATGTATTCCATGGGTATATTGATAAATGAGGTCTATATTGATAAATGACAAGAAAATGCATTTTCTACAAAAACTTGAAGAGATAGGTAAAAAATGGTATAATACAATTTGATAGACAATCAAACTGTACATCTGATTCTCATGAAATATACAGGGTGTTCCATTTAAATTAAACAAGTTATTGTCGTTTAAAGCTAGTAATTATTTAAAATAAATATTTAGACACTCTGTATAAAGCAGTATAATTTTTATTATTGCAACACAATAACTGATCAATAAATAAACTTCAGTAAATATTTAGTATTAAAAACTTTGATGCCCTTGGAGAAATGAAGCCTTAAAATTTTGACTGCAATTTCACAAAATTGAAAATATTTCAAAAACGGTAAGGTTTAAGTGTAATAAACCTTTATCAAATTTACCTTTATTTTTATCGTAGAAACTAAAAATGTAATAATATACAGGGTGTTCCATTTAAAAAAATATAACTTTGATATTTTTTATTTATTTGGGACACTCTGTATCGTGTAAAAATATTTTTAAATTGTAGCTTTAATAGTCCTTCAACGAGCCCAAAACTTAAAACTGGTAAAAATCTAATTGTTTAGCTACAATACTCCGTGTTATGTAGTGAACAACCCTGTATAAATGAATATGAAAATAAACCCAGTTATGATCGTATATGTATATAATTGGTAATTTTGACATTTTTTACAGCTTCACCATTAGAAATAAAAACATAATATATCATTGTTAAATTTTTAAAGTTTTTAAATTTACAATAAGTAATGTCAAATAATTGATGAAAAAATAATAATCGAAATTTTAAAGCGCAATAAACTCATTACTTCAGACCAAAAATGATATATAATTTTCTTCTTGATATATTAATCGATTTTCCATAAGTAATGAACAAATACAGTACCGACACAATAATATTTAAGTAGTTATTATCTTGTTTAAAAAATGTGTCAAAAATACATTTCTGTTTATTTTTTGTTTGAATTTTTGTGTCTCCTGTTACTATTGTTCTTTATTACGTATTCTTTATAAGTCTGTTAGTATGCATAAGTTTATTATACAAGGTGAGTCTTTAAATAAGTGCAAATATTTTCAGGGCTGGTAGGCCTCGAGAAAATAAACACAGTTTCTCTTTACCATTTTTCAAATAATTCCAAAAAAAAAACGACTTATCTTGCTTTGAATATTTCGAACAAAATGATTTTTGCTAAAATTTTGAGAACTATTGTATCTTTTCTGGATTTTAACTAAAAACTAAAAAAAAATTCCAATTTTTTTTCAAAAAATTCCAAATTTTCAATTTTTTTTTCGCAAAAGAAACCTCACAATCGTGTTTCTGGGGTCGAAATATACTACCCCTTAAAATACTTGCACTTATTTAAGACTCACTCTGTATAAAATATATTTTACCTATAAAATCAAAAAGCCTTTTAGTAATAATAATATAATAATTTCAGAAACAGATTGCTTGTAGTCCTATTTTTTATTATAAAAATTTAATATGGTTATTGCAATAAGACCTAAGAGTCCAAAAACATAAGATGTTGAAATTAAAAAAACATAACTATTATTTTTTTTACAATAATTCAATGCATACAATATATCCTGCCATGTTATATTTAATGATAACATTATATAGCCCGTAGACTAGAAAATCTAAATTTGAAAAATATTAAAAAACATTTTTTTTTTCAAACGTCATAAAAGTATTATTTTTGCGACGTGGTTGGCAATATAAAAAAGACATTTTAACGCCTAGCCATAAAAGTAAAGCACTTTTACGCCTAAGCATAAAAGAACAAAAATATATTATTAAACTGACATAAAGTGTCAAATTCAACGAGCGTAACCATAATTTCTCGATATATAATTACATACCAGGTATGACTTTTAAATCTTTTTATATTATATTTGGAACGTTATTATTGTTTAAAAAATTATTTGTGGCGTTTGAAAAAAAATAGTATGTTCTATTCGGAGTAAAAATGTCTTTTTGTGCTTCGGCTGTATGTCAAATGTACAGCCTAGCCGCAGAAAGTGTCATTTTTACTCCTAATAAAACAATATACTATTAGTGTATATTATTTGTACCAATATTTGCGGTAGTACCAGGGAAGTATGAATTAAATCAAGTTGTAAATTAAAATCTGAGCAACGAGGCAATATTTTGTCAAGCGACATTCAAGAAAATACAATTAGTCACTGCATTAAAATGACAGACACAACCGTCACGTATTCTCTCGCTGGTCGGACTATAGTTACCAAAAAAAATATAGAATTTTCTAAATAAATGTACCTGTTAAAACTGTCATTTCTATTGTCAGGTCCCAAGCCGCCTGTTATTCTTTTATCCTTTATGGTCATTTTTTCTCTATTTTCTTTCACTCCAAAAAAATATTTTCTTAATATTCTCACAGAAAATTCACGTTCGTGTACTGAAATCCGATCGAACACTACAGATGTGACAACAATTGACAACGGACAACAATTTTTGACACTTTGAGCGGTGCCTTATCACTTATCAGCGATGTGGATCGACCACTGGACACCAAGCAGTAAATCAAGTCTAAATCGCGGCTGATAGCGGCATTTAAATATATATACAGGCGAGGTGTGTTTTTCTTAATCTGTAGTGGAGAGGTGGGACGTAGTATACAGTAGATATAGTATTGGCGCTTGGATGACGAGTTTGCCGCTTTAATTGAGCGGTCGATTGAAGTGTTTTGTGACGGTAAATTGGGATTTTTTGTGGCGCATTTTTTGTCTGACGACACCGATTTTTATTTTGGAGTCACTTAAAAACAGCTTATTTAATAGTTATCTAGATACCGCTGAATATTTTCTGGAAGACCCGCGTCATCTGCTGCGCATATTGTGTTATGTGATCGAAAAAAAAACAGCGTCACGGTAGCCTTTGCATTTATCATTATTTATGAAAAGTTATACAGGCGAGGCGTGTTTTTTTAATCTGTAGGGGAGAGGTGAGACGTAGTACACAGTTGGGTCACAGATTATACAGATTATAAACTTTGTTTTTTCTTTATTGTTTTTCATGGTTCCAATTTTCGGAGTCGCGCACTAGTTAGGTTACTAGTTTGCGCACATAGCACGCCCACTTATGGCCTCTAAAATTGTGCACAGCGCCTGACCGGCCCTGTTATTAGAGAGATATCGGAAAACCGAATAGCGTCATGCAGTATTTACGCGTACCTTATTTTGACAGTTAGGAGATATCGGTAAACCGAATAGCGTAATGCAATATTTACGCGTACCTTATTTTGACAGTTACGATATGCGCGAGTCAATTTTTAACGTAACGCCCGCTAATTAACGTTACCGCCTGACGTAATTTGCGGATCAATTACACCAAGCGCTATTTCTAAATAACGCTTAAAAATTGCTTAAATGGGCATGTGCGGGTATTTGACAACCGGGGCCGGCCGGCGAGATATTTTATTTTAGGTTGTGAATTGTTTTGAATTATTACTTTATTACTTTAAATAATTATTATAAATTACTTTAAATATATTATTATTATTTTAATTATTACTTTTTATTAGGTAATTTGATATTTAAGTAGTTAGGATTAGTTTTAATTAAATAAATATGGCACAAAATATGGATTCCACCTCTTCCAATATTAAAGAACCTATAGAGAGGCTTAGGTTTACAGCAGATGACGACTTAGCCCTTCTTAGAGAATTTGTTGCCCTAAACCCACTGGCAGACGTTGAACAATAAGCCCTTTAGTTTTAAAATACCTATATACCCATACAGGCACGGTACGTACTATGTACGTACCTGGTACGTAATGTTGGGACGAACGTCAGGTCCCTGGTACGTACTATGTACGTACTAGGGACGTACATTTTCCAACGCTATGTACGTCCCCGGTACGTCCCTGGGATGTGGTAAAGTACGTACTATGTACGTCGCATGTACGTACATTCCAGGTACAATTTACAATTTGTACAAGTTAAGATTCACACTCAATATTCAAACTGAAAGAAGCTATAATCACTTTCAGCTTATTGAACCATTACCAATTAAGGAGGCTACACTCCCTCAAATATTTAGATACTCTCTTTGTAGTTGGACCTATTGGTTGTCTATTGTTGGCCATGTGGGCCCAAGTTATCCCTGCTAATTTCCTATTATCATGGTCCCATCTCAAATTTGGTCTTCCTGTAGGCCTCTTGATGCCGTAATTTTTATGGTTCATCTGTTGTCCATCCTTCTGTCCTTCTTGCCAGGTGTCCTGCCCATTGCCACTTGAAAGATTTGACTGTGGATGACATCTATTACCTGGGTCTTTTGTCGTACCTATCCACTTTATTCTTTTACGGTTTCTCTCGAAGAGAGACCGTAAAAGAAAAAAGTTATATACTTGTTTATATCCATCGAATAAAATGACTAAGACTTCTTATGTTCGATTATAGTATTTTACGACGATAAATTCGGATTTTTTGTGGCGCATTTTTTGTATGACGGCCGCCGATTTTTATATTAAAGTAGTATACCCTTAAAAGCAGAAGAGTTTTTTAGATAAAACTGGAGGAAGAATTTAGTTTTTTACAAGTGTAAGCTGTTTTCTTTTTTTTATCAATTTCTTTATCAACATCTAGTACGATGTCATTTAATTAAAAGTGATGCTGTATTGTTTATATAAGACTTGTATAAATATCATCACCAAGAAATCTAATCCTAGATCACTCTTTATTGTAGTACGCTTGTATATTTTGTTAGACCGCCAAAACCGTCTTGTTTAACTAACTAATAAGATATTAATAAGTCAATAGATTACTTTGGGCTCACTATATTATTTGACTCGTTAATTAAACCAACTTATGGCCAACCTAATCAAATATGCCCCGCTAATTACATCTGTTTATCTTAAAGTCTGGTAGTCTGGTACATAAAATTTCCTGATGCTTTGCAAAAAATATTACAACTAGTAAGTACCTATTAAGTGAAGGACCAACAAATCTCTAAAATGGTGGAGAAAAAGACTTGTGGCTGTGTGCTGAGTCT
Source organism: Sitophilus oryzae (assembly GCF_002938485.1). Classification (NCBI taxonomy): domain Eukaryota; kingdom Metazoa; phylum Arthropoda; class Insecta; order Coleoptera; family Curculionidae; genus Sitophilus; species Sitophilus oryzae. The sequence continues at coordinate 13,738,200 of NW_022145945.1, read as the reverse complement.
ACTAACAGGACATTGTGAGCTTAATAAGCATAAAAAAGCTTGATGAGATTGACCAACGGAGCGATGAGCAGATTTTGTCAATCTGAAGAGGAATCAGCATCAGAAAAATCAACATCAGAACATATTTTGTCAGTGTGACAGCCTGGCAGTGTGGACATATGTTCTTTTGCAGTGGCGGGTCCATGGGGCCCAGGCCCCCCCTGAAATCTATAAATTTGTGTAAATATTAAGCTTTTCGGTTAAAAATGGCGCCTCAAAAAGCATATTCTACATTACTTTTTATTTGCCCCCCCCCTAAAATAAATTCCTGTATCCGCTCCTGGTTTTTTGTATTAGCGTTGATTGAAGAAATAAGTAATAAATGCTTTCAAATGTATTAGGCAATGATAGGCCATTGATAAAAAGCTATATGCAAGATTTAGTCTCTAAGTTATTAAATAGCCTTTTTGACCAGAACAGAACATGAGAATGTAATAATAGAGAACCGAAGAGGACCGAATAGAGTTTAAAAATCATACTGGAATAGGTCGATAGCAACCTACAAAAATCTAATCTACAAACAGATATATTTTTTTAATGTGTAGGTCTCTTAAAACTGAGTTTTATCCAAAATATCTGTCTGTAGATGTGGATGTAGATGTAGTTTGTATTGGAGGGGGGAAGTTACTCACCGCAACCTTATAGATCTATTGTGCCCCTCTTTCTTGAGGTATATCATACAGTCTCAGGTAAGTCATCATTATACTGAGACCATCAGGGCTTTGATAAAAGCAAGTATCTGAGATTATCTAGCCAGTATCTGAGATTACAGAGGTTAGTTTTCCATCTGCGATATTAGTCGTACCAAAATTTATGGCACGAATGTTTGTCGTCTCTGCGCAATATTCCCTACAGACACTGCATTCGCCTTTGTTTCTTATGCCGCAACCGCACATGCGGCATTTGGCGATCTCCGATCGGGTCTTCGCCGATTTCCTAGGTGTGTGGGTGGAGAAGTCGGAGTTCGGCGACTCGATCGGCGACGAGAACGAGCGCTCGTCTCTATGTTGTTGCTATCAGAGCCCGCATGTGTGAATGGAAAGGCGAAGCCCGATCACGAGCGCTCGGTAGTTGACGAGCGCTCGGAGTTCGCTAAATGCCGCCTGTGCGGTTCCGGCATCAGCTTCAATCCACTGAGGTGTTCATTCAGGGGACATTGTCCTTTTAAAAAACCCATGATAATCCAAAGATTGTTCTTACTTAAATCAAGGAAAATATTTCATCTTTGTCGATCGTAAGTTCTGAGACATTTGTTGAGAGGGTCTTAGACCGTTGAAGGATTCCCATTTTGCTTCTCTATTCCAGTTCATAGTTACTGAGCTGATCGTTTTTCATACTGCTTGACGATCGGATAAGGTGGCTATTTCTTGTTTCCGATAGCTCCTCTCTGAGATAAGTGGTCCGCATCTTTCGATAGCGTATAAATTTCTACCTAAAGGATGCTGGGGTAAGTGTCCCACTGGTTCGGAGTATTTAGTTTTTGGCTCAAATATGCTTATCCCTGTTCCTATTTTGGGTTTGAAAGGATCAATAAGTATACCGCCTTATGGCGTAACCACCGTAACAACAAGGCCGGACAGCTTATTCGTGACGTCATCAACTGGAGGCCTAAACTTTGATTGAATTTGATACACTTTATACGTATATAATGGATATAAACTTTAATTGCACCGAATTTTTAATAAATTATAATTAAACGTAACATTTAAAAAACATCAAATTGATATCCCATCTCACATTATCCATCGTCATTGTATTTATTTATACTGTAAGTGTGTCTAAGTTTCTTTTATTTCCTTTTTTAAGTCTATCATTATTTTTAACAACAGTAGTTTTTCAGACGTGTATTTCTAATAAAAATTATGACAATTTTTACAATAACTTAGCATTATAAATAGTACATTGCGGAAATTTTAATAATGGTGTTATTACTTTTAATGTAATCCAAAGATATTTTTGATAAAAATATTTTTTTATTGTGAATTTTGAGAAACTCCTCATGGCTTTGCAAAACTTTGTTAAAAATTATATATTCAAATAAAATTATATTAGTTATTTCATCTTTTGGAAACCCAAGACTGCCTTTAGTAAGGTTTTTTTATAAGTGAATTTTGTTCAATGTCAGTGCTGTCTGAAAATGTTAAATTATTTTTAGGGACATTAATGACTGAATCTTAAGTTTCTTTTCGCCATCATATAAATGTCGAACACAAATACTATACTGACTCCCAACTAATTGTCTATATTTTCCAAACCTACTTTCAAGAGGATCAGTTTGCAAGTTCTCTAGTAAAACATACCTCCATATTTTACTCATTAAAACAATATTTTATTACTTCAAACTCAACCTGTTACTCAACTGAAACGTGTTTTTTTAGGTTAGGCCGTAATTTACAGCGCGGCACGGAACACTATAAGGCATTATATCTTTTAAATTGTATAATTGCACACATTTATAATCACTTTATAGTTTCAACACTTCTTTTTACAGATTTATAACTTTTTTTACCCTTCTATTATCGATTATAATTACCACTTACTATCTATTATCTATTATATTCTATTATCGATTATAATTACCATTCCGCACACCTACCGATATCGATGACTGTCAACTGCGGCAATACCATCCCGCTATGCGCTACGACAGGCGAAGCCGCGCGGCACAAAATACATAATATATACTATAAAAAATATCTATTTTTTATTTTATTTTTCTCATACTATACACTATTGTTAACTTAAAATATTCCTTTATTACTGGTATGATTTTTTCCGTATTTTATTAAAACTATTTTTATATACTATAATATTTTTAAAAACTCGGAAAAAGACATTTTAAAACTTCGAAATATATCTGGTGAGTGAAAAAAGATCCACAATTTGAACTTTCATCGGGTAATTATCAACGCTGCTAAATAGAGTTGAGCCTCCAGTTGGTGACGTCACGAGATTTTTACGTCACAGCTGTCCGGCCTTTTTATTACGGTGGTTACGGTTAAACATCCCGGTGCCGAATATGTCCATGGTTGGCAACAATGAATTTAAAAATCGCATGGTCTCTTCCAATTCATTTTATTGCTCAATACTACAGTGAGGTGTTTCTCAAAGTTGTATATTCTTGGTATGTCATTCACTGGAGGTTGGAGAAGTGGAATGTTCCTTTTGAGAGTGTTTCCTGAGCTGATAATTAAATAAAAAAAACGCTACTACCACATCAGTTATGCTTCAGGTTTAGTTTTTAGACATGTCAAGTTTCCAAATAACTAAGTCATAAGTTAAATTTGATTTTAATATGTATAGATCTCTTAAACTTACGCTTTTAATTTATTTTTGACAGCTGTTTATATACAAATAAATCTTGGCAAAGGATGTACAGATATACAGGATATTGAATCAGATAAATACTAAATTTAAACTCAATTAAATCTAAGTAGCTTTCCTTTAACTTTAAAATTTCCACTCAACAATCAGTAAGATGCATAGATACATTTTATATAACTTTATAAAAATAAAAGTTGCATTAAAATTGTCAATTTAACATAAACATCAAAATTTAAAATTCAAGTTTCAAATAGTATCTTAGTAGATAATAGATAATCGAAGTTTCAGTTCCATCTATTGACAGCAGCATTAAAAAATATCAGTCAATTTATTACCAGCCTGTCGACTTAATGGTAATTTGCATGGAAATATGCACACCTGTAAAAGCAACACAGCTTATTCAGTATCAGCATGGCCAACTTCATAATCATAGTAAATAATACTATATATATATATATATATATATATATATATATATATATATATATATATATATATATATATATATATATATATATATATATATATATATATATATATATATATATATATATATATATATATATATATATATATATATATATATATATATATATATATATAACTATATAATCATAGTATATATATATCTAACTTCATAATCATATATATATATATATATATATATATATATATATATATATATATATATATATATATATATATATATATATATATATATATAGTTTAATTAGATATAATTTAGTTACATATATCTAGTATAATGTTAATACTATACGATCGAAAAAAAACGGCGTCAAAGAGGGCTGGGGAATGACAATCGATGATAATTCTGGCAAGGTCAAGCCTTAGAGGGCATTTACTTGGCCCGTACTTTTCTTTGTTTTTAAATTGTGCTTACTGCCAGCTGGCCTTAAGAAGGTTGTAATTTATTGTTATATTGTGTAAAAATGATGTTTAAATGGTGTATTTTAAACTATGAGAAAACGTATTTTTAAAAAAATAGAGTTAGTTGTGTATCTGACACGTTTTATGTTAATTTTTAGTAAATGACGTCTACAGATTGACCTCGCCAAAATTATCATCGATTGTTATTCCCCAGCCGTCTTTGGCGCCATTTTTTTTTCGATCATATGGTAGGTATGTCCATTTCAAAAATATATTGCGTTTGATAACCAACTAACAACTAATTGCATAAATACAATTTAACAGTCATTTATCTATCTATTTTTCCAATCAATGCCATTACAATGACACCAAAAAAAATGAAAAGCAATAATTCAATTTTAATTCTTTTGTTTTTTTTTCTAAATCATTTTCAGTTGACATTTCATCCTAGCGTCAATACCGCGACTATACAGTAAAATTGATAACGATCATTTTGCCGCTACTATGCTCGTTTGTTTATTGTTTATGGAGGAATTAAGATTGTTATTGCAGGTATCAAAACAATTAAATCAAACACTGACAACTTGCTATCGGTTGATCTTTAAAACACAATTAAGTAAATAACTAAAAATGTATATTTTTTAATTACATTTGTATGATAATAGACTTAAAGCTGTGTGTATAGCGCTTGTTCAATAGATTAGAAAATAAGGATTTTCTTATTTTTTATAAACACAATTTGGATGTTCTTTTCTCTCAAATTTAAGGGTCTAATTTCTATGCCAGAAGCATTGCGACCTGTAATGCCTGGAATATTGGGTTTATCCACTTTTTATGTCTTCGCCCAGTCTATCCCTGTGCCTGTGCCCCACCATGAAAATTATTGATTGTGCAGAACTTGACCGTAAAAATGTGTAGCATTGTGTAACCATCCATGACCAATAACTGTAAACTATCCAATAAGACGTACGTTCCCATTTCATTTCCTCCCATGCTCATGCCAGCAAAGATTGCAGTGACGTCCAAATTGATGCCGCGAAACTAACGATTTTATGGACAAATTAGACCAGTTAATTCTGTTTAAAAACTGTAAACTATTCAGGACTGTTTAAGGTTGATTCTCACTATACCTTCCATATCAGCTCCCTTCCGTTTCCCTTCAGTTTCCCTTCCGTTTACATAAAATATTATATCATGTAAATGAATAGGACAATGCATACTATCCGTTCCGTTTCCTTTCCGTTCCATATCCTTTCCTTCCATACATTTTTTGACGGACGGACTGAAGCGTATCGGAAACAGCGTTGTCAATTTATTGCATTTGTACCAGCTCTGTTAAAATTTTGCTGATATTTATTTATTCTTTCGCCTCTTAATTAAATCTATTGCCTTTGTCAAAAAATACAAATTTTTAAATAAAACTTTCGTAATGATATAAATTGTACAATAAAAAATATGGAACTGATACGGAACGGAAGCTTACGTATAGCGTCAATACAATAAAAATACGGAACGAATATGAAATGGAAACGGAAGGTATAGTGAGAATCAACCTTTATCCATAGAAAGTGTAGTCCTTCCTGACATGGGAGGAAGTGAAATAGGAATTGAATAATATTCACGTATGCAAACGAGTGGAAGTGAGACTGTGATCTACAGTGACGTAATTGAGCAGTGAAATTTGGCCAAAGTACGTATTATGTATTATCCTTGTTTATATATTATTTAAGAGATTAAGAAATCTTATCTATTTACCGTATTTGCCTATTGTTTATTGGTCCTTGACTCATGACCCAGTTCATACTCTGACATTTTACTAAACACTTTCACAAATGGTATTTGTCAGTTCAAAATTTAAAGTACACTCGCGTCCTCTTTTGATGTATCTACTAACTTAGATAACTTAAAAGCAAAAAATCAGCTTTTGTTAGCTGATTTACTGTTCTGCTATTATTTTTTATACGAAATATGTACATTTTCAAAATGTGTAGCTCAGGAAATTGTGGTGTAGCTGTGCAATCACTGAAGCAAATGTGTAGCTTGTGACAATCCTGTGTCCACCAGGTCCTTGATATAACGGGAGCATAGTTCCTCCGATTCTAGCCCTGCTTTTCCCAATAGAATGTCGCTTGCGATCCAGAGCCTCGCAGTGACATGTTATGTGCTCTGCTGTTTAAGGATCTTTATCGCAGAGCCTACACCAAAGACATTCTTGATACAATTTGAGCTTATTCAGCTGGCATTTGACAGCCATATATCCTGTCAAAAGGTCGGTTGTAGTTCGCATTTTATTCCTGCTGATCATTAGCAGTTTCCGTTGTAAAGACCGTTCAGCCATCGTTCATCGTTACGTCATCATTATTTATCAAATATGAGTTTTAGAGTGTTTCTGAGATGAGTTCATATTGTTTAGAAAATTTTAAGAACGTTCTTATATTATTGATTGAACGAGTTTCGTTTTTTTCGACATTTATTCCTTTTTTCTAGTGATGGGAAAAACCGATTAAATTCAATAATCGAGTACTCGAGTTTCAAGCGATTGCAATGTAAAAAGGTGCTTTGGAAATGTTTTCATAAAAATACAAAATTTTCCATAGCAAAAAAGTTACAGCGACTTGTTATGAATTGAAAATGCATTTTTTTGAAAAACACCCCGTAACTCCGAAACGGTAACAGATATCGATATGCGGTTTTCACCATCATGTTTTTGAGAAACATTGAGCTCCAGACACCGATATTAGTTTTTGTCTATCTCCTATAGAAAAGGGTGTTTCCATTTAAAAGCGTCGAATTTGACCCACCCTGTACACTCGCGGCCTCTTTTGATGTCATCAGCAGATGATCAAGACTTGTGAGACGATCAATACTTGTGAGTCTTGATCATCTGCTGATGATGCTAACATGGTTAGCGAAACGCCCGTCCAGTGTAGAAGTAAAAGTGTTTTGGTGATTTAGTGTTTTATTTTGCTGTGTAACACCAAAGCAAGTTCCAACCCCCAAATGTAATATTTATCCAAGGAAAAGGATATGTATCTCCTGGTTATTTTCTAATAAAGACTTTCTTATTTTATTTAAATTAATAATTTATTACTAAGAGATAATTGATGATTTCATTTTTCTGCAAACTGATTATATTTGCAAATCTAAAATAGCAATATGGACAATAATCCCATAATGGAGTTAAATAAAAAACAAACATTATTATTTTTATTTGAAACGAATGTTATTATCCGAAATTTTCCACTGCATATTACAGAATGGTGAAATAATATCTCGGTAGCAAACAAAGGCACCATATTCTCAGAAAATACCTAGTCCATTAAAAAAGGAATTTGAATATATTTAAATGCTTATAAATATTAACGATTTTATTTGACAATGAAAACAAATACGGTTTTGCAATCATTTATATCGGTATTTATTTCTTTATTTTTTTCTATAATTCTTAACAATTATTATTTCAAAACAATATTGTTTTGTGAACAAAAGTGCAAGAATAAATTGTGAACATAAAATTTTCCACAAAATCATAAAAATTTTTGTCTTATCACTAGACAATAATAAGTGTAAAAACTACTTTCTTATAAACTTATTTATATTAAGTTTTAACCTAATAAAACTTTTTGTATATTTTTTTTTAAATATAGCAGTCCATCCAGTATGAAGACCAAAAGTAGAGCTTTACAAAATATTAAAATATTGAAAATATCTCTGTATTCCATGATTTTTCTGCTGGTTAAATTTTCAGTCACCAATTTGTCAATAAATATAATTAACGGTACCTCTAACTAATTTTATAATTGATATGTACCTCAGTTTAAATTTTAATACATAATTAATTAATATACAGGGTGTTTCAAAAAACATGCCCCATTTCTCGTGGGGAGATTTCTCACGTAAAAATAAGATTTATTTTACATATCAACATAGGTCCGATTCTGCTTTATTTTGTAGCTACAGGGTGTTAAAATCTTCTAAAGATAACTTTTCGATTTATTATAATTTTCTTCCCAGTACTTTTAGTGATTCGAATGAAATGTTGAGGGTAAAAGTTACTATAAGTGCTACATATTTTAATGTTATAAAAATGTCAATAAATCATAATAGTAACACTGGAATATTTTTCCAAAAAAAATATGTGCGCCACTGACTTTTTTCTTTTAATATCAATATTCTGTAGGCCGTTTAATGCCAATTAAAAGTTATCTTTTGATATTTTGTTGAATCCGGCCTCCTTGATGAGATAAACGCAATTTTATTAATCACAATTAATAAAATAATTAGAATAAAAATAAAATTAGGAAACTATATATTTTACCTAATTTATTATTAAATATTATTACTATTAGTTATTATTACTAATAGTCCAACCGTACAGGAATTTAAATAAAAAAATAATGGTATTTAAGATAATTACAAAAAACCTAATATTCAAAAGTTTTAACATCCTGTAACTCGACAACTATGCATTTCCATACCATGTTTATAGAAACTTTTTTTTACATTTTTTGATGAAGAATCAATGAGTACTTATTTAAAACTTTTGCAAGTTAATGATATTATTTTTTTTAAAGGTTGCTATTAGACTTCAATGATTGAATGATCAAGGCAAATTAAAAAATTCACAGATTTTGCAACATGCGCAACCATCATAGGCGTATTGAAAATACCAGACACAAAAGTCGGCGGTGGTCAGCAATCACCTGTTTTTTACATTTTATATTAACTTATGACGTCATTTGGAAGACCTCAATAGAAATATAAAAGAACTAAAGCTTGTTTGGAAAGCAATTTGACATTCGTGACGTCAGCACTCCTGCAGTCTAACGTATCGCTAATTGCCATTCGCAAATATATTCCAGATAGGTATAGTGAACAAATGAACCGTTCGCAACGTTAAATAATTTTGATATTTGACTTTTATCGTGATGGCTTTTTATAAAAGTGAAGAATTTAGTAAGAAAAATATTAATGATGGAGATGAACGTGTACGGATTCATGAATGGTCACGATCACGGTCACGACACTATAGAAATGTGAGGTATGTGTATATATATATATATATATATATATATATATATATATATATATATATATATATATATATATATATATATATATATGCTACTATATATATATATATATATATATATATATATATATATATATATATATATATATATATATGGGGTGGTCCGAACTGTATTCCGGAAACTTCGGCGGCAAATTAAAATATAGTTCGACGATAATTTAGTTTGCAGCTTCTTTTCATCATACCTAGTAAAATCCCGTCACAACCACTACTCATAGTAAGTATACCTATGTATTTTTAAACATCATTATGATATTTAAGTCATAGGTGCCCATAATATGAGTAGCGGTATTGACGGTTTTTTGTTATGATGAAAATGTTGTGTGATATGAAAAAGCAACAAAATATATTATCGATTACAGCAACTATACCTAGTTTACATTCAGTATGCCCAATTAATATAGAACATTATACCTATGCATGATTTTAAAAATTTGCTACCATTATATTTTGATAGTTGAGTTTTTGAAATTATTTGTTAGCTTCTTAAACAAAACAGACCCATAATAATTCAAATCTTTATCATCCAAGACTTCCAAGAATTATAAAGTAATCTCATGTCAAAATTTTTTAAAATTATTGCATGCCTTAAATGTTTGCAAAGTTAACAAAAACATGTCTTTGATTACCTGCAATTAATATATTTGGTCCAATTTATCAGTTCTGCATCATATCCGAAATTCAGATTGTGTGTGACACAACGAAGAGTCAACGTGCAACGTGAACGAGAAGAAAATGGCAAGTAAAAAAAAATTGTAGTCTTAATTACTAATTGCACAGTCGTTCTCTTGAGTTCTCCTGCCTAAAATCTATATTGCCTTCCCTAAGATTTTAAATATAAATGATTGAAACTCATACAAGTTTACCACAATTTAAACTTAAGATAATTATTTAATTATTAAATTCATAATTATATTAAAATATAACACTTACGAAGTTACTAAATATTAACTATTTCTACTTAATCATACAATAATTCTGATAAAAACACTCTTGATTATTTATTTTAGAAATCGTACGGGCTATAATCATTAATATGACTATATTAACAATACTTAAATCAAAATTTATTTGAAGGAATGCTATTGTATTACAATAATTGTAAAACAAGTATGTAATAATAACTCGGAATAATTATTAAAAACTGCTCATCTTGTTATAGATGTCGGCGTCTTGTCTCTATTATTTTATTAGCCGTTTAGCTATAGTTTGATTTCAGATAATGCAGATTTTAATGTGCCATTTGTGTTTTTTTATTGGAATTATTATTTTTAGCATATTTGATATACTCTATGAAGTTATTTTTAAGTGCTCCTGTCCATTTTTCAATTATTAAAGTGCCTTTAGATACAATTAAAATTAATTAATTGGTGTATAGTATTTGTATTATGGGTTTGTTTATTTTTTATGAAATGAATTTTTTGCCTATTAAAATAAACAAAGCTTACTAAATCACTAGATAGCCATTTTTAAATACAGGATGTTAATTAAGTATCTGGCCAAACTTCAGGAGGTGATCCTTTGAATGTTTTTAAGGTAAAAAGTTCATATAAACATGTGCCCGGAAATGTATAATTTTAAAGATACAGGGGTGTCAAGGTGTTTTCTAATAGACCTATTAATATCTCAAAGATTTTGTTGTTGGCTGATTTTGTTGAAATTTCGCCATGTTGTAAAATTTAATAAGTTAGCACTAATTAAATGATAATTATTATTTACAACAATATTTAAACGATAAAAACTTATCCCAATAAATATTTGGCACCGCCTTGAATTCATTTGTTTTTACTGTTGACGGTGGAAACCATGCAAGCTTTTTCTTTGTCCTAAGTTGTTAATTAAAAAAATTAGTATCATATAAAAAATATAGGTCCTAATAGCCTAAATTTTATCAAAATATATCAGCAGATCCGATGAGACCCGAATTATTATATGTTTTGGAACTTAATGATTTAATTAATCATTCCCTTTAATGCATCCATTGTGCGCATTATCCTACGCGCCAAGAAAAAATATTGCATTAGTCTAAATTTATTATTTATGTTATTCCGCTCTTTCACGTATAAGTGCCCTCTGCTTTTCATACGGAAAGAGTTAGATTAAAATAGTCCCACTGTACCTAACAACCCATGCATGCCTTGACGCATATTCTTTTTTATAATAATATCGGCTTTCCCAGACTAATCATCCATATCCATAAAATAGTTGGCTCACACTAATAAGACCTCATTTCGGCCCTAGGACGACCTTGGTCTATTCAGCTATCGACGTACGTGTTGACAAGTTGATTAGGCAGGTTATTGAACTCCATGTCGCCTCTAGCATGTCGTTTTTTCAAATATGGGTCCCATATAAACGCGGCCAGAAGTATTTTTAATACTAAAAATTGGGTTTATCTCATCAAGGAGGCCGAAATCGACAAAATATCAAGAGACCACTTTTAATCGACATTAAACTGCTTACACTATTTCAATAACAAGAGAAAAAAAGTCAGTGGCGTACATGCTTTTTTTTTGAAAAATATTCTAGTAATAACCCATATACACGTTCCTGGTGAATATGTCGACACTTTTTTAACATTTAAAGAAAATTAAAATAAATCCAAATATTATTAAGACTTTAACACCCTGTAGCTGCGAAACAAAGCAGAATCGGACCTATGTTGATATGAAAAATAAGTCTTATTTTTCATATCAACATAGGTATATCTAAAATTTACCATTTCTGAACCAATTTTAACAGATATTAAATTATTACTATGTCCTTGAGAAACCAAAATAGAATTTTATAAGTCATATTTGTATTGAGTTTATTATAAGATATTTAAGGATTATTATTATTCTTCTAAGAACAATGAGTAAAAATACTACTGTAGTAAGTGTAATAACCTGTCTATAATACTTTATTAGACATTTTCTGAAATTAGCATAGCAACGCCGCATAGTGCTTAAATTAAAATTAGTGAACTATATGCAGAATATTATATTGAACCCAATTGCAACCCTTCAATTTAAAAAAAAAAACACTTGCAATTCTATCATTACTTTTTGGGATTCCTGCATACAACAGTATACTTTTAACATATACACTATGTAACAATTGTAGAAAACTTTTTTCAAATCTTCGTCAACGATATTGGACTTCCCCGCACTAATAGGCCACCCTGTATACCGGGTGCGTCTCAAAAGCATTTCATTTAATTAAAAAAAAATAAAAAGTGCTTTTTTCCTGATGTCGCGTCGTGGCGGATGCGCCAGGCTTCAACTAGTATATAATATAAAATTTAAATTCTTCATACAAAAAATATTTTTTCCAAATATGCTAAGGAGACACCCTTATTCCATTTGAAAAAATTGAGATATGACTAAAAATACGATTTGGGCATCTTTTAACCGGCCAGGACAAGACACGAAAAACATTAGACAATCAAATCTAGTTTTCCAGGTCTCCTTGATTAAAAATTAGTATTTTTAACACAATCGTGGCACAGCCATGGTCATTTTGTTTTAAGCAAAAATGTCAAAAGTTGACATATGATAGGTCATTCTATTCAGAGTGTCATTTTCCATCGAATAAAGTAAACGTATACCGAGGGTGACATTTAAAAATCAAAAATTGTAGGTATTTCCGATGTAACGGGAAGTGACCAAACACAATTGAATACGTCAATCAATCCTAATTTATGTCATATACTAACATACCAATTCTCGTATTTTTATCTAAAAAAATGTAAATTTATAGGGGTGGGCCACTTTTGAGACGCACCCCGTATAATATTAGAGGTCTATTTTATATACTGTCAGTCTGTACTCAATTTTTTATATCTCCTTTATATGTTATTTTTTATGCAAGCTCTTATTTGCCTTTTTTGTTAATAAAACCCGAACATGTCTCTATGTTTACCTTGTAAGTACTTGACCCCAACTAAGCCCGCAATAATGAACCAGATAGCTCTGTAATATTATTTATTTCGGTTTTTCATCACTTATAGTTGTTAATATTGTCTCGTTTTGTTAAATAAAGTACAATAATGTCGAAGATGACTAGACCTAACCGGTTTCTATTTAGATTTGGTCGATTGCCTGGCAATATTTGCACTAGCATAGCTCCTGATGTCGTGCTTTATCGGTTTGAACCAGTTATCATCTTATATCGACACAAATGGATTAGTTAATATTTTAAAAAATTACATGTTATTTATAGAAGGATTTTTGGTAACGATAAAGTGGAAACCGTAGTGTGGCTTAAAAAATTCCGGTGTTACGAATTATTTTGGTTTGTGGAGTCAGAGTGCTACGCCAATGATGAATTCGTGAAACTTTGATAGATTTTACTTGGTATCAAACTGTTTTAATTGATTCTTAGTAAGAAGATGGGATGACAAAGATATACTATGAAAATAACAGTTGGGGATTGGTACCTTTGGTGTGACAACAGCAAAATAAAACACTAAATCACCACAATAAACTCACTGAGTTTAGTTTTAATCATCTGCTGATGATGCTAACATGCAGTGGCGGCTTGTGGGTATAAAATTAGGTGAAGAGATAATCTCTTAAATTGCGCCTTGGTGATATTTTTTTCGGCGCATTCACCATTTTGTCAACATTTTTTAAAATATTATTTGAAAAACTTTTGCTGCATTCACCATTTTGTCAACATTTTTTTGTTATTATTTATACACTAATACCTATAATATATATATATATACAGGGTGACGCACCTCATTCGCCTCGGTTGATTATACGAAAACGGAAAGATGTAGAAACAAAATATTTTATGGGTGTATGTAGGGAGGCAATGTGCACAATTTAAAATTATTTTGAAATATACAGGGTGTTTCAGAACTAAGATCCATACCAAAGTTATATTTTTTCTTATGGAACACCCGGTATTTTATTTTATTTTTGGATTCTTGGGCCCAAAAAAAAAACATTTATTATAAGTGTTAAATATGTTTAAAATCTTTGGTTTTTGAGATATTTAAATATGCATGCTACAAAAGAATTGATTATTAACACCCTGTACATTACTTTTCAGAATTAATTCTTGTGCTGAGTTTAAAGGTAAATAAATAACCTTTACTGAAAAATGTTATTGCTTGCCTAAATTTATACAGGCCTACCAAAAATTGGTGATTGGTGACATTACTTTTCAGAATTAATTCTTGTACTGAGTTTAGAGGTAAAGAAATAAACTTTACTAAAATATGTTATTGCTTACTTAAATTTATACAGGGGTACCAAAAATTGCTGGTCTATTCTAAATATTTATTTTACATAAAAACGTCGTTATTTCAAATACAACACCCTGTATTTTTTTAAATAAATCGAAGCAGATTCAAATGCTCTTTCAAACTATATTAGGGTTTCCTATACCTATCTAGCTCAGATTTTGAAAAAAGAGCGATTTTTCTATAAAATGACAACCAAGAGGGCTAGTGTCGTCAGGGCAAGTTTCTAGTGACAATTAGTAGCTATTTTCAAAATCGAAATTAGTTTATAGACTTTATTTAAATTTATACCACTTTACTTTTATTTAATTTACCTACAATAGTTTAATAAATAATATTTTTTAATACGTATTTATTATTCTATCAAGAAAAACGAAGAAGTAGTTCTTTGTTTTATTTTACGATAACTTGTAGAGATATGGATTTTCTATAAAAGAGCCAATTATGGCAAATTCAATTTCCTCACTTCCAACGACAGAAATAGAAAATAGGACAAGTCTTTTTTCAAAGGAACGCTTATCAGGAAGAGTCCTATTTGGATATCTTTGGCATAAGCTCTTGAGGCCAAAAAATAATTTTCCTAACAAAATAAAATCAATAGTAACATTCGTTCCGCCAGCCGCCAGCAGACACTGTTTTATTTTTCTTCATAGAATAAAGAATACTTACTTATTAAACTATTGTGGGTAAATTTTAGTATACTGTATAAATAATAATGTACACAAACTAATGTCGATTTAGAAAATAGTAACTAACTGTCACTAGAAAATTGCCATGGCGATACCAGCCATCTTGATTGTCATTTTATTTAAAAATCGCTTTTTATTCAAAATCTGAGATAGATAGGTATAGGAAACCCTAATATAATTTGAAAGAGCATTTGAGTCTGGTTCAACTGATTTAAAAAAATACAGGGTGTTGCATTTGAAATAACAAAGTTTTTATGTAAAATAAATCCTTAAAATCATAGACTTAAAATAAAATATAGACTACACTATTTACATCTCAACGCGGACAAACAACCTTTTTTGTACACATGTTTACTTCTGGGTACAGTCGACCGAGCCTTCCTCATCCAGCCTATGTTGTCACGTCTTTAATATTATCAATATTTTTTTTCTTGTTATACCCATATATTGAGATATTAATACTACAGTTTAATAAAGTAGGTTTTAATATTCCATAGATGTATTAAATAGTCCTTATACTACTAAATTATAAGTGGGATACTGTTTAATAAGGATAAGTTCTTTACAATATGACAACACCGATTAGAGGCGAGGGGAGCCTATTCATTCATTTATTACCTTGTAGTACGCGTCGCACGTGTGCGGTAAAGCTTTGTTGCCGCTATCTCCCCGGCTGTATTAACGCATTTTCTTAGCTTGTAGTCCTTAAGTGTTTATTTTATTGACTTTTTCTGTTCAAAAACTATAAAATATGGTTCGCCAGTGCCAAATTTGCAAGAAATTTTACTTAAATAATCCTTTTAAGTCTTGAAACGACTTTTGACCGGTAGGCAACTCTCAATTTACCCATTGGGAGTCAGTGGCGTTGTTGTAGAAAGGCGCTTATTTAGATAATATTTTAGTAAAATGTAAAATCTGAATTTTTTCTCTTACATTACATTATTTACTTACTTACATTGTAACAAAATCATAATTATAACCCTGTTAATAATTAATAATGTTTTTATTAAAAATATATTCCGGTTTATCATTTAAAAATTTAAATCCGGTATCATTTAAAATGATATTACATTATGAAACAATATTTTTTAATATACCGGGTCGTCTCAAAAGTGGCTCACCCCCTATAACTTTTTTATTTTTTCAGATAAAAAAAAACAGATTTGTATGTTAGTAGGTATATGACATAAATTAGGATTTATTGACGTATTCAATTGTTTTTGGTCTCTTCCTGTTTCACCGAAATGATTACATCTTTTGATTTTTAAAGGCACCCTCGGTATATTGCCACTTTATTCGATAAAAAATGACACTCTGAATAGAATGACATATCATATGTCAACTTTTGACATTGTCGCTTAAAAACATATCCTATTTTAAATTTCAATCCAGGGTGCCATGGTGTTATTAAAAACACTAAGTTTTAATCAAGGAGCCTTGGAAAAATAGTTTTGATCGTCTAATAGGTTTCGTGTCTTGTCTAGGCCGGTTAAAAGATGTACAAATCGTATTTTTAATCATACATGTCAATTTTTCAAATGGAACAAGGGACTCATTAGCATATTTGGAAAAAGCATTTTTTATGAATATATTGATACCACACACTTGGTATTTCGAGTCAAATTGTCGTTATGAACCGCGTGTTACAATTACAATTAAACCATATGCGAAAATGTCAAAAGTTGACATATGATATGTCATTCTATTCAGAGTGTCATTTTCTATCGAATAAACTAGAAAACTAGAAATTTACCGAGGGTGCCGTTTAAAAATTAAAAGTTATAGTCATTTCCGGTGAAACAGGAAGTGACCAAAAACAATTGAATGCGTCAATCAATCCTAATTTATTTCATATACTAACATACTAAATCTTGTTTTTTATTTGAAAATATAAAAAAATTATGGAGATGAGCCACTTTTGAGACGCACCCGGTATAATAAAGACAGTACCGAGTTAAATAAATGTAGTTTTTATTTTATCCACTTCCTATCACCTTCCTTGCTTTAATGGAACAGATTTATATTTTCTCTAATTTACATAATAAGACATCACTTAACCAGAACAAAATTACAACAATCATATTTTTTTCTCTCCCTGTCGCCGATTCTATTATATCTGTGGAATAGATCCTGTTTTGATTAATATTAGGGGTTGTAAATGTTTGACTAAAATTAATAATTTATTATTAATTTCAAAAATTACCTAATTTCGATTATAAAATTTCTTCTATAACGTGTATTTTATTATTTTTATCCTTTTTGGACTCTAAATTGTTTTTCTAAAGTTTTATTTAAAAAACCTGTCCTAAATCTTAATAAAATATAAAAAAGTTTAAATACGATATATTTTTAATTTAATTATAGCTTCATTAAAATAAAAAAATTACCCGGCTATGATACGGAGAGTTCAGGTGTACTTGAGAAACGAAAGACAGTGTTGTGTTTCTCGGCAGAGTCGTCAGGGAACGACCGTTACGATAGAGACAACCTATCTATCGCTCGTGTCGCACTCGTTATAACCTGAAACAATAACAAAAACAATAACACAACAATAACAAGACAGTGTCTGACCGCATGTTCCAGCTATTTATGAATGAGATGCTCAGTCTATATTTTATTTTAAGTCTATGCTTAAAATAGATCACCAATTTTTGGTAGGCCTGTATAAATTTAGGCAAGCAATAACATTTTTCAGTAAAGGTTATTTATTGACCTTTAAACTCAGCACAAGAATTAATTCTGAAAAGTAATGTACAGGGTGTTAATTTAGGTGCATATTTAAATATCTTTAAATATCTCAAAAACCAAAGATTTTAAACATATTTAACACCTATAATAAATGCCTTTTTTTGGGCCCAAGAATCCAAAAATGAAATAAAATACCGGGTGTTCAATAAGAAAAAATATAACTTTGGTATGGACCTTAGTTCTGAGACACCCTGTATATTTCAAAATAATTTTAAATTGTGCCCATTGCCTCCCCTCATATACCCATAAAATATTTTGTTTCTACATCTTTCCGTTTTCGTATAATCAACCGAGGCGAATGAGGTGCGCCACCCTGTATAAATAATAGTTTCGTTTTAGTTTGGGCTAAAACACACTAAGTAAAAAGAGATACAGCCAGTTTTCGATATACACATTGTTTTGCATTTCAGTGAAAGTATAATTAAATTTAAATTAAATATAATAAACATTGTGTCCACCATAAAGTTGGATCCATATGGACGTTTTTTTTTATATTAGAGTTTTAAAAAATATTTTCGTGGCAATCACTTCTGCTTTGAAAACAACTTAAAATGCACCAAGTCAAGGTTGACAGCTAACATCTGGGAGCTGTCAAATACAAAATATTTAAAAGAAATTTTTAAAAATTGGTTAAATTATTATTATTTCAAAAAAGTTGACTAACAATATTATGCTTCAACTTTGACTTGGTGCATTTTAAGTTGATTTTAAAAGCAGAATTGATTGCCACAAAAAGTTTTTTTAAACTCTAATACCAAAACTATGGATCCAACTTTACGGCGAACACTGTAATTATTGAATGGCTTCCCCGAAAAACGTTGTAACCGACATTTTTTTTTTCAAAATAGAGATTTCAGTGAAATAAGGTTGTAATTTTCATAGGTATAACGTTTTTTCTTCGTTTTTTTCACTGAAATTTCAATATTGAAAAAATTGTTGGTTACAACCGAGGAGCCATTCAATTATTACATTAATTATTATTATATTAATGTTTACTAAGCAATATTAACCAAAATAAATTCGACTTATTTATATTACTAACCTTACTAATTTTTGTAGATCAGCTCAATTTTTCTGTTCTTTATTGATGCAAACTTATCAGTAATATCGTCATTTAATTAATTAATTATATTCACACACATTAAAGTATATTTAAACGAACATTTTCATTAAAATTAAGCTTATAAAGTCTAGCGTTTTTTTCTAAAGCATCGGCTATTGTATTTTGATTTTTTTTTAATTTCTTAGCATTAACTGACATTTTAAATGTTCTGCAGAATCCCCGTGTTATACAAAGATCTTGTTATATTTACGAAATCAGTGAACTCTTCTTTATTCCAAATGCCATGTTTATTAGAAAGTAGTAAACATGACCAACAAAATAATTTTTGTAAAACAATGCTACTACATAGCCAATTAAAATCAGAAAACCAGGAAGACTTAAATTTAATATTATAAGATTTGCCACTGTTTCTTATTTCTTTTTTGCAATTTATGGTTAAAGTTTCAGTTGGTTACCCTTGCCCTTGAGATAAAACATCCCCCTTATCTTCATCTGTACACCGTCTGAACTAACATGGTGTCCAGTGTAAAAGTAAAAGTGTTTTGGTGTAGTGTGGTGATTTATTATTTTATTTCGCTATGTGAAAAGAAAAACAACTATTGAAGATAACATAATTATACAGAGTATCTGTGGTTAATTTTTTGTGAAACATCGTTGAAATATTAGTAGGGATTTTAACATAACAAGCTTTTAGATGTTTCAAGTTTAATGAGAGTAATTTTATTTCTACATTATGTTTCGGGCATGTTATGCCTTTTTCAAGAGTTTCTTGAGAAACTGTTGAAAAAGCCGGTATTCGGGAAACTTTGGCAGCATATTCAGCAGATAAAAATTGATAAAAAAGTTTGTATAAATGTATGTTCTAAAATGCTTCGTTTCGAAGATTTTATTAGAAGATTATTTTAATTTTTTGAAATAATTTCTGAACCAATGTCGATAAATGGATCAAGATTAGGGTCTGGGTGTTTTTTGACATGAGAAATTTGATGATCAAAAGCAAAAATGGATTCAAGCAGTTCGACAAAACAAGTAAGTAAACAAAGTTCTCGTTACACAATCAAAACATTAAATAGCCATATACTGTACGATCAAAAAAAAAAACGGCGTCAGCGGTGGCTATGAAATGAACAACGCTGTCATTTTATATGTAAAATTATATGGGGAATGTCATCGATCGTCATTTCCAGGCCAACTGGACTCCATTTTTTTTCGAGCATACGATATTTATTATATGAAACGATTACGATATTAATATGAAAGGATAAAATATAATTTGCAATATTAATGGTATACTTTTTTAATCAACTAGTGATTAAATGTTTTATAAACATATTTTAAAATTATAATTATATACATGTATGTATCACAACCTTTAAAAAAATCGTTATAGCCGAAATAACCCCAATTATGACCCCACTAGTTAAACCGGTGCGTAAAACTATGCTACCTACCGTAGTTGAACTGATCTAAAAAGTGGAATAATTTTTATAGTGGAATAATAAATTACCTATAACACAAGTTAGACCTTCTGAAGATATCAAAATATTTACTTTTTTATTTTTAGAATGTTCTCAATTATACTTCCTTAAAATTAAATTAACACTTAAAATAATTATATAATATTGTTTTTCTCTCGTGGTCCGAATTTCCGGAAACTTCGGCAGCATATTCTGCAGATAAAAATAAGTAAAAAAGTTCGTATAAATGTATGTCCTAAAATGCTTAGGTTCGGAAATACAGGGTGTAGAAGTTTCATTTTTATTTCGATTTGTTCCAAATAATTTATGAAGTAACGTCAATACTTGGATGAAAATTGGTGTCTAGGAGTTTTTTGATATGAGAAATTTGATTTTGATATTAGTAGGACTCCTACTTGTAGGTGGCGCCACCTACATATTTTTTCCTGGTTTGAAGAGTAATAACTTTTCGTCCGTACCTGTACAAAACTACTGAGTAAAAAAATATACATTTACAACGTTTTTTACGTAAAAAAAGTCTCTTGGTAAAAATCGCTACGAGTAATGGTTTTCGAGATATTTGGAATCGAGTTTATCAATACCTGTCATCATTGACATAAATTAAACATGTTAACTAAATAGTTATTCGACTGAAATCATAAATTTGAAATGTTTTTGTGCCAAAAGTTCAACAGAAACTGTTTTATCATCTTTTTTTTTAAGAAAAAATTATGATTAACTTAAAAAAATAAAAAGTTCCCAAATTTATCATTTTAGTCAAATCATGTTTATTTTTTGTCAATAATGACATGTATTGACTGTTCCCGTTCTAAATATCTTGAGAACAGTTGCTCGTAGCGATTTTTACCAAGAGACATTTTTTACGTAAAAATTCGCGGAAATTAGTATATTTTTTTACTCAGTAGTTTTATACAGGTACGGACAAAAAGTTATTACTCTTCAAAACAGTTAAAATACGTGTAGGTGGCGCCCTCTTCAAATAGGAGTCATATTGACATCGAAATCAAATTTCTCATATCAAAAAACTCAGACACCAATTTACATCCAAATATTGATGTTACTTCACAAAATATTTGGAAAAAATGGGAATAAAAATGAAAATTCTATACCATGTATCTTTGAAACTAAGCATTTTAGTACACCCACATACATTTATATGAACTTTTTTACATATTTTTATCTGCAGAATATGCTGCCGAAGTTTCCGGAATACAATTCGGACCACCCTGTATATGAGTTGTTTACGATATTTTCCGATGGTGGCAGCACCGGCGGAGAATGCACCAAGCCTATAACAACTGAAACCTTGACACTTTAGAAATGACTATACCAAAGCTTATATAATTTTATACTATACTCACTAATAAATAAATGAATAATCATGTTAACGTCACAACAAGCTGTACATTAACAGATTGAAGGTCGTGATCACGTCACACTTTTAAATTGACTTTTAAATAACTGATATTAAAAATCGCGATATCAGTTAACAGCGTGATTTAAAAATCACAGTATCGCTCATCCCTAACTCTATAGTAAGGTGCATAATGATTACAAATACTTGTATCCATTTGATATACACAATACCACATAATTTTAGTCCGAAATATGTGTCAAGTTCATTTTACTGCAGGAGAAGATCTTACAGGGTTAATTTTTCTATTTATTTTGATAAGAACAACAAGATATAACGGAGACTGATTTGCTTATCAAATTATTCAATGAGACCAGTTGGAAATCAGGTTTATTACATAATAAACAACATAATTGACCTTTAAACCCCGTACAGATAGATATGAATATGCACTTGTGTATAGAGAAGCACCGGATAATTTCCTACAAACGATTTGATAAAACAATTCCAGTCAGACAAATGATAATTGAATATCATTCATTTATAAGCGACATAACCGTTATGGAAAAACATAATTGATATAAAATGATACTCAACCATATCATTATGACACATACAGACAAATAATAAATGTTTAATAGAATTTTTAATAGGAATTAAAGTAGGTCTACCATCATTATCATAATTTTCCGCTTATTCAACCATTTCCAACCATTCAACAATTTCCAAGTTATCCCTGCTAATTTCCTAATATAATGGTCTCATCTCAGGTTTGGTCTTCCTCTAGGTCTATAGGTCTATATAATATAAAGTAGGTATAATATAAGAAATACCCCTAAAATTGTGGAACATTTTCCTCTGTTTCCAATGCCGTTAATATCACTTTGGTATCAAATTGATATCAGCCTACTTACTTACTTACTTCATCCTCTTCTATAGCCTTCATGGACCTCTGAGAATATCAGTAACGACTGGAAGAACTGCCTAATAATTAAGATCCCAAAGAAAGGTGGCCTCTCGGAATGTTAAAATTTCAGAGATGGAGAGGCACTACATTATTAAACACTATATTAATATCCTCTCAAGAGAACAATTTCCAAGAATTATCGTGGAATATCGGGAGTCCCTTTAGCATGTTAGAAGATCTCAGTTATGCAGATGACATATGTCTCCTTTCTCATAGTCACGCGGATATGGCATCAAAACTACTTGACTTATCAAATGAAGCTCAAAGTGCAAGATATTATAAATAGAATCAGAGACAAAAAAGACACAGAGAGAGAGAGAGAGAAAGACATACAGAAGAATGCTTAAAATATATTGGACCATCAGAACCAGAAATGAAGAAGTTCTTTGAAGAATGGAACCCGACAGACTACTTCTGAATATTATCAAGCGACGAAAACTTTAATACCTTGGCTATATAACCAGAGGACCCTGATATGAATTTCTCCGAATGATCCTTAAAAGAAAAATCGAAGGAAAAATTTGATTGGACGCAAGAGGCTCTCGTGGCTCAGAAACAAACCAACTTAAACGCGGATGAGTTAATCCATATAACTCAAGATCGAGAGCGATACAGAGATATCGTGAACATGGCAGTCGTCAACGTTCACTAGGAACATGACACTTGAAGAAGAAGAGTTCGACTAATAAAAAAATTCTGTACCTCTTTAAATTTAAATTATAGCAGGAAGTTTAAACGTGCATTTTGTGACTGTCTTATACAAATTTAACCTAGTATGTATGTCCCATTTTTAGACTTTTTCTGAATTAAATATGAGACAGTCTTATCTGCATACTGTTTTTTTGAGGGGTACTTTTGTATATTTTTATTTTGGCAATAGGTTTTTACAACCAAATGACTTTCATAGAAGAAATACTTTTATATTTAAATGATTTTACTTTTATCTAGCAAATTTCAACTGGCAAATAATCCAGTAATATTACGGTTTCAACCCGACAAAATTCAGAAACTTTTGAAAATTGGTAGGTATGTTGGGGATAGCATGAGGATTACTGAACCGAAAAGTTCCCACCCCTAAATAGTGTGGGTCATCCCCCAGGACATCGTTTCTACACCTATTTTGAGTTTTTTTAGATAATCTCGGCAACGGTGCAATTCTCGACAAAAATACCTATATAGGAAATTGTTCTTCATAAAATTCTCTATCAAAAAGATAATTACACTTTTTTTCTAAAGTTAATAATAAAGTATCAAATAGGGCGCAAATATAAGGGTTGGTTATGACTAGCACTATCTGCAGTTCAATCTAATTTAAAGTTTAATGTTTAACGCTAACAGAAAGCAGTAACCACTAAATTAGACTTAGAATTTTAATATACGTTCTTCTCTCACACTCCTCTACCCCTATAAAAAGGGTGATTTGTAATTATTTCCACATCACCCTAGAGGTGTATATTGTATATATTACGCCGCGAAGCAAATATCCTCTATCAATGACATACTCGCTGTTTTCAAAAATATGGTCTCGTTCTGGAACTTTATTGACAATCTGGTTTAAAGCTGCTTTATTAGTTTTTCTCATTAGGCCTTTCGCATCGAAAAAAGAAAGAGGTACTGAAGCTAATTCGAAACTAAAGCACTTTTTTTAACTCTAGGCTAGAATGAACGGTACAAATAATTCTTTGAAATAGTAATGTTGAGATCATTGATCATCATTGCCATTAATTTTCATTTTATTGCTTAAACTAGATATCGGCTTTACACGATTTGCACGACGCACTTTTAAACTTTTAAATAAAATCTTTAACATTTGATAATTAGTGGATTAGGTCTACAGGGGATACCACTTAAAAAAAACGCATCAAATATTTTAAATCTAGTGTGATAAAAGACAGTGGAAAAAAGTACAAATCTCCCTTTTTATAGGGGTAGAAGAGTGTGAGAGAAGAATGTATATAAATATGAATATATATGAATGAATATATATAATATTAAAATTCTAAGTATAATTTAGTGGTTACTGCTTTTTGTTAGCGTTAAACATTAAACTTTAAATTAGATTGAACTGCAGATAGTGCTAGTCTTAACCAACCTTTATATTTGCACCCTATTTGCCACTTTATTATTAAGTTTAGAAAAAAAGTGTAACTATCTTTTTGATAGAGAATTTTATGAAGAACAATTTTCTATATAGGTATATTTGTCGATAATTGCACCGTTGCCGAGATTATCTAAAAAAACTCAAAACGGGGGTAGAAACAATGTCCTGGAGGATGACGCACACTATTTACGGGTGGGAACTTTTCAGTTTATTAATACATATGACGTCCTGATTATTTCCACCAATTTTGAAAACTTTATGAATTTTGTCGGATATATCGCAATTTGAGCCATAATATTACTGAACTAAAAGGAGACGCGATATCCCCAAACAGTAACATTAGAAGAAATCTTCCGTCAACTAGACTGGACCAACAAAGGACTAAAAATAAATGGAAAATATCTTAACCATCTAAGATTCGCTTATGACATAGTCCTAATTGCTAATAGTTCTGAAGAACTACAAGCACAGATTAATGAACTAAATACAGCCAGCAATAAAGTGGGTCTCAAAATGAATTTAGCAAAAACTAAAATAATGTACAACGAACTAGTGGAAAGTAAAGACATTCTAATAAATGACACAACACTGGAAATCGTTGAAGAATATATAATATATATATTTGGGACAACTGATACACAGTTCGGGATCTCTCCCACCAGAAATCAACAGAAGCATTAAGTTAGCATGGAGTACCTACATATGGAAGAGACTCAATCATATTTAAATCTAGAATGCCACTCTATCTAAAGAAGAAAACATTCGATCAATGTGTATTACCAGTCATAAAGAAACTGCAGGTCACACAACGATCAATGGAACGAAATATACTGGGAATAACCAAGAGAAGCAGTAATAGAATAGAATAGATACGACAAAAGACCCAGGTAATAGATATCATCCACAGAGTTAAATCCCTCAAATGGCCATGGGCAGGACACCTGGAAAGAAGAACAAACAACAGATGAACCACAAAAATTACAGCATGGTACCCACGAGGAATTACCTAGAAGAAGACCGAATCTGAGATGGGACCATGATATTAAGAAATTAGCAGTGTTATCTTGGG
This sequence comes from Sitophilus oryzae, assembly GCF_002938485.1. Classification (NCBI taxonomy): domain Eukaryota; kingdom Metazoa; phylum Arthropoda; class Insecta; order Coleoptera; family Curculionidae; genus Sitophilus; species Sitophilus oryzae. Next base: position 13,712,155 of record NW_022145945.1, on the reverse strand, counting down.
CCCGCATAGCCTACAATACACAACAATGGGCCCAACTACAAAGTAAAGAGAGTAAGTATGTAAGGGAGGCTACACCATAATTGGAAATGGTTGAATGAGCTGAAAATGATGATGATGATGATGATGATGATGACTTTTAACTTAGAAAAAAGTAACAGTTTTGAAAAATGTCTCATATTTACACCACCATGAAGTACAATAAATGTCTCTGAGTCTCTTATTCCTCTACTGGATCCTCTATTATTACTTCTCGTCAAATTGATTAACTTCAATAATCCTGCCATTGCTTCCTTGCACATTTAACATGACCGATAAGAATTGAGAAATAAACAATAAAAATACCAATTGGTGTCTCGGTTGTAAAACAAATTTATAAACATCGTACGACTCTCGGCTACGTCAATACAAATTAGTTAGAAGAAAAATCATCGCAAATACTTTTATTATTCTAAACCGCAATCAACGTCAGGCCTCTTCATATACGCCCTATAATTCGATCATTTATTGGCTAGACACGCGTGTTATTGTCTGTCAAGTTTATCTAATTTTTCTGAGAATCTATTAAAAAGGATTGCATTTAAATTAATAAGGTACTGAAAAGATAAATTTTATTATACATTATATATGTTACAGTGAAAGTCGGAAATTCAGTGATTGTTAACATTCACTAGGAAATGCTAGCAATTACGCACTGGACCAGTAAACGTGGTATTCTAAAGAGATTTGTTGACTTTTCCTAGTAATTTTATTATTAACTTTAACAAACATTAACTAGTGAAAGTAACATTTACTAAAGTTTGCCATTAAAAGTTATTCTATTGTACAGAGCGAGTGTGGTGAGGAAGAATGTTGGTGGAAGTTAGAACAAATAAAACTTTTAAGAATATTGGATCACCTCATTATTCAAGCTCATCAACATATCTTAAAATTACAAATTACTGCTTTAGTATATTTATTAAAAATTATAGAAAATAACGACACAACCTTCTAAATATTAAAAAGAAATAGGCATAATGAACATTTTAAAGCGTACAAAATAATTAAAAAAGATTCATGAACATAAGATTACTTATTGGTACAAGGTTTTTTTAATAAAATTCTTCATCGTGGACAAAATAAAGTATGCCCGAATTTTCTTCAGCGGGAGTTATTTGTTTTTTTCAAACCTGCTACTTCGAACATATCAAAACGTTTAATAAATTCAGAGTCCTTAATACTTCCTTAATATCAAAAAAAAAAAACAACTATTACATCCCCCCTGAGAGTACCTAGTTTACCTCAATTTTCACAGAACATTTTAGTACGAGAGCTAGTAACATCGGGGAAACAAGTATTTTAAGACGTCTGGCTCTTTGATACATCTTTTACTATATGCTCTCTAGAACAGCATGCGGCACGTCTGGCTGCCGGTAAACGTTGCGTTCCCTACTGCGCATTGAAAGAATATCCTATATTTTTATTAGTCCTTTAAATTCTAGTATTGAATATAAATCGAACATGTCTCCATAGATCCGGATATTTGTTTTTTTTAATTACCAGAATTATTTAATACTTTACTATCAGAATATAAACGAAAATAAAATAAAAAAGTCTTTGACCTGACCTGGATTTGAACTATGAATCTTCGGTTCGTGGTCGGAAACTCTACGCACTGCGCTATGGAGACATGTTCGATTTATATTCAATACTAGAATTTATAGGACTATATTAATAAAAAAATATAGGATCTTCTTCCGCTGCGCAGTAGTAAACGCAACGGGTATCGGCAGCCAAACGGGCCGCATGCTGTTATGCCATAGAGCATAGTAAAAGATATATCAAAGAGCCAGACGTCTTAAAATACTTTCTCGAAAACGTTGCTAGCTCTTAGACTATTTCTTCCGTAAGGAATGTTTTTTTTGTACCACACACCACTTTTTACAACGATAACATAACCACAAAAAAGAAAGCGAATTTAGGCCAGATGCCTGTCAATGTTGCCAACGTTTAGCCCAATTAAATGTTATCCTTTTATTGCCTCTTATTCAACTTATCCTTATTTATTCTTATATAACTTATAAATTAATTATATTTAACATGTGGCAAGCGCCTACTGAATCTAACAGCTAACTGAATCTTTCAAACTCACTGCTATCGTCCAGGGAATGCTAGCATTCACTAGTAAAAGTTGGTTTCAAAAATAGCTGTTGAACTTTTACTGGCGTAGTCTTAGCAAATCAGTGAATGAGAGCTTTTACTAGTAATTGCTAACAACATATACAGGGTGTCATATTATTTCATATTACATTTCTATGTTTCTAATATGATTGGAGGGAGATCAGAGTTATCGATTTTAAATACATAAGAACCAATGGTAGATGTAGATTTTAGGGGAGGGGGAAGGTAATCACCGTAACCTTACAGATCTATTGTGCCCCCCTTTCTTGAGCTGTAACACATAATACAGTCTCAGGGCTTTGACAGATTTTTGTCGTCTCGGCGCATTCAGTGAGTTCTGGTTTTCCCCATTTTCTCTCCAGAGTCTGCATTCGCCTTGTTTCTTAGCTTCAATCTATTGAAGTCTTCAATGGAGTGACATTGTCCTATTAAAAGGCCCGTGACAATCCAAAGATTGTTCTTACTTAAATCAAGAATAATCTTCAATTTTTCTCAGTCGTAAGTCTTGAGAAACATCTTCGAGTGCCTTAGACCGTTGCAAGATTTCCATTCTATGTTGCGGATGGAGACTTCCAAGTTCTTGAGTTCCGCTTTGAGTTAGTTTCCATTGTGGAAGCGGAACGGTTCTGGTCCAGAACGTCCAAGAACAGTTTCGGTGAGTGGAATATTCGTTCCTCTTCTAGCTAGATCGTTTGGCTTTTTTACTACCTTCCACCTCCTGGTGGGCTGGTACCCAGATTAGAAAGGCTTCATTTTCTTTGCCTAATTGGTTTAGCTTCTCTTGTTATTCTTTCACCGACTTTGAATTGATGGTTACTGAGTTGAGCCCTTTTAAGGCTGCTTGAGTATCAGATAAGAGCCAATCATAGCTCATATTTTATAAACATCTGTATTATACAGGGTGCTACAAATTCGAGGTACGAGCATTGGTATCTCGGTAACCGTAATAGATACGAACATGGTTAAATTGGGGCAAAGTTGCGCTTTGAGATCTTTACCAAGATGCCATCAAGAAAGTTTTAAAATTTTCAAAGATTGCTTAGTTTTTTGAAAAAACTGATTTTTTTTGAATCGATTTTATTTTTTCTTGTCGTTACTTTTTAGAAAATCAAAAAACTAATTGCACATTCTCATGTCCTCTTTATTAGGGCTATCTAATAGTATTTTTAGATTTTCAAATTAACTGATAATTTGTCAGATACAGAGGCCAACTTAATTTTTTTAATCACGGACCTGCATTTTTTATTTCAGGTTTTGAAAGAACTCGGTCTCCTGAGTACAATGATATGCCACACTTTTGCAGCGCTGCAAAAGCAACTACAATTAGTCCCCCAGATAACAGGTGATAGTGACCCCCCAAAAGACTTGAGCTCCCCTAAATGTCTGTGCCTAGTTGCGCCACTGGCCACTTGGACGCCGTTTTTTTTTCAATCATACTGTAGCTTAACTCTATTGGAAACATACACTAGAATAAAGCAAATATTTTTATAATTTACAAATGTCTATGAGAATAAGCTGCGGATCTGACTACGACAACACTGTACAATAGGGTATGGTAAGTGAAAAATCTATTTTTAAACTATCTAAATGATTTAATAAGAATTCACTTCGCAGGTACGTAATAATTAGCTGTTTAAATTTTGTTAATTTTCTTTTTTAATTCTGATGTTTGTTTTTTTAAATTAAATAGTAGGAAAAATAATTAAATAAATTAAATTACATACAAAATTTATAGGTATATAAAAATATATTTTATAGACAATTCTACATATCCCTACTGTTTAATACTGTACATAAACATATCGTCAATAATAATTGTTTGTCCTAAAGTAATAAATAGTGATGGGAAACACCGATTAATTTCAATAATTAAGTACTCGAGTTTCAAGCGACTGCAATAACCGAGTGATCGCTCGAGCGAAATATCACTCGTATTTAAAAATACGGTTTTTCACCCGTCGCTTGTTGTAAGTACTCGTTAACGCCAAGCGCCAAGCAGTAAGTTGCATGCGCAGTGATGAATGGCAAGTAGCAAGCGGTGATCGATTTGCTTGATCGCTTGATATAGTTTATTTCAAAGCATTGTCGATGTAGGTCGTAAAATTTTGTCCCGCTTGGTTTTGCTGGTTTTGCAGTCTCATCTTGGTTTTGCAGTCTCATAAGTAGTCTCAGTTTTGATGTAGCACAGTTTAAAGAATATATCTTGTAGGTTCCAATCTTAATCTTGTAGGGTCTATTTTTTGTTTTGGTCTTGCTGCAAGACACTTGCAAGTTTTTTTAACTAATTTAAAGCAAATGAAACTTTAAAGGATTAAACAATATTAGTCTGATTGAAAAATCAAAATTTTACTTTTCAATGTTAAGGACAATATGATCGAAAAAAAACGGCGTCAGCGATGGCTGTGAAATCAAGATCCTATTCTCATGCAATTCAATTAAATCATTTCAAAATAACTAAAATTTTATTTTAAAAATTTATACAGGTTTTGAGCAATACTGGGTTAGTGATAAGGATCTTATTTCATCAATGCAATTATTTTGTTTGGCAATTTATTGTCAATTAGAGAATATTTTGACTGTTGTTGTTATTAAATTGAGTTGAAGTGTGGAAAATTTTAACGGCAATTAATACATATATCAATTAAAACGTCTAGCTCGATGGAAATAATATTGAAAATTTGTTAATTAGAATTATCAGTTTGAGAAATGAAACCAAAATAGATAAAAATTTAAATATGATATTAATTTTTAATTTACTAGGTTTTCATCTGTATTTCTGTTCACACCATCATTTGAAATATAACAATCATCTAGTGATATTAACATGATAAAAAATTATAATATAGAAACAACTATACTTTAACTGATATCTTTGAATTTCTTGCATTTTACATTAATGTTCAAATGTATTATGATATATAAAATGAAGATAGGTGACAGATTAACTTCAAACAAATTGTAATTGTTATAATATACAAATAATATTCATACATATAATATGATGTAAATAAATTTTCTAAATTAATTATATATTAATTATTAACTATTTTTTGATAATTTAAAATCCAAATATATAAATGATAAAAATGTTAATAACATATGAATGACCTTTAATCATATTAATTAAGTAACAATGTATTATCAATGTAAATCCATGTGCCCTCAAATATTCACTCATTTCTGGATGTTGATTTTATGCTGATCATAATAATTTACAAGGAAAAAACCGGTTATTCTTGAAATATTATTTTTTAATTTCGTATTTTTCCTTATCAATAGGGTATAAAATTTTAAACATATCATTAATCACAAATTTATTATCAACTTTAGTTTAATTACTTGTTAAAATTGCGTGTTATAAATAATGGTATACATTAAATTAAAACACGTTGAAGTTGAAATTATATAAAATTTGTATAAGCTACAGTAAAAGTTGTAACAATCACTAAAGCTTCATTCAGAAGCTCGCAATTAGTAGAATAAATTAGTAGTTTCAATTAGCGTAGAAGTATGTTCCAGTAATTTCAATGTAAGCATTCAGAACGTCAAAATTAGTGGTAGAAATTTTCAATTAGTGGAAAAAGGTAACAAACTTTTAACTTTTCCACTAATTCTACTTCAAAATTTGTGAGGAATGTCATTTTGGCCATTTGATTATCATCCGTCAAGAGAAAATGTGGATAGAAATCAAAAGTTTAATTTTTTTAAGCTAAATATTAGGCGTTCTCTATGGATACGACTGATTACTGAAAGCTGTTGCTAGGATATTCTATTAATTTTAATTGTGTTTAGTAGACATTGTGCATGCTCGCAAACTAAAAAGTATAAAGTATAATTGAAACCACTAATTTATGCCTTTAAGCCTAATTATTTAGCTTATAAAACAATAAACTTTTGATGTCTAACCAAATTTTGTCTTGACGGATGATAATCAAAGGCCAAAATAATATTCGTCGCAAATTTTGAAGTATAATTAGCAGGGGTGGATGGGCCATATGGGAAAACGGGAAAATTCCCGGTGGGCCGGTGGGCCGGTCCCGATCAGAGCTCAAAAAAGATTGTATTAGCAATTGCTGTTAAATATAAACACCAATTTGTAAAATAACTATTGTAAAATGTCTTTCTCTGGGACACTTATAATTTTAATAATCATCTGTTGTTTGTTCGGTTTGAAAATTTTTATTATACAAGGTGAGTCTATAAGTGCAAATATTTTCAGGGCTGGTAGATCTTAATAAATAAAAATAAAAAAAAATAAACATAATATATTCTCTTTATCGAGTTTCAAATAAGTCTAATCGAGTTATTAAAGTTTGGAACTTGAAAAAAATAGATTTATTTTTAAAACAATTTGAGCCACCTCAGTTTTTCGGTATTTGCATCTCTTTTAGTGCCGTAATATCAGAGATTAAGAAACTACACCGTGGGAAAATTTGCGGTGAACAGGAAGTTCTAAAAAGTTTTCTAAAATATACAGGAAAATTTAAAAAAAATGCTCGATTTTTAACATCTTTTTTTGTAAAAAAAACTCATAGACGAGTTCCTGGGGTCGAAATATATACCACCCCTGAAAATATTTGCACTTACATATATGACTCACCCTGTATAGTTTTGCCAACTATTCTTTTATTAATATCTAGACTGGCAGCAAAAAAAGAATGAATAGCATTAGGTAAATTTAAATAGTCTCGGTCTAAATGTATACTAAGAATACGGTAGCGTAGATTGACAACTGGGGGCCTCGGTGCAATATTTTTCGAGCTCCCCTTTGTAAAAAAGTAGACGAATTTGACGCGAACTCTGCGGTTGACGGAGAAAACATATTTATACTTGGTTTGAATTGGGGACGGACTGGAAAGCCAAGTCTGAGAACTAAAAGCCAAGTCTAAATTGTTGTTTAAAATGTTGCTAAAATGAATTTGTAAAAAATTACTGAGACAGCAGAGAATAGTTAAATAGGGTTTAAACTAGATTAGATAATAAAATATTAATATGTCTCGAAAACTCAAATATTCTTATTATGGACTGTAACATGGCCTTACATGAGAACACATTTAACTGGCTAGGTATAGTCTAGGTTTTTTTCGTTTGAGTCATGGCATTATCACACAAGATGCCAAATGTAGAAAAGTATAGAGGAAAAGTTTCGTGATAAGTACTATATAATAACCTAAAAAATGCTGCAGTTTTAATGCCGACCGCGGTTCATTCAGTTAAGGTTCACACGTGTACACGAGGAGGGTGCGGTTGTAGCAGAAAAGAGAGAATTTCTTTCTACAATGTGTAAGAAGTATATACCCGAAAAACTAAATGTATTTCACAGAGGATTGGGTCAGCTGAACCGAATGAATCAGGAAGTCTTATAGTGTTTCAAAATCGTGACTCAAAATCGTAGCTTATTCAAAAACCGTTATCGATAATGAAAATAAAATAGTAGAATCCTGTAAAACTGAGCCATTTTGTAGTAAAAATTCAGATGTCCGACCCAATATTGGTCTTTACGAAAATGTTGATCAAGACAATTTAATTTTTTTTAAAAAACCGGAGACAAAAGAGCTTTTTCGCACGAGCGAAAAACGCCCTTACTTATATATTAATAAATAAAATATGTTTCTTCGTTATGGTCATTTTGTTTTTGTGGATTTGGGCCGGTTGCCTGTTTTTCCCGGGCCGGTTTCCACTTCCCCATCCACCCTTGATAATTAGTGGAAAAGTTAAAAGTTTGTTAAATTTTTCCACTACCTAATTGAAAATTTCTACCACTAATTTTGACGTTCTGAATGCTTACATTCAAATTACACCTAACCAATTGAAACCACTAATTTATTCCACTAATTGCGAGGTTCTGTATGAAGCTTAAAAAGGAAACCCTAACAATGTCGTATTTTATAGAAATTTGTGGACTTTTACTAGTAATTGTTAGTTGTCAGTCGCTAGTAAGTTAGTAAAACTAGTAAGAGTAAAACTTACTAAAAGCAAAAAGTTGTCAGTAAAAGTGATTCTATTGTACAATATGTTGTAGGAAGTTGGAATAAATAAAACGTTTAATAACATTGGATTACTAACTTATGATATGAAGTTATACCAACTTGTTGAAAAGGGTTTTTTTGAATTATAATGTAATCACTTAGTTTTATCGACAAAAAGAAATTTAAAAGTTGATTATTAATTGGAAAAAAAATAAAAACAAATCATCTGAATATGTGTGTTTTCAATACACCCAGGAATATTAAGAAATAATAATAATTCAATACACCCAGGAAAGTTTTGTACAGGGTGTCCCACTAAGAATAGCTCTCGGCTGTATCTCGGAAAGTATTAGTCGTAGAGCTTGCGGAAAAAAATATTTATAACTAAAGAGGGTATGAGAAATTGCTGGAAATTATTTTCAAGTTTGTAGAGCGGCCGCTAGAGGGCGCAAGTGCTATTAAAAATAAGAAAAAGGAGTTTTTACACAATTTTGCCTAGATAACGGATACTATAAATAATAAATTCATAATCTTCAGTAATTTTTGCATATTTTTTGCTAGAACCATTTTCCCCTATCTGCTAAAATAAAGTGGTGGAGGAAGGTTAGATCTGTTTTTATTTAAATGTTAATAACTCCGTACTGGTTAATCGGAATCGAACAAGTGAGGGCTCGTTTAAGAGAGCGTTTCTTACTCTATATTATACTATATTAATAATAAATATAACCTTTTGAACGTAGGCGCTAGGGGGCACTGTCTTACAATTTAACAAACATTACGCGTTTTTTCGAAAAAGTTAAATGCGATAGTATATGTAATTTTAGCTGATACTAAAGAGTAATAAAAGTTTAAAAAATCGGCGAGAACCGCATCTTGATATCTTTTTTCAAACCAAAGTTATTAGCAAAATTATAATAAATACGAAAAAATAAGCTTTTAATTAAATTATCTTTCTAACACGGTATCCCTAGCCCTCTTGATTATGACCATTAATAAAAAATAAGATAGAAAAGATTATTTCATTCAAAAAGTCGACCATGTACCAGAATACCATAATACTAGGTGTATGAATATCTAACAATTAAGATATCAATGAAAGTGACTAAGAAACGACGCCTCAGTGAATTCATGGTAGGCTTTGGAAAAAAGTTGCTTTTAAAGAGATAGTTAAACTCAAAATATTATTATATCAACAATTTGATAGTCTCAGCAGCGTTTTTTATCTTTTGATTGCATTTCTAAAAATGCCTTTTTTCAAAAGAGAAAAAACGCTGCTAAGACTATCAAAATGTTGATTTAATAACTCTTTGATGTTTATACTATTACGTCAAAAGCATCTTCTTTCCAAAGCCTACCATGACTTCACTGAGGCGTTGTTTCTTATTCACTGTCATTGATATCTTAATTATTAGATATTAATACATCTGGTATTATTGGTATATTGTCGATTTTAGGATAAACTAATCATTTCTATCTTATTTTTTATTAGAATGGTCATAATCAAGAGGGCTACTGTAACCGTGTTAAAAAAAATAATGTAATTAAGGGCTTATTTTTTCGTATATATTATAATTTTGCTAATATCCTCGGTTTGAAAGAGAATATCAAGATGCGGTTTTCGCTGACTTTTTAAGTTTTTGTTACTCCTCACTATCAGCTAAAATTATATATACTAACGCATTTAATTTTTTTGAAACAAACGCGCAATGTTTGTTAAATTGTAAGACAGCGCCCCCTAGCGTCTACATTTAAAAGCTTATTATTATTGTTTATACGTTATAATATAGAGTAGGAAACGCTCTTTCAAACGAGCCCCCGTTTGTTAGATACCCTTAATCCAGTCCGAAGTTATTAATGTTTAAATAAAAACAGATCTAACCATCCCCCACCACTTTATTTTGGCAGATAGGGGAAATGGTTCTAACAAAAAATATGCAAAATTTATAAGATTATGAATCTATTATTTATAGTATCCGCTGTTTAGGCAAAATTGTGTAAAACTCCATTTTCTTATTTTTAATAGCAGTTGCAGAAAATAATTTCCAGCATTTTCTCATGCCCTCTTTAGTTATAAATATTTTTTTCCGCAAGCTCTAGGACTAATACTTTCCGAGATACAGCCGAGAGCTATTCTTAGTGGGACACCCGGTACAAAGAATAGGATGTTTTAATATATTTTTTTGATTCAGTGCTAATATTAGTGCCCGGATTATTACTTTCTTATTATTAATATTTTGGGAAAAAATCATTTTTTATAAAAAATTTTAATCCCGTTTATACTTTTCAAAATTAATATACCATTTTGGAGAAAATTGAAAAAACCTAAAAAAAGTCCTAAAAATCAAAACGTGTTTCTATGATAATATAGTTTCGATTTCATTCTTTGATAGATATTATCGAATTTTAATTAACGTCATATTTTTTGTTGTTTTAAAATGTTAAAGAAACACAAAACTTTTTCAGTTAAATGTTGTGAGAAGTGTGATGATAATAGTTATTAGAAAATGTAATACTAAGAAATAGTTCATTAACAAATACTTAACAAAGCAAAAATATATGACGTTAATTAAAATTAACAATAACCATCATCTATCAAAGAATAAATTCAAAATTATATTACCACAGAAACGCGTTTTAATTTTTAGAACTTGAAAAAATCAACCATATTTTCATGCTTTTGTTAATTTTTTGAAAAAAAAAGCAAAAATTTTTATGAAGAATTTTTCTCAAATATCAATAATAAAATTAAATAATCCAATTTATTAATAAAATTCCTTGATCAAATATTTGAGACTTACTTTTTTTCTGTGTGAAATTTGCATTTGCCAATATCCGAATCACAAGAGTTGTAATCACAAGTTTTATTGGATTTCGGATCCATTCTTTTGTCGTGAAATTGTTTCACTCGCGCCCGAAAAAATCAATCTTATTCCCTCGAAAGCCGTAATTTCACTAAAAAATTTTGAAAATGCTTATCACTTTTAAACATATGCATAGCCATAAATTGTAAGTCAGGTAAATCATATATCGTTGCAAAACTTTATCCTAATTTTCCAAATCTTAATGAACTTGTGATGAATTTTGATGATTTATTGGGCGGAAACATGATTATGTAGAAAATAATATATAAGACACACGAAAATTTTGATAACGATTGTTATGTTGAGTAATTAACTCGAGGGAGTAGGGTCATGGTCAGGTCCTCACAATAGAAATTGATCTCAAATCCAAGGAGGCAATAGAGAAAGAGGGACATATCCTCTATTATAGATACGGGACAACACCGGTATCAGGTCTAAGGAGAGACCAAGTTAAAGAGGTGGAGAAAATGGAGACAGATCCTCCAGCCTCCACCTCACGCGTTCCTCAGCCGGCGGCAAGTTCCTCGACTGTGAAAGGCGGCACGGAGGGCCAAACACCAATCATGGAAGCAAAGACATTATAAAGATAGACCGAACATGTCATTCATAAATACTCGTTGGAAGTGTATCAAACATTCCAATGTGTCAAACAAGGACGGAAGAGACAGAGAAGTCTAAAATTTCCGACCCCGGCAACTAGGCGCATTTGGATTGTTCTAATGGCCAGTGGCGTATCGTTTTTTGGAAGGAATTTAATTAGTAAAGTAAATGTAAAGTAATTAGTAAAATTTTTACTCCATATTAATATACTACGTTAACACTTTTTCGTCAGATGAGTTTTGCTATAAGGTCTAATATAATAATATAATTAATATCCCATATATACTTATGTTGAAACGTTAGTAGGTAGTTTTCGAAAATCGCTCCAACGTCGATTTTCAATTTAAACTTTCAGTTACTTCTATATAAACACTCAGTTACTTTTGAATACTTACAGGGTGACTCAGGCTTCCGAAACAGTTCTATATTAGGTTTGTGGTTGGTGACTTTTCTTTCAATTTTTTTTCAGAATATGGAGGCAATGGTAAAGCACATTTTAGACATTTTTGTAAACATAGGTGGCCGGAACATATTTTCAAACTAAAGTTGTAGATTTGCCGTTAAATTTCCATTCCAGAAATACCTAGGGTTGGCACCTGTCCTTTTTGAAAAGGACAGTCCTTTTGGAATAACTTGTCCTTTTGACTTTTTTGACTTAAAAGATGAACTTGTAATAACAGAAATCTTGTAAAATGTAACAGTTATTTAATCTTGTATTATTAATAACTGATTTGACTTTCGGTCTTCTTCTTGTATTATGATGGCTCTGATACGAGGCAATTACCTTTTAGTCTCTCAATAGAAGGCATTTATCATTAAAAGTATCAAATCTGTGTGCTACAGTATGGGATTTCTGTCGCATAATAATGAATATTACGTTTATTTACAAACCCATTACTTTTAAAGGTAGCTTCATCAGACAATCAAATTTTAGTTAAATGTCTCAATCTTTATGAACTGTATTAAGCATATGTTTTGCGGTTTGAATCACCCTGTATGTTGACAAAAATATTTTGAAAATGTGCGTTACAATGGCCCCCATCTTATGTAAAAAATTGAAATAAAATCACAAACCAAAAACGTCATAGGTAAAAGCTTTTTTTTTGGAGGCCTGGGTCACTCTGTACATAGGTATGTATAAAACTAGTAGCCTAAAAAATTATTTACAGTTCGTCCCATTCTAAAAAAAGGTAAACACACCGTACAAATAACTCTAGGAAGAGGTATTTGTACGGTGGTAAAATTGTCTAAACAAGGCCGAAGGGGCAGATATAATAAAGCAGTAAAATGTAAAAAGGTCGGGTAAACACCTTTGTTTATTTGTTGAGCAAAATTCCTTTATTTACGATATTTAGAATATCGTATATAATGACCAAAATATGACGCAATTTTAAAAAAAAATGTCACTTTCTGGCTTATAATAAAGTTTTAAATGCAACGTTTATATTCAAATTTGTTATGATCTACAACAGTTAGGTAGTAATTGAGACGAATTATAATTCAATTACCGGCTACTACGTTCTTGTTTTAGTAAATCAAAATTCAACAAATATAATTAGAAATTATTTTAATTGTAAGGATATCCCTTGTGGGACGCCTATGTACAATTACGACGGAAATTTGTACCTACCTGTGAAAAGACAAATTCGGGTAATTTGAGCTTATTTTTCCACACACTTGACACTGTCGTACCATATTGAAAATTCGCAGATTCAAAAGTACGTTAAACAAAAACAAAAACAAAAACTACTGAAAACACTGAAAAGTTCACTTCGGACTTGATTCCGACTTCAAACACACCGTAAGCTAAACGTAGTACGCTATAACGGACCAAGGGCCGTCGCGAGGGGTGGTGGGACGGACGGCTCACTTTCATTCTGGAAGACTAGCAGCGACGTTGCCAATAGTTCTAGATGTTTCAGCACGTTAAACAGTAAACATGTCCTTTAATAGTAATGTATATATCTTCTGGTTAATAACATATTATTACGCATGCTTCTTTAAAAATAAACTATTAATTTAATTAAGAAATTGAGATTTATTGATATCCGGTGAAGGTTTTAAAGTCACCTTTTCTGCAAATCAAACTAAGTAGATAGGCGCAAATTTGAGATGTGGCAATGTCGCCTTCTCTATCTCAGTTGGTTTTTACAGTACGTAGTCAACCTCCAATTGTTTGATCGGGTTAAAATGCACAATGTGATATCTGTTCTTCCTAAATCTATGCATGGAAGGGTGTGTACCCTCGGAGGAAGAACTGTTGTCAGGATGGGAAATACCCTGTCCCCTCTACAACAGGGGTATGACTGTGTGATAACTCAAGGAAGAGGGGCACACTAGATCTTTAAGGTCGTAGTGATTAACCCCCCTCTTACTCATTCTACATTCTATGTTTCTTTAAATAAAGTAAGTTTCCTTCAACTGATTCTCATTCGACCTAAATTTAATGTAAAACCATTATTGGTTAATTAAAATAACATGGATATTACATTTTATTTGTGCCATTTTTTTAATTAAACCATTAAAACAAACAATAAGGGTCTTTTTGGTGTTTTGGCACATTTTTGTTTAGGTAAATGACCATGAAGCAAATGTGTCTTCTTAATTCTGAACCAAGTTTAATAAAACAAATATTTTTTGAGTGTTTTATAACAGTGGTGATATTCACAATAGTTCCCATACAGAGAAACATATCTGATGTTTTTTTTTTCAAAATAAGTAACAAGAACTCTCCACAATACGCACACAAAACACTTTATTTTTAACACTGCACACTACACGCGATTCACTATCATTATCAGCAGATGATAAATGTTTGCATTTTGGTGTGATGAGCTACTGTTATAATTTTCTGTTGTAACATGAAAGGTTCCAATCTCGATTCCAACCCCAAATCTGTCATTCTTTTATTGTAGTAAAAATTTAATTTTGAAAAAACATTCTACAAATTGTAATGCATTGTGCCAAAATAATAATTTAACTAAATTAAATACAACAACTTAAAAATCTTTGTACTATCCAAATGGCTGTATGAAAAAATGTATAAAATGGCTGTACTATCGTTATTTCTTACTAAAATATTACTAAAAATCCAGCATAGTAGCTCTAGATGAATTTATAAATTATTTTAATAGCAATTTTTTTTTCAAAGTAGTTTAAAAATGTCAAAATTGTGCACCAAGAACTATATTTTTGTATTATAAATATATTTCTTTTTTATGTTGTAATAAAGTACAATAATTAAAAAAATATGTTTGCTTAAAAAAGAGCTATACAGGGTGAATCTTAAATAAGCGCAAATTTTTAAGGGGTGGTATTTTTCGATTTCAAGAACACAGATTCTATGATTATGTTTAGCAAAAAAAATATTTTTTTATATGTACTTATTTCGTTTTTATATTTTCAGTTAAAAAACATAATACCTTGATAATATGGCATCGTAGATAGTATGAACAAACCAAAAAAATCCAGTGGTTGTCAAAATGCTAATATACCGGGTCCGTCTCAAAAGTGGCTCACCCTTATAATTTTTTTATTTTTTCAGATAAAAAAAACGAGATTTGATATGTTTAGTAGATATATAACATAAATTAGGATTGACGTATTCAATTGTTTTTGGTTACTTCCTGTTTCACCGGAAATGACAACAACTTTTGATTTTTAAATCGCACCTTGGGTATTTTTTTACTTAATTCAACAAAAAATGACACTTTGGGTAGAATGACATATCATATGTCAACTTTTGACAACTTCTCATATGGTTTATTTGAATTTGTAACATGCGGATCATCTCGAAATACCAAGTGTGTGGTATCAAGTTATTCATAAAAAATGCTTTTTCCAAACATGCTAATAAGCCACCGTCTTTCTATTTGAAAAAATTGAGATATGATTAAAAATACGATTTGGGCATCTTTTAACCGGCCAGGACCAGACACCAAAAACAGTAAACGATCAAATCCATTTTTCCAAGGCTACTTGATTAAAAATTTGTGTTTCTAACACAGCCATGGCACCAGGCATGGCACTCTGGATTGAAATTTAAAATACGATTTTTTTTAAAGCAAAAATGTCAAAAGTTGACATGTGATATGTCATTGTATTCAGAGTGACATTTTCTATCGAATAAAGTAAAAAAAAATACCGAGAGTGCCATTTAAAAATCAAAAGTTTTCGGTGAAATAGGAAGTGACCAAAATCAATAATTAAATACGTCAATCAATCCTAATTTATGTCATATACTAACATACCAAATCTCGTTTTTTTTATCTGAAAAGATAAAAAAGTTATAGGGGGTGAGCCATTTTTGAAACGCACCCGATATAATACAGTAATAATGGGTAGTAGTCTAATAATAAAGAGTAACAGTAGAGTAAAATGCTAGTATACAGTAAGTAAGTATACAAATGTATTGAGGATGAGTCCTAAGTAAGTGCATGTATTATTAGGGGTATATTTCAGTTGCACAACACATCTCTGAATTTTTGTCGAGAAAAAATAATTGTAAATTTGGTATTTTTCATTTTTATTTTGAGTTTTTTTTAATTTCTATTTATGGCACATTGTATTTTGACAACATAGGTAGTAGATTAAATTCAGCCAAACAAAAACACGAAAAAAATTCAGTGGTTTTCAAAATTGAAGAAAACTTTTTTTTAATTTTTTCTCAATTTTCAAATAACTCGGATATATTGGACTTATCTGGTCTTATCCAACTGAAAAACGGCAATTATTTCTAAGTATTTCACCCTGTATAATTAATCATAGCTTCTTTGCAGAACACTATATGATTAATAAATTATGAGAATGGTATTTTATTTAAAGTAGATTAGATTACCGATATTTCTTGTTCATATTCAACAAAACAATAATACACTACAAATAGGGGTATAGTTAAAAGTAATTACACTGGATTATCTTATAAAATTTAAAAAGTATTTAATTACGTATAAAATACTTCAAACTTACTTTTTTCCAATCTGCGTCTGAGATTCGGATGTCGGCAGCGAATCGTAATCACCAGATTTGTTCGTTTTCGACTTCATATTGTTTCCTGTTTCACGAAATAATTTCACTCGCGCCCGGTATACAATTCAATCTTATCGACCCGAAAGCTTTAATCTGACTAAAACTTTTAGAAGAATGCTAATCTTTTTTAAATGTGCTGCCATAAATCATGAGTCAAATCGGTTACCGTTGCGAAACCTTATCCTGACTCTACCACCATCAGTACTTGGACGAATCCAAACGAGCGAATGATTTATTTTGACACAGTATAAACAATAACGTTTTTATTATATGGTTTTGTATTTTTCCGCGAGGAAATTTACAATCTGCTAGCTAATCGCTCTCCAATTCGCCTCTTTTGCCAGTACGAACTTTTTTTGCTGTTCTTTGGTTGGCCGGCGCCCACAGAACGATTCCGCTGATCGATGCTAATCAACCAAATTAAATTATCTATAATTGTATCTTGTACCTCCGATTGGTTTTGTTATAATCTGTGTAAATCCTTCGACCTACGCGAATTTAGAATATTTCGCAACTGCAACCCAAGATGTATTCTAAAGTAAATAGGGGGAATAATGAAGTGTTAACAAGAACTCCCTTCATGTATTTTCCAAGATTTACACGACTTTTTGTCGACTATGGTGTATATGCTCTGCGTCTAGTTGATTGACATTCATTACAAAAATTACAGAACGCTTGTGTAAGATACTCTTATACCTTACTTAAATTTGATCACATATCGAATTGCTTTAGGGAGTCTCACTGGCTTAATTTGGACGAGATATTTATTGTGCATATGGCCTGTATGGTTTTTAGAATTGATGAATCCTAAACACCAATTTATCTATTTGAGAAATTATCTAAGCGAAACGAAACGCATAACTATCCTACTAGATCAGGCGCGCTGTACAGTGTTCCAAGGCATGTCTCAGCTTTGTTCCAGCGTTCATTTTCCTATAATGCGGTCCACAGAATAACTACAGAACGATCAGTCAATGTAATAAAAAAGCGAACAAAATTTTTGCTGCCATCTATAGTGGGCCGAGTGCGGCTCAGGGCTTCAAGGTCAAAATAATTATTTATTAAATAAAAAAGTCGTGTCGGCGGCACGATTCGAACCGGCTACCTTCGTGTTGCTAGACGAGAGCCTTATCCCCTACACCACCAGATATCTTGACGAGAATTATATCTTTATGGTAATAAATTATGAATTCAGCCTGCTACAACGGATATGTAAAATTTATCCTAGAGGCTGCTTATACTTTGAAAATTCATCTCGTTGCAGTTCATCACAGTTGTATAATTCAAGAAGCACTAAGAAATATGACTACCTTTGAATAATATAATATGAAAAAGTTGGAGTCGGAATACAATAAAAAGCACGAGAAATACATTTTGTATTAAAAACAAAATAAAGGCAGCTTAAATATAGTTTGAAGCATAAATAAAGGAGTATTTGAAGTACTGTGTGGACGGAAAAGGGAAATCAATCGCAAAATTCATAAAATGAATTTAAAGACCGAACCAATCGTAACGTTTGAAGCAACCATACATACACGAAGAACTGTTCTGCAACCATATATACACGACGTAAATTAGCACCATCTATAGTGGGCCGAATCGTCAATTTGTAATTTAATGCTCCTTAAGTCCATATCCTTAAGAGTGACTGAGCCCTGATGCGGTCCGAGTTTACAATGATATTTCCAACGATATCGGACACCCTTCTGGCATTCAGTCTTTTAAAAAGATAGTGAAGGGCTATGTGTTGAGAGAGCGTATGTTGAATGACTAATATTTAAACTTATGTTCAATTTTTTTCTCACTTCTTTCATATTACCTTATTTTTTTATATATATTTTGTAATTAATTATTGAATAATGTAGGTCTATAATCATATCTCTGTAATAAGTTGATTATTCATTTTACTACCCCTTCTTATTACTTTTTTTTGGATGGTTGCGTGGAAGAGCACAAATGTGAACGTCGCCATCGTTATTATTTTAATCTGTATACAATTGGTTATATACTTAATAAAGACATTTTGAATTGAATTGAATTGAATATGTTACAGTAAAAGTTGGAAATCAGTGATTGTTGACAATTACTAGTAAAAGCTCACATTCACTGATTTGCTAAGGCTACGCCAGTAAAAGTTCAACAGCTATTTTTGACCAACTTTTACTAGTGAATGCTAGCATTCCCTGGACGATAGCAGTGAGTTTGAAAGATTCAGTTCGTGCGATTACCCCATGTACTAAAATATAAGGATAAATAAAGATAAGTTGAATTGAGTCGCCTAGTTTCAAAACACGACAAATCCACAAAAGTCAAATGTTGAGAAATTGGAAAAAACTGTTTTAGAGTTGTTAAAAAGTAAATATAAAGTCAATATTTTATTGCTAGGAAATGATAAGATTTGTCGCAGTTTGCAAAGTATATATGATGTTAGGTTGTAAAGAACTAGAAGACGAATCCATTAACATATATAACTCATTTTTCTCGAAAAATGGATTTGTCGGGTTTTGAAACTAGGCGACTCAATTATAGGCAATATAAGGATAACATTAAATAGTAAAATCTGGCGTAAATTCGCTTTGTTTGTAGTTATGTATAATTGTTTTGTTATCGTTGTAAAAACTATATTCCCTATTGGAAGAAATTTTCTGTGAAAAATTAAGGTAAACTAGGCACTTGCAAGAATGTAATAGTGCTTGTTTTTCATTTTTGCAATATAATGAAGTCATAGCAAAAGTTAAGCATGCAAGAGAAAAACATATTGAGGAACCTAGTGACTATGAACTTATTAAACGTTTTGATATGCTTGAAGAAATTCACAGTACGTAAGCGGACTTTTTTTCGACTAGCGCCTTTATTATTTCAGGCGGTATTTGTCTTGGGGCCTTTTTATTTTTTAATTCATTACTCGCTATTTTTAATTCTTCTAGACTAAAATCAACAAAGTTTGAGTTTTTATCACAGTTAAATATCACAGGTCTATGTTTTGGAAACAAAAAATTTGCTATATTTAATATAAAATTTAGAGAAAGATTCATTTTATCTACTAGAAACAGTGTCCTCTTAAAAACCCCATAACAATCACAATCCGAAGATTGATCTTACTTAAATCTTACTTAGACCATTGGAGGATTCCCATTCCAGGTTACTGATGGAGTCTGATGGAGTCTTCCAGGGTTTTGAGTTCCGCTTTAAGTTAGTTTCCACTTTGGGAAGCACAACGGTTCTGGTCCAGTTAGTGGAGTGTTTGCTCTTTTTCTAGCTAGATCGTTTCCTTTTTCATTGTTTTCTATACCTCTTGGTGGGCTGGTACCTAGAGTAGGAGTACTTTATTATATTTGCCTAATTTGTTCAGCTTTCCTAGGCATTCCTTGACCAACTTCGAATTGATGGATACTGCGTCGATCGCTTTTAAAACTGCTTCAATATAGATAAGGTAAGTATTTCTTGTTTCCGATAGTTCCTATCTTAGATAAATTGTACGCATCTTTCGATAGCGTAGATTTCTGCCTGAAGGATGCTGGGGTAGGGTACCCATTAGTTTTGAGTATTCAGTTTTTGGTCCAAATAAAATCAGGAAGGTAAAATATTATAGATCGAATTTTATGTTAAACTAAAACGGTAGATTTATCCGTTTTTGGATTGTTAACTAAAGATAATGTGCTACTTTTTAATTACTATGTGGCAGGGTTCATTTCCTTAAAAAAAATCTGGATATTTTGCCAGGGGTGCATATATGGGAGAAATAATGGCGGCAATTACCCCTCTCAGGAAGTAATTTATAAGATAAAGTGTGATTATCATCATCATCATTTTCAGCTTATTCGGCCATATTTCCAATTTATGATGAAGCCTTCCTCACATATTTAAATACTCCCTTTGTAGTTGGGCCCATATGGTGGTCTATTATTGGCGATGCGGACCCAAGTTATCCCTGCTAATTTCCTAATACATTGGTCCCATCTCAGGTTCGGTCTTCTTCTAGGTCTCTTAATTCCTCGTGGATACCATGCTGTAATTTTTATGGTCCATCTGTTGTCCATTCTTCTTGCCAGATGTCCAGCCCATTGACATTAGAGGGATTTGACTCTGTGGATGACATCTATTACCAAACCAAGAGAGACGGTAAAAAATATAGTGGATATGACAAGTGGAGGCTCAAGGAAAGTAGCAGTGAGAGGCAGGATCAGGCGGACAAAGGGCTGATTTTCAAAGTTCTCTGGGCTCAATGGAATTCGAATGTGCAGATTCAAAGTAACAAGGTACACAGATGGATGGCAGGACAGTAATAAGGTACTGTAAGAAGGTAAGTTACTGGTACCAAAGAAGAAAATTAAAAAAGGGACAGGTTTTGATATGAAATAAGTGAATTGTCGACTAATTGGAGAAGGAACTAGAAAATTGTAAAAAGGGGTTATTTTAGTTATTAGGGTGTGGTTTTTAATTAGTTATTGTGTTTATAGTTCTAGAATAAATATAAAAAAATAAAGTTTAAGTGTTTTATCGTGTGTTTTAAGTTAGGCACCTAGGGAATCCGTAACAATATCCTAATATATAAGTATAACTTAATAAAAAACATCTCGATTTAAATGTATGCATAATCTAAAAATTCCGTATTCTGTATAATTAATCAATCAGTGAATACTTAGAAACAAACAGTGAAGTGTAAATAATTAGCAATTGTAAAGAAATTTTTATATTATTATTAAATCAGATTCGTGATGCATATGTATCACGAATTTTCCAAGATATCCACTACTTTTGTCTACTATGGTATTCATATATTATCAAGAATGTGTATGATATAATAGTATAAACAATACGTTATAAATATTCCAAATATTCTAATATTAAATGCCATATATCAATCAAGATAACAGTTTTACCTGTGGTTTTACTTTGAATCATGTTATCTGAAATATCTCTGATACAATTTAGAGATAAGATTTTAAGAAAAAAATTCTAAGAAACAATTATACTATTAAGTGTGTTATAATTATATTAATCCGTGGGATTCTAGCTATTTGTTTACGTCAGTAATTAGACCTTTATTGGTGTTTTTATTTACGAAAAAGTGATAATGGTGTACTAAAAATCGCATTACTACTTTGATTAATTGTATTTGAAGTACTAAAATTTTGAGATGTTAATTGTTGACTAACATTCATTTTATTCACTGAATCGTTTCATATGTGAAATACAGGTATAAACTTCTGACTCTTTCTTTTCATTTCTTCTACTATTATATTTGGATATTCGCTCTATTCCAGATCTCTTTTGTGGCTGAGAATTTATTGTTTTAATGACTTAATGTGACATTTTTTACAAAAAATAAGAGTTTGAAATTTAGCTCCGTCTCTGACGGGCAGTTCTCAAGACAGTCGCCAATCTTCTGATACCCGGTTACACATCTATCTTTTACCCCTCATGTAAAACGGTTTAAAAACTTACGTATACACTAGAAGTTTTATCTGCAGCATTTATTATTTAAATTGTATTTCTTCTTCTTCTTCTTTAAGTGTCATGTTCCTAGTGAACGTTGACGACTGCCATGTTAACAATATCTCTGTATCGCTCTTGTTCTGGCGCTATATGGAGTAATTCATCCGCGCTCAAGCCTGTCCATTGCCGCAAGTTCCTCAACCACTAAAGCCTCTTGCGCTCAATCCACTTCTTTCCTTCGATTTTATATTACATATCGAGGTTTCCTGGTTAAATGGTCAAGGTATTCAAGTTTTCGTCGCTTGATCATATTCAGAAGTAGTTGTCGTGCTCCATTCTTCGAAGAACTTCTTCATTTATGGTTCTAGTGGTCTAAGATATTCTAAGCATTCTTCTGTATGTCCACATTTCAAAAGATTCGATTGTATTTATCGTTTCTTTATTAAGTGTCCACGTCTCACATGCATACAAAAGAATCGACCACACATAACACTTTGTAAACTTCTCCCGTATTTTGATGTTTAGTGAACTATTTGAGAGCAGCGACTTAAACTTCTGAAATGCATTTCTTGCTTGTTCTATACATCTGATTTCGCATGAAGGATCGATATGTTGATTAATCCAACAGCCTAGGTATTTAAACTTCGCCACTCTCTCCAACGTTTCTTCATTCAACAATAATGAGGTCTCGCCGACATCTACTTTACTCACAACCATATATTTCGTTTTATTTATATTAATAGATAGCCCCCAATTCTTAAAAGCTTTATTGACTCTATTTACTAATTCTTATAGATCTTCGAGATTTTTTGCTGTAATTACGGTATCGTCGGCATATCTGATATTATTGACTATTTCTCCTCCTATTACAATTCCTTTTTAGCCACTTAGGGATTATTTAAATATGTTTTATGAAAAAACGTTGAAGAGGGTGGGAGACAGTATACACCCCTGTCTCACACCCCGTTTAATATTAATAGGTCTAGATTCTCTGTTATTCACGGTAATAGCTGTTTCGTTCCAATACAAATGCGAAATTAGCCTAATATCTTTGTCATCTAGCTAGATGTTCTGCAGACTTGATATTAGCTTATTGTGCTGGACACGATCGAAGGCTTTTTCAAAATCAATAAAGCATAGGTATACAGGTCTGGTTACTTCCCAACACATCTGCAGAAGCGTTTCCATCGTAAATAGTGCTTCCCTGGTTCCCATGCATCGTCTGAAATCAAATTGCTCTGAACTCAGAGCTTCCCCGCACTTGTTGCTAATTCTTTTTTTGGAAAATGTGGTAGAAGTAGCTTGTGCACATGACTCATTAGACTGGTAAGTCTACAGTCTGAACATTTTTTTGGTATTTGGTTTTTTATGCAAAGAAATGAAGACAGATTTTAGCCAGTCTGCTGGAATTATATTTAATATTTTTATATATTAATATTAATAATAATATTACGTATAATAATATACGGTATCGTCGGCATATCTGATATTATTGACTATTTCTCCTCCTATTACAATTCCTTTTTGGGCCACTTAGGGATTATCTAAATATGTTTTATGAAAAAACGTTGAAGAGGGTGGGAGACAGTATGCACCACTGTCTCACGCCCCGTTTAATATTAATAGGTCTAGATTCTCTGTTATTCACGGTAATAGCTGTTTCGTTCCAATACAAATGCGAAATTAGCCTAATATCTTTGTCATCTAGCTAGATGTTCTGCAGACTTGATATTAGCTTATTGTGCTGGACACGATCGAAGGCTTTTTCAAAATCAATAAAGCATAGGTATACAGGTCTGGTTATTTCCCAACACATCTGCAGAAGCGTTTCCATCGTAAATAGTGCTTCCCTGGTTCCCATGCATCGTCTGAAATCAAATTGCTCTGAACTCAGAGCTTCCCCGCATTTGTTGCTAATTCTTTTTTGGAAAATGTGGTAGAAGTAGCTTGTGCACATGACTCATTAGACGTGTAAGTCTACAGTCTGAACATTTTTTTGGTATTTGGTTTTTGAGGCAAAGGAATGAAGACAGATTTTAGCCAGTCTGCTCGAATATAATAATAATAATAATAAATAGTCTTTATTGTAATCCATAAGTATTGCAAAAGGCGAAGTTGAAGCATTGCTTCCTATCTTAACCTATATATGATCAGTTTCGTATACCTGATTGAACAACACAGTAAGTTCATTTATGTTTTCATTGTTTAACAATTTTAGCATTTTAGCCATTCACAATATATTTGATCTGATCTACTTGCTTTATTGTTTTTGGCTTGATTATGTTATTGTATAGTTTTTTCCACTTCAGATTTTAAAATTGATGGACCTGTTTCTGTCTTTAAGTCTGACATGTCTTCTCTACTATCATAAATAGGTCTTTGATGTACCTCTCCCATTCTTCCACTAAATATATGTCCTTCGTTGCTTATAAGAGTGCTGATTTTATTTTGCCTGTACAATCCAGTGACTTCTTCCAAATTTCGGTGTAGGTTGAACTCGTCATGTTTTTGTTGCAGCTCATTCACAGTTCTTTAGCTTCCTTGATTTTTCGTTTTATTTGTTTCCTTTTATATTCTGTTTCACTTTTGTTTTTGAATTTTCTTCTCTTCATTAGCTCAATTATTTCATCCGCCATTCATTGATGTTTTCTCTTGTTGTGATGAATTAGAGTTTGTGTTGCTGTATTAGTGATGCCATTCTTTATGTTGTCTCATCGTTCTTCTATGGTTAACACATTAGATGTTTGAGTGATGTTCTCTCGTACGTTGTAATTCATGGTTTGTGTGAATTTGTTTTAGTTTCAACGCATTTTAGCTGTTGGCCATTAATTGATTTTCTGACGAGTGACTTTTGTATTAATAAATTAGTAAATTGCATTTGTAAACACAAAAAGCTAATTGTGAAATTCTTATCGATTGATAATAATCCTCAAAATGAAATATTTCTAAACAATTTTGTAACATTATATTTTATTTTGTAAAGTTGGCCAAAAATATTAGATTTCTATTAAACACTTATTAAAGAAATTGGAATATATCCATATTGCTTGTAAATTTAATTATATTTTTTTTTCAATGTAGGAAAATCGACAGTTTTTTTAAAAATGAATGACCCCGTCGGTTCTCCAGACGGTCTTTCATCCAAGTAAAACAAACCGTTTTTTCGTATACCTACAAGGTTTTACTAGATACGTTATGACTGAACAAGTCAGAGTGACAGGTAAACGGTATGTGTAGGAGGATTTAGACACTTTCAGTCATTAAAAACATGACACAAATCCGGCTATTTGTAAGAAATAAAATAGAAAAGCACCTTTTATCGCAGATAACTTAATATAGTTTCTATAAATTAATTATCCTTGTTCACAGGAGATACATGCATTATTACTACAATGTAGTTTATCTGCTAATTAATTTTATGCATGATGTACTTAACAAATATTTGATTATAACTTACATTAATCTCATCATTTAATAGAATCTTAATGTTATATTGCTTTAACTAGCCAGGATATACACTGAGAGACAAAATCTAAGATATCTTTGACTGAAGGAGATCATGTTAAACCTAACCTAACCTAACACAACCTAACAATACCAGTATAGGGGAGATATATAACAGTTGAGGGGTGTCTCACTATTTGAACATTGTACATTTTCCTTACGTCGCTGGCAGTCATCGGCAGTCTTACGGCCGGCGCCTATAATAATTACATGGCAGTCATAGGTAGTTTTCTTCGAAGTCCTGGCAGTCGCTTGGTAGTAAAATTATATTTTGGCAGTACTTGTATACTTTTTACCGAAGTGAGGCACCCCGCGAGTTGACCATACTTCGGCAGCTGATTCCTGGGAGGTGGCCTTTTTTAGTGGGCATTTGAAAATTTTGAAAAAATATTACAGCATTTTTTAATAAATGGAGGAAAAACCATCAACTCCTTTTTTAAATATATCATACATCCAAAACCTACGTTCTTGTCGTAATTTCAGTGCCGAACCGTGTCGGACCTTGATAATGGGTATTCTATGAATTTAACCGGTGCTGTGCTGTACTATGCCGAGCCGTGTTAGGCGTTTGTTTAAATTCTTTAATAATAAAATAAACCTAAGATGGTTAGAATATATTAATAACATTCACAGCCAAAATAAACTCACTGTATTTGAAGATCAAGAATATTTTAGCACAAAAATATCATAACTGACGAATAAAGTACCTAAATATATAAAAAAAATCATTACATACTACACAAGCATTAAAATTTACACGAATCACATGTAAAATAAATCTACCCTACCCACTTTCAACATTAATTCAAATATCTTTCTTTGAAGTGCTAATTTATTAATTTTATGAATTATTGTATCTGACAGCATAGCGAAGAACGCTTGCTGATATTTCTACTTACTCAGTTGCATTATAGTGGTCACAATCTGCTAAATTTGATTCGATATATCCTAAGGCAATAATAGACGCCCTAGTGAAACAAGGTATTGACAGGTATTATATAGAAACTCTCGCCAATATATACAAAGAAGCCAAAGCAAAAGTAATAATATAAAAAACAACCCCAGAGTTCCCAACTGGCAAAGGAGTACGACAGGGAGACGCGATATCCCCAAAGCTGTTTACAGCAACGTTAGAAGAAATCTTCCGTCAACTGGACTGGAGCAACAAAGGATTAAAAATAGATGGAGAATATCTTAACCATTTAAGATTCACTGATGACATAGTCCTAACTGCCAATATCTAATCATGTAGAACTACAAGCAAAAATTATAATAATGAACTGAATACAGGCAGCAATAAAGTAGCTCTTAAAATGAATTTCGCAAAAACTAAAGTAGGTAATGTACAACGAACTAGTGGAAAGAAAAGACATTCTAATAAATAACCCAATACTGGAAATAGTAGAAGAATATATATATTTGGGACAACTAATACACAGCTCGGGATCTCTACTACCAGAAACCAACGGAAGAATTAAGTTAGCATGGAGTACCTATGGAAGAAACTCAATCATATTCAAATATATAGAGTACCACTCTATCTAAAGAAGAAAACATTCGACCAATGTGTACTACCAGTCGCAACCTATGCGTGCGAAAACTGGACATTTAACAGATACGGCCACCGTCCTTTTAAAAGCCAAGTTACAGATTTCTGTAATACTCAACTTTAACTCCTTGAATGCAGATGGCACATTATGAATTTGTTTAGAGATAATATTATTCCGTTAATTTAACCACCACATGTTATATTTTCACTTGTTAGTGTGTGAAAATTACACTTTATTGAGTTCGACTTTTTTCAGTGTGTGACATGGATGATTTGAGGTAAGTCCTATGTATGTTACTGTATTTTTGTAATCAATTAGAACGTTGGTTTTTGTTAATAAACACCTAAAAAATGTTCCCATGTAAAAGCTTGGTTATGGTGAAATATGTACCGACAGTTGGAACTGAAAATATCTGCATGTTCTTTTAAAAGGACAGTGGCCAAATCTACTATAACAAAACTACATTTTTAGGTATTGGAAAAGACCACTGAAATTCCATGAGTTGTTGGAGGAAATTGCAAATCTCGATGCAGAAATACCGAATAATATTTACATATTGCCTCCTGAGAATGCAAATGAAGAAATCACAGATGAAGATTCCGGGGATGAAGAGACCGTGAATATGAACAACTTACCTGGAAGTCAGCTGCGTGCCGAAGTAGAAGTAAGTTTTGAGGAACGTACTCAAACTCCGGAACCTCAAACTCCGGAACTAGAGAGCGATCTTTGGGATAGTGAAGATGATTTACCTTTGTCCGTTTTCCGTACTAAAGAAACTGGCTCGAAAAAAAAGAAGCGCACTTACAAATGGTTGCAAACAGACATAAATTCAGATTTTTCTTTGTGGAATGATATTTATGGGCCAAAAGGCGTGTAGGATGCCTTTAGAGGCATTTCATTTATTTTTTGACTCTGAAATCATCGCTATGTTGGTGCATTCTAGCAATCTATATGCTACGTCTCATAACCGCAATGGAGACATTTCTGGCAATGAAATGCGCTGTTTTTTAGGGGTACTCTTGCTTAGTGGGTATTCTGGTTATCCTAGGCGTGAAATGTATTGGAAGAAATCCAAAGATACAAATAACCAACTTGTTTGTGAAGCCATATCTAGGAATAGGTTCAAGTATATTATACAAAATTTACATTGCTGCGACAATAATAATTTGTTGAATACTAATGATAAATTTGCTAAGATTCGCCCTCTTATTGACGCACTAAATAAAAGATTTATCGACTTTGCACCCTTTCAGGAGAATCATAGTGTAGATGGAAGTATGGTTCCATATTTTGGACGCCATGGAACCAAGCAGTTCATCAAAGGAAAGTCCATCAGATGGGGTTATAAGTTTTGGGCCGGTACTACGAAAACTGGTTATGTTGAATGGTTTGAGCCCTACCAGGGTTCGACAACAATTATTGCGGATGAATATAAAGAATTAGGTCTTGGAGCTAGTATAATTCTACAGTTTGCTCATGTTCTTCAAGAAAGATTTCCCAATACTCCGTTCCACTTATATTTTGACAATTTTTTTACTACACTTGCTTTGTTGGAAAAACTGACAGATATGGGTTTGAAGGGAACTGGAACTATCAGAGAAAATCGTTTAGGCAAAGAGTGCATTTTGACTCATTCTAGCATTTTGAAAAAAAAAAGATAGAGGTTTATTTGAATTTTGTACTTCAGATAACAAAATAATCTTATGCAAATGACATGACAATAGTATTGTCACGATTGCTTCAAATGCCACCAAAATTATGCCAACTTTACCTGTAAAACGATTTTCTCAGAAAGAGAAGAAAAATGTATATATTCCCCAACCTCATGCTATAAAAAAATATAACGAGAATATGGGAGAGGTTGATAGAGCGGACCAGAACATTAGTCTATATAGAACGTCAATAAGAGGGAAAAATGGTATTTTCCCCTAATTTGCCACTGTCTAGATATGGCTTTACATAACGCGTGGCAGCTTTATCGAGAAAGTAATGGCAAAAAGAACCATTTACGTTTCAGGCAGTCAGTTGCTCTCGCTATTTTAGAAACTTTGAAAAAATCATCGAAAAGAGGCCCTAGTCGCAATTCTGCTAATTTACATCAGCATTCGAGATATGACCCACTAGACCATTTAGTTACTTATCAAGAAAAACAGACAAGGTGTGGTATTTGTCATAAAAAATTTAATTTCACCTGTCAGAAATGTGAAATTGCATTACATCCTAAAAATTGTTTTGTGAGTTATCATACAGCTTAACATTTTGTTCTATTATATTCATTTGCTTTTCTAATAAACGCTTTCTAAAGAAGGTTGTGTATTTGTCCATCGTCCTTTTAAAAGAACACCTGTTTTTGAAAAAACCTGCAAATATTTTTGAAAAAACCGCCTACCACATCGTTGGTATATTATATTTAGCACTAAAAAAATCATAATATCAACTAATTTGAAAATTAATAGTTTTGGCCTTATCTGGGTTAAAACGGACATCATAAGGAAACTGCAGGTCGCACAACGCTCAATGGAACGAAATAGGGAATAAACAAGGGAGATTGTAAAAGAATACAGTGAATACGACAAAGAACCCAGATGTCATCCACAGAGTCAAACTCCTCAAGTGACAATCGACAGGACACCTGGCAAGAAGGACGGACAACAGATGGACCACAACAATTTCAGCATGGTACAGAAGAATTAAGAGACCTAGAGAGAGACCAAACCTGAGATAGGGATAACTTAGGCCCATATAGCCAACAATAGACAAAAATGAACTTAACTACAAAGTGAGTATGTGAGGGAGGCTACACCATAATTAGAAATGGTTGAATAAATTGAAAATGATGATGATGATAATGATGAATCATTAAATATATCTAAACAATTATGTAGAATAGAATTACATTATTTTGTGTAACTATATGCAAAAATATTAGATTTTTAAAAGTACTTGATAATACTAATATTTTTTTCAGTGTAGGCAAAACGATAATTTTAATGTAAAATTAACGATCCTGTCAGTTCCCTAGAGGCTCTTTTGTCTTAATTTAGTTCAAGTAAAATGGCCCGTTTTTCGTCTACACACAAGGTTTGACCACAGGTTTGACTTAGGTTGGATAGGTTTTGACTGAACCGGTAAGACTGATAGATAAAATGTTATGTGGAGATGGGGCTTTAACAGACTGGATTTTTTACAGACAACATGCAATGTAATTGACTTTGAGGCTATTTGTATAGAAGTACACAAATAAATAAGTACTTCATCTTATATACTACTAGCGTGTACCCGCGACTTCATTAGCGTCGAATTAATCATTTGTAATGGTGATGATAAAGCAAAGCAAGAATTTCCATTAACATACAAACTGGATAAAATTTTCTCACATTTATGTCAGCATAAGAAAAAAACAATATGGCGATATTATTATATAACTTGGTAATATTTGAGGGGTAGTTTCATCTCGTTGGAATTTGACTTTCGAAAAATCCGTTTGTCAAAAATAAGCTTTTTACTTCAAGCAGTTTAAGCAGAATCGTGATTAATCAATGACCAGACTTTTCGAAACACCCTGTATGATTTTTTTAAAAAAATTCAAAATATGTAAAAAACAAAATAAATTATGGGTGTTCAAGCGTTTTCCCGAAAGACTAACCGTTTTTTAAATAACAAATATGGTAATATTTGAGGGATTGCGTTTTCACCCTCTTAGAATTTGAAATTCGAGAAACCCCTCCTTATCGAATCTCTACACCCCACAGTAAATCCGTTTAACAAAAATCAGCTTTAAACGTCAAGCAGTTTAAGCAGAATCGTGATTACTCAATTGTCATATTTTATGAAACACCCTCTGTAAATTTTTAAAAAATATGTAAAACAACAAAATAAAATATACGTGTTTAAGAGTTGTTCCGAAAAACTCACCGGTATTTAAATAAAAAATATTCTAATATTTGAGGGGTGGTTTCACCCCCTGAGAATTCGAGTTTCGAAAAATCCCTTCTTATCGAACCTCTACACCCTAAAGTCAATCCGTTTTCCAAAAATCAGCTTTTTACGTCAAGCGCTTTAAGCAGGATCCTGATTAATCAATCACCAGACTTTTCGAAACACCCTGTATACATTTTTTAAAAAAAAATAAAATATGTAAAAAAACAAAATAAAATATACGTGTTTAAGCATTTTTTCGGAAACTTGACCGTTTTTTTAAATAAAAAATATTGTAATATTTGAGAGGTGGTTTCACCCCCTTGGAACTGGAATTTCCAAAAATCCCTTCTTATCGAACCTCTACACCCTAGAATCAACCTGTATGCCAAAATTGAGCTTCTTACGTTGAGTGGTTTGAGCAGGATCGTGATTAATCAGTATATCAGTCACTTAAGGATTTTATTATTAGTATAGATTATTCAAGGATATGATGATGCTATAATATTGGGTCAAGAATATATTGAGCACTCGAAAAAACAAATCGTTTTGTTTGATTGATCATGACCGATATTGCCAGCTTATCATATGATAGGTACACAATATCTATAAAATAAAATATACTTGATTTTTTGAATTCTTTCCTTTTAAAAAACACACCCCCTAAGGCTCATAACCACACTGAATATTTTAGCTGTCAGTTGTTCGTGTCAGGTAAAACTGAAGAAAACTAGTATCGTTTGGGAGTAATCACAAATATCATAAAATATTTAAAAAAATGTCGATTAAGAGTTCATTTCACTAGTCCGAAAAATAGCAAAATAAGCGTTCAGCATTTAACGTTTTATGTAAAACTGGCTAGGTATTTTTACACAAATGAAGAAGGAAATTAAAGATAAAGGATTATACTACATCCGTAATGTAGCACATTTTTAGACAACTTCTTTATTTTTAAGATTATGATGGTCAAACATGAACAAAATATTTCTTATGTTTGGACTAAATTTTCTCGAAAATAAAGATATAATTTGAAATTCCGTTACAATAGGGAAATAGATTGAAGTTTAATGGTTACAGTGATATATGTATAATTTATATGGTTTTGTAACAAATTGCTCTCTATTTTATGGCAAATGCTGAAAATGCCTAAACACATTGTTCCAACGGGTTTCACATTAATTAATAAATATTATTATATTTTAATTGTTATTATTATTAAGTTTTGCTGGAAATATTTCCAAAAAGATATAGCCCAGTTATCATTATGATAGTGTATAAATCCGGTATTTACTCATTTAATTTTATAATACTCCGTATATTTCCTATTTTTCTCAAAAGGTCAAATAATATATACTCATGCATGTATTTTTAAAACACTAGTGGTATTAAATTTAATAGTTGGAACAATTAAAAAGAAAAACTAGAATATAAAGGATTTTTAACTTTTTAACGACTTAACTCTTTTTCTACTTCGATGTATGACTTACTAAGTCATTAAAATCATTTAAATCAAAACGACAGTTTTATTTTAAAACTCAGTGATTGAAAAATTGACGTTAATGATGATAAAAAAATTAAACTGGGCTGTTAATTATCTTATTATCATGCACTACAAGAAAAATATACCTAAATAAAATTGATGAGTCCAGCGTTTCTCAGAGTTCACTTGAACTGGAGCTTAAGCTATTCTTGTACAACCAGTATTAAGGTTATAAACTACAGGGTGTTTCAAAAAACATGTGCGATCTTTCATGGGGACCTTCCTCACGTAAAAATAGGATATATTTTTCATATCAACATAGGCCCGATTTTGTTTTCATTCGTAGCTACCCATTGGTATTTCCATACCCATGTTTGTAAGAACTTTTCTTGTATTTTTCGATAAGAAATCAATGTGTACTTATTTAAAAGTTTCGTAAGTTATTGATATTAATTTTTTTAAAGGTTGCTATTGGAATGGCATTAAACGGCTTAAAGGTACATTCAGGCTGAGAGCGTCGAGCATCGCGTCGCGTTTGCGTCGCGTCCGCCCTATTGAACTCGAACCCTGACGCTCAGCGGACGCTAGCGCAACGCCAAACGCGACGCTGTCTGCCTGAACGGTCTAATTTAAGTGAATTGATTCCATTTCGACACGCGGACGCGTCGCAAACTCGACGCGACGCTCGACGCTCTCAGCCTGAATGTACCTTTACACTATTTCGCTAACAAGAGAAAAAAAGTGGCGTACATGCTTTTTTTAGAAAAATATCCCAGTGATAACCGATATGCATAACCCTGGTGAATATGTGGACGTTTTTTTAGCATTAAAATATGTCGCATTTATAGTAACTTTTACCCTCAACATTTCATACGATTCGCTAAAAGCTCTTGGAAGAAAATTATAATAAATCCAAAAAGTGAATTTAGTGACTTTAATACCATGTAGCTACGAAACAAAGCAGAATCGGACCTATGTTGTATGAAAAATAAATCTTGTTTTTACGTGAGGAATCTTCCTATAAGAGATGGCACATGTTTTTTGAAACATCCTGTATACGTATACCTATAAAATCACAACTAGCAACATAAAACTAAATTATTTTAAAATTGTTATGGTAATATATATAATTTAGTCATTATATCATAAAGATTTAAAGTTTCCATAATTTTATGCCCTAGAAACTGTTGAAAATATTTAACAACTACTTAGTTATTTATTAAGATATTTTGACTGTATAGTACATATAAAACTTAACGACTAGGTATATTTAATTTTTCTAAATTAGTAATTAAGAGGATATTATCCTAAAAGCCGAACAATAAAGTAAAATTATATATTATCTAAAGATAAAAGGTAAATATTGTGTCAATTTATTTATAATGAATATGCAAGTCTTCCATGTAAATTAGAATAATTGTTTCTCATGAAAACTGCCACTTCCTTTCAATCACTTCGACTGACACATGCATGCACGAGACTTAGCAAAATTCTTATAAATCTCTAGAGTATACATGACAGTGTTTTTTTAGTTAATTCGGGTGGTATGATCATAGTTATAACTTATAATAATAGTGTTGAATAAACTGTTAGACTTTTAAGAACAAATAGTGTTATTTTATCAAGATTTTCGGTATTAGTTTCTGTGCGTATTTCATTTACTGGTAAGTACATACTTAGATATAAACATCTCCAATGTTAAGTTAGTAAATAAAAGATTATATACATATTATGCAACTGATTAAGTTCTAAAATCTATATTTTAAGAAATATTAGTCTGCGTATACAGGTTGTCCCATCCCAGAAAAAAATCGTACGCCACTGACTTCTCTTAAAATAAACATTGTTTTAAAAATTTTCATTTATTTTTAAACAATTTTCATCTCTTCATTTTTTTCGTACGATGCATGGTTTTTGCTTAAAAAAATATTTTACTTCAGGATAAAATCTCTAAAAATCTGACGCGGTGACCATTGAGTGAAAAAAATGCATTTTGAGTTATAATGAAAAAACGTTTTGTATTGAAAATTTTTTACCCTGTATCTCAAAAGTTTAGATGTTTAGGACATACATTGATATGAAGTTTTTTTCTTAGAATAGGTTCAAGAATCATCGGTTTAAATATTAGCATATCATTAAGACAAGTAGACTACCCTACCCTCTGTAATATAATTTTTAAAAAATAAATTTAAACTAGCAGATCCAACCACGCGTTGCTGTGTTAGTGATGGGCAAGTACCCGGTATATTGAAATTTGGGAACCGGTACCCAAGTTTGCACCCGGTGACACCCAAAGAGTCAATAAATGGTACCTATATTCCGATAAAAAAACAATAATGGTAGAAGGGTGAAAATTTAGGGTTGTAGGTATGTATTTTTTAATGCTAAATCATAAAAAAATAAATAAAAAATATTGTACAAAAAAAATTAGGGTGGGCCACCCTTGTCTCTTAGGGGTATAAAAAATAGATAACAACCTAGTCTCAGACCTACTGAATATTCAAATAAAATTTTATCAAAATCGCTCAAGTCGTTTCGGAGGAGTACGGTAACAAAAAAAAATATAAAAAAATCCTATTAAAAATAGGGGTTGATGGTAGAAGGGTAAACATTTAGAGTTGCATGTATTTTTAATGCCAAATCATTAAAAATAAAAATCAAAAATTTTTTCTAAAAACTAAGGAAAAAAATTGGGGTGGGCTACCCTTATCACTTAGGGGTAATAAAAATCGATAAAAACCTAATCTCAGGCTACTGAACATACACATAAAATTTCATCAAAATCGCTCTAGTCGTTTCAGAGAAGTACGGTAGGTACTAATTTTTTTTTTTAAAACAACCCTTATTAAACACTGTGGGTTGATGGTAGAAGGGTAAAAATTTAGGGTTGTATGTATTTTTTAATGCCAAATCATAAAAAAATAAAAATAAACAATTTTGTTTAAAAAATAAAAAAAATTGGCGTAGGCCACCCTTATCACTAAGGGGTATACAAAATCAATAACAACCTAGTCTCGGGTATATACATATAAAATTTCATCAAAATCGCTTAAGCCTTTTCGGAGGGGTACGGTAACAAAAAATATAAAAGCAACACATATTAAAAAATAGGGGTTGATGGTAGAAGGGTGAAAATTTAGGGTTGTATGTATTTTTAATAGCAAATCATAAAAAAATAAAAGTAAAAAATTTTGTCCGAAAAATGAAAAAATTGGGGTGAGCCAACCTTAACATAACTTAGGGGTAAAAAAATCGATAACAACCTAATCTCAGAACTACTGAATATACATATAAAATTTCATCAAAATCGGTGCTGCCGAACTTTTTTCTTACGAAATTATAATAAATCTATATTTAAAATTATATTAGCGAAAAAACACTAACATTAATTTAAGCATGTCGGTGCTAATAGATTTCTAACTCGAACAGAATTGTTTTCTATTGATGTTTAGCATGTTTTTCCCACTAAATAACACTTCTATAATTAGATTAACTTTTATATGTGAAAACAATGTATTTCCAAAGTTCTGAATATTTAGCGTTGAAAATTGGTCAAAAATCTGTATGAGTAAAAAATATTGTTTTACTTTGTAATGGCGTCTTTGGTTTATTTAAACTGAACATATGCCATCTGTGTTTAATCATTATATTCACGACAGTCTGAATCATATTTTTAGTAAAAAGAATTTGTGTAAAATTTCCGTTTCATACAACATGTTTAAATGGATGTATAGAGGTGTGTCAGCAGTCTTTCAATTTTCTAATGACACAAAATATTTGACTTCAGCTTTTTATATTAAAATTGTTTATCAATATTTTATACTATAACTTCAACTATTTTAAAAAATATTAAACATTATGCCCATAATGGCATTTTTGGAATGGAAAAATTCTGTTAAATCCAATGAGTGGAAAAAAAAAATAATACAAAATTAATTATTTTTAAAAACTGCCACTTTAGTGTAAACTATATTTTAATCACCCTGTATATCTATGAAAATATCTTTAAAATGTGCGCAGACACATATTTTATTAAATATTGAAGTTAACATCTCAAAAAGATGTTTTGGAGTTTTTTGGAATACTGATGGTCACCTTGTATACAGAGTATCTTTTAAAAATTTAAGAAAGGGTTACTGGTACATCCTGTATAATATATTCTATTTATGTTTTAATTGGTTTTAATTTACTATATTTAATTATTTTTATATTGTTTTAATAATATGGATGGCTGGCGACATCTATCAATACGAACTCTAAGCTGACCAAAGTATCATTACAGAAATTTTTATTTTGTAATTGTTTACAATAAATCCACTGGTATTATAACAATTAATTTATTTTAGAGAATTACTGAGATTAGTAAATTAGTTAATATATACTATTTTACGTTTATTAGATAAAAAAATATACTTATTGCAGGAACTATAAACTTTAATGAGTTGCATATACTTCGGTTAGTACAATATAGATGGCACCATAAAGTTATTATATGTACAGGGTGGGTCAAATTCGACGCTTTTTAATGGAAACACCCTTTTCTATAGGAGATAGACAAAAACTAATATCGGTGTCTGGAGCTCAATTTTTGTCAAAAACATGATGGTGAAAACCACATATCGATATCTGTTACCGTTTCGGAGTTACGGGGTGTTTTTCAAAAATATGCATTTTTAACAAATCGCTGTAACTTTTTTGCTATGGAAAATTTTGTATTTTTATGAAAACATTTCCAAAGCACCTTTTTACGTAGAATTTAATGGTTTAAGTATAATTTTTTTAAAATTAATAATTTAAGAATTATTAACAGAAAATTTGATTTTTTATATGGGCAGTATATTTTTAATTTATTGAAGAGAATTTAAAATTACCGTTCCAAAAATATAACACATTTGATATTTTGTTCGATTCCTCTTCGAGATATAGAGTATATAATAATTCGCCCGCTTTAAATAAGTAGGCTTTGAACGGCACCGGCTGTAATGCAAAAAAATTCTAGCTGTGAGCATCAATGAAAACAAAAATAATATTTGCTATGAGAGATGCAGAATTTTATAACAATTTAAAATATATTTAACCAACATCAACACATTTAAACTATATCTAATAACAATAAAAATAAATAGCAAACCAAGACATGAGATTTTGCTACAAGTGTTGTGACATATCGACCGTCTTCTGTTATGGACAGACGGGGCAGTTTTTGAAAATTTCTCGCGGAATTCGTTAACTCAGTAGGGGTCAAAGATACCCTCTCATAACTGCTAAATATTTCTAATTCTTGTCTAGATTATACGGAAGAATAGGGAACCTTTATTCTTCCGCAAATATATCCATAGGATTAGATCCATGGGCACTAAGTCAGGCAGCCTCGACGGCCAACGGCTGGGATTTTGGTTAGCTATTCAATTATTCTTGAAATTGGCTCCAAAAATTTGCTGAAAACTTCAGCGTTCAGAGGCGGTGCGTCGTCTTGCTGGAAAAATGTTTTCGAGTTCCATTAAGGGCATATCAATAAGGGGTCCAAAGCCTACTAGTTAAAAGTGGCGAACTTTTAAAAATTCTATATTTCGAAGGGGATTATAACAAAATATCAAGTGTGCTATATTTTTGGAAAGGTAATTTTAAATTCTTTTCTGTTAATTAAAAATATAGAGGGTGTCCGAAATAAAAAAATCAATTTTTCTGTTGATAACTCTTAAATTATTAATTTAAAAAAATATATACTTAAACCATTAAATTCTACGTAAAAAGGTGCTTTGGAAATGTTTTCATAGAAATACAAAATTTTTCATATCAAAAAAGTTACAGCGATTTGTTAAAAATGCACATTTTTGAAAAACATCCCATAACTCCGAAACGGTAACAGATATTGATGAGTGGTTTTCACCATCATGTTTTTGATGAAAATTGAGCTCCAGACACCGATATTAGTTTTCGTCTATATCCTATAGAAAAGGGTGTTTCCATTTAAAAGCGACGAATTTGACCCACCCTGTACAGTGACTCTATTATTATATGAAAATGTATGTTCATGCAAATCTTTAAAAACTTTTTACTTTTCTCTATTATGTTATAGGATAGGTTTAGTTATGAATAAAGCAAATAAAATATTACTTAAAAAGTTGTTTGATA
This sequence comes from Sitophilus oryzae, assembly GCF_002938485.1. Taxonomy (NCBI): domain Eukaryota; kingdom Metazoa; phylum Arthropoda; class Insecta; order Coleoptera; family Curculionidae; genus Sitophilus; species Sitophilus oryzae. Next base: position 13,673,514 of record NW_022145945.1, on the reverse strand, counting down.
AACATTAGATAGGTTTATTATTTTTGCAACCATTTTTTAACAAACCTGTGATAATTATTGTGAAGATGTTTTTGTTTATATTTTCGTATTATGCTGGAAGTACACACTCGCCGAGGCGACCCGAGGCACGACAAAAAATAACGCTCCTAACCGATAAAAATGCACAAACTGTTAATTTTCTGTCGCGCCTCGGGTCGCCTCGGCGAGTGTGTACTTCCAGCATTAGTTAGTTACCTATTATTTTTTGAACTCAATTCGTTTTTGCAATAGGGACCTAATCGCAGGTCGTCGAAAATGTGGCTAAGTATATAGAAATTTATTTCTTAAAAAATAGGAAAATAATAAAAATATTGAGAAGCCCGGATTTTAATCCACTACAAAAATTAATTAGAAAAACAGAAGTAAAAGTTAAAAAAAAATAAAAGAAAAGGTACGGGAATATATAGTTATATAAAATTACATGATAGTCGAAAAACTAAAGTTTAATTTAATATACTGTAAAATAAAGTACAATTAATACGAAAATAAGACAAACGAACAATTTAAAAATTAATTAAAAAAAAAAAAAAATATATTATATATTGTTTAATTATTAATGTAAACACAAAATGTGGGAATTAAACAATAAATCTAAAATCTCTATATATTTAAAAGTTTGGTAATTCTAAAACAATAACTTAAATTTGTTAGTGTTAATAGAAGTTCTTAAATAAGATGAACAGTTTTATATATATATATATATATATATATATATATATATATATATATATATATATATATATATATATATATATATATATATATATATATATATATATATATATATATATATATATATATATATATATATATGTATATACGAAGAAAGAAATTTATTGGGCAAGTCCACAGAAAGATTAGTCATGATACATGACTAAAACATCCGTAGACACTCAGTGTTTCTGCCTTCCGGCTTCATCAATACGGGAGGAATCAGCAACGATGAACTAGCGATCAAAGAAAAGGAGAAGCAAACGAGGCACAAAGGCGCCATTTGCAGCTGGTCCGGCAGTAGCTTACAATATAATTTGAAGCGTTACTACCAAAACCGCCGCGGAGGCGTTCCAACACACCTCGCCGCTATCACCCTGGCCCAGAGAAAACACTTCCTTTGTTTATATATATATATATATATATATATATATATATAATAAAATTATATAAGAGTTTCTTGCCTTGAACTGCTAATTATATATATATATATATATATATATATATATATATATATATATATATATATATATATATATATATATAATTTGTTGTTTAATTATTAATGTAAACACAAAATGTGGGAATTAAACAATAAATCTAAAATCTCTATATATTTAAAAGTTTGGTAATTCTAAAACAATAACTTAAATTTGTTAGTGTTAATAGAAGTTCTTAAATAAGATGAACAGTTTTGTCTCTTTAGTTGAGTATGTTTTTGTGACTATAACATAACATCACAGATAACATCCTATGTTAATATGTGCTAAAACACATAAATTAAATTAACTTATAAATGTGAAACAAAAGTATATTAAAAATTATTTTATTATTATTGGTAAAAGGTATTATTAACTTAAAAGAACATAAATCTGTAAAAAATAAAAAATAGTTGTACAGAGAAAACGGAATTGTTATTCTTTGATTGCTTCCATTCCCGAAAATCAAATAATTTTTATAATCTCCGCTTTTTTTAGTAATGGTTTATATTATATAATGCATCATTTACATCAAAAACATTTTTTGTTTGTTTATGAACTACAGTTGGCCAATCAGTAAGTGTCTGTGTTCAAAATCAAGGTGCTAGACTTTCGCAATATTTATTTTTAATCTCTCTGGATAATTCCATTTAAGGTCGATACACTTTTCATATTTCTTCCATTTTTAACACCTTCGAAAAATACAAATTCTCAAAACATGACCTTGTTTTTGTTACACATGTTACTATTAACTAAAATGTAATGGATTACCAAATATACTGTGTTATACAGGGTGCTACAAATTCGAGGTACAAGCATTGGTATCTTGGAAACCGTAATAGATACGAAGATGGTTAAATTGGGACAAAGTTGCGCCTTGGGCTGTTCACTAAGATGCCATCAAAAAAGTTTTATAAATTTCAAGGATTGCTGAGTTTTTTGGAAAAAAACAGATTTTTTTGAAAACAAATTTTATTTTTTCCTGTCGTTAGTTATTAGAAAATCAAAAGACTAATTTCACATTCTCATGGCCACTTTATTAGGGCTATCTGAGAGTATTTTTAGATTTTCAAATTAGCTGATAATTTGTGAGATACAGAGGCCATCTTAATTTTTTTAAATACGGACCTGCATTTTTCATTTCAAATTTTGAAAGAACTCAGTCTCCTGAGTACAATGATATGCCACACTTTATACTTTTTTTTTGTTTTGGGTACCTTAACAGCAACAAAACTATTTAATTATTATTAAAAAAAATTGCAAGTCCGACTCTGTTGTTTAAATTATTTAATATGATTATATTCATCGCAACAATATTGATCAGTGCTAATTAACATTGAATAAGGAAGATTGAGCCAATTGAAAGATTCAAATAAATAATATCCAGATCAACTATTTAAAGATATTTTTTTTAACTTTTCTGATTGTGAATTTGAAATTCTCAGTGTACGATCTAATAATTTGCATAATATTAATCGTAGTTATTATGAATAAATTAACTTCTACAAACTAGTTTCTAATGTTTTACATAGTCCACATGTTCGAAAGAGAACCACCCTCCCTATTGCACAAATTTATTTTTCGTTCAATTTTATTTATAGCTTTTGAATAGATCTTCTTATATTTTCGAATGCATTTTGTACTCTTTATTGTAACTATCGAGATGTGTTAATTTCACTTTTTTCTAAAATTTGGACCTGTCAAATTACTTGACGTCATCAGACGGTCCAGGTACCTCGCTGGTCATTATACTGCTCTACCATTTTGGAAAATGATTTGATTGTTTATATTACATTTTATTTATATTATTTTTTATTATTTTATTGCATTTGATTTTCCGTATTGGACGTCCACGTCACTGTCAAGTTTGAAAGCTTATCAATATTGTAACGATGAATATATTAAATATTAAAAAAAAACAGAGCCGGACTTTAGGCAACTTGAAATTTATTTATTCTTAAATTTTAGCATCTATATAACCTAGAAATAAGTATGCCAGACTTTTTTTTCGGTTTTAAAGTGTAACCCGACCATCTCAAATATGTTTAATTTATTATACCTGGAAAGTATACTTCAGGCATTCTAAATTTTTTACAGCGTGTTTATTAGATAATATTAAAAATTATGTGTTAATTGCCAGTCGAATTCAACGGGTTTTAATACTTGCCTGACGCGTATACAGATTTTAAATGAGCGCGACAAAAAAGTCTTATGAGTATCTATAAGCGCCAGAAAGATAGTTTATTGAGACTCATCGGCAGCATGAAATGCAATTTACGCACGAAGTGTCGGGCTCTTTTAATAAATACCGACTAAAACACCTCCTTTTACGTCTTGGACTCTAGTTCGGGACCGTTTAGCACATTACTTCGAGACTAGTCCGTTTTTTATCGCCCTCGGGCTCGCTTCTGTTTATGGTATCAGCGGTTATCCAGGTCGCTTTTCTTTTCCCTCAGTATCTTTTCCACATACCTTGATATGCGGTTCCAGTTTTCAGGGCTTTGATGCATTTTTTTGACGATATTATCAGGGGATAACCTTCGCAGTAAAGACATACTGGTGATGTTACCTTTCTCATTTTTTCAAGATACGTTAAAAAATAGCCGTGGCCGCTAAGAAACTGGGTCAAGTAATAATTTATTGCCCCGTGTTCCCTTTGTGTCCAGGTTTTCACCGATTTAATAAGTCGCGCAGTCCAGCGACCTCTACTCTCCTGTTCCCACAATCCCTGCCATATAAGTGCATAAGTCCAAACTGCCTTCATAAGTCCTGTTGATTTCCTCCTTTTAACTTCTTTTTGATTCAATTCGGTTTTTCTTTGGTATATGGCATACCGTTCTCTGGTAAGTAGAGCTATAGGTGCTATCCCTGCCATAACCAGCACTGCAGGTTCGGAAACTGTGTGGTAAGATGAAGCTACTCTGAGTGCTGCCTGTCTCTGCACTTGGGCCAAACGTTTTCTATATTTTTCCTTCGATAGAACTACTGCCTAAATCTCAGCGCCATATAGAAAGACCGATTGAACAGTCGACATTAATAATCGCCGTTTACTTGACTTGGGTCCACTCGCGTTGGCCTGGCCATAAGTATACTCATTGCTGTGACACCTTTAGCGGCCTTGTCTGCTGTCATTTTTATCTATTCCCAGAAGGTCATTTTATTGTCTATGGTGATGCCAAGATATTTTACTGCTGGTTTTGATGTAACTATCTCTCTCCCTACGTGGAATGGGAGCACTGTGTTTATTCTGGTTTTTGTGAGAACCACAATTCCTGTTTTCATAAGAGCCAGTGATAGTCCATGGTTCGTCATCCAGTTATTAATAGTTAGCATCACACTCCTTAATTTGATTTAGGCCATCTCCATATCTCTAGCTGCGATAAGTGCGGCGACGTCATCGGTGTATCCGACCAATACTGTTTCCTCGGGCATATTTGTTCTCAATAGGCCATCGTAAGACGCATACCATAGATCCGGACCAAGGATAGATCCTTGTGCAGCTCCCGATGTTATCGTCTTCCTTCTGCGTACCCTTCTTTGGTTTCGTAAATAAGAACGCGATTTCTTAGGTTGTAATCTCTACGAGGTCGTCTATCATTCGTAGAAGATATTTCAGTATGTGAAAAGATTTTTCTAAGGCTGTAAGCCCATCGTTCCAGTTTGCTGAATTGAATGAATTCCCAACGTCAAGGGTCACGAGTAGGACAATGCGGCATGAATGGCGGTTGCGGTTTTCCGCTCTTCGAACAGCTTGGAAGACTTCAATGACAGCATCATTAATGTAGATCTTCTAGACCTAAAACCATATTGTTTAGGAGATAATCCCCCAGTATCTTCTATTGCGCTCAGCAATCGTGGCTTCAGTAATATCTCCAAGGCTTTCCCCGATGCGTCAAGCATGCACAATGGTCGGTATGAGGACGGCTCTGTTGGATCTCCTTTTTCCTTTGTTGACAGGATAAGGCGTGCAACTTTCCAACGCTTGCTAAAAACAAGATAGATAGTTTAACTAAGATAGTTTATGGAGACTCATCGGCAGCCAACGTGACGTATAGCTAAATATGTCGTCATCTCTTAGACTATGAGATAAACTGGAATTTCAGTCAGCCATACTAAACACCCATCGCGGTCGGCCTATGTTTGTTCAAATGCTCTTTCCTTAATCATTTTATTCAAAGATTTTTTGTATTGCACATATTTAATAAAAAGGAAATAGGACACTTAAACTTAGAGCTGTGATATTAATAAAATTTAGTTGAATAATTATACTTCCGGCAAAAAAATCATATTATAAATCGGACATAAATTCCGTTCATAAATATTTCATTCAACTATGGAATTAATTACTTCCTAATAATAAAAAATATTGCAAAATAGAAACGGACAATTATTAAAATATTTGCCTATGCCTTGCAAAGTGTACAAAGGCATTTTTTCAACTAGTCACTCCGTCTGACATTTGTTTGATTATCGGGACATAGTTATTTATTCTAGAATTACGTGTATTATACGTATCTGTATACATACCATACATTTGCGTGTACTCTCTTCGTAACCGGTTATAACCGGATTGGTACGTTTGTATATGTTGATTGGTACAGCAAATCTTAGATGATTGTTGATAATAGCAGTTCGCTTATAGGGTGTTACACACATTAATTTTGCACCGTTAGAATGAATACATTGTCTATCGTTATAATTTAAATAAATTGTTTAGTATATTCATAGGAGTAGTTTGGTAGCGCTGATGACTGCGCTCTAGTTGCAAACACGTTACAACAATTACAAGGAATGTTGAACACATATACCTGGGCATAAAAGGCTCTGGGCCTTAAGCTAAACATCGACAAAACCAAAATCATGTGCACTTCCTCGGAAGATCACAACAATGCTATAAAAATAGGAGAAGAACTATTGGAATATGTGGCGGAATTCAATTACCTCGGCAGTTTGATTTCGGAAAAGGCCAATGTTGACTCTGAAATTCAGAACAGGATTAGCAGCGCCTCAAGAGCATTCTGGAAATTAAAAGACAGGGTTTTCTACAATCATGACTTGAGTACAAAAACGAAACTTGCAGTGTACGGAGCAATTATAATCCCCACCATGTTATATGGGAGCGAACCCTGGGTGCCGTACCGCCGACACATGAACGCATTAAACAAGTTGCAACAGAGACACCTTAGACAACTTTTAAGAATCCGGTGGTTCCATCATGTCTCAAACGTATCGGTCCTTGAAAAAGCTAACTGTGAGAGTATTGAAGTCATAGTTACAAAATCCCGCCTAAGATAGGCTGGTCACGTATACAGAATGCAAGAAAACCGCATACCAAAATCTCTGCTTTACGGTGAGCTTGTAGACGGTAAGAGGAGGCCGGGTGGACAACTGAAAAGGTATAAGAACATTTTCCACGAAAACTTAAAGGGAATTAACATGCATGAGTGGAAAGAAGCAGTTCACAATAGAACCAATGGAGAAGAATTGTAAACTAGTTAACAGCGACAACCAAAGAGTAAAGAGGCAACAAAGCAATGAGATATTTGAATGTCCGGAGTGCGGTAGGGGTAGGCAGATAACATCACGTATCGCTTTTCAGTCACAGAAAAGCTCATGAAAGGAAACGCCTTGCGTGACCATCTTCTGATATGCGTCGAATACTCGTCAGCGAGTAATGGCAGTAGTAGTAGTAGTAGTAGGAGTAGTTTGGAGAGATGTATATTTTTTAAGTTGACTTTTTATTTTTGGATAAAAAATGAATGTTGTATAGGGTGTCCGATGTCCCTTTTTCGATGATTTTGTTGTAGTCGAAGGCATAAAATTGCGGTTTTTGGGAACGTTGATTACTCATAACTTATACACACTCTACACGATGTGGAAAATAGTTTTCTCACCTAACTTTGTCTCGTCTCGGCTTATCTCCGTTTTAAAAAATGTCTATACCTATGTGGCGGATTCATCTTTCCAAAAAAATCCTTTATGGGTATTTCGCCACTGCACTGCAAGAAAATCTCCGTTTGTCTTGACTTACTTTCATTTCTTAAAAACGCCTCAAAACTACTCGTAAAATTGCGAAGGGCATGTGGGGATTGTTTGACGACTTACGTTTGTTTCCTGTTGTCTTGTTCAATTTCGTTTTGTCTCGGGTGGAAGTACCCCGGTCGTTTTGTCTCGAGTAGTACCGACGTGTCGGTTTCTATACCCGAAGCAAAGGATTTTTTTTATAAATATCAGTGAAATAAGTAAGTAGTGAATCCTGGACTCTGAAAGTGACTACAATGAGGAAGATTGAAGCCTTTGAAATTGTGGTTATTTCGTCGGATGCTGAAGATATCTTGGACGGAGCAGATGTGAAATGACTCCGTATTACATCGCATAAACCAAAAAAGAGAGAGAGAGAGAGAGAGAGAGAGTGAGAGAGAGATTTAACAAAAGCCAGTATCTGAGACGGCTCCACAGAGGCCAGCTCTCCTTCCTCGACATCAGCCATACTAAAGTTCATGGCACGAATGGTCGTCGGGAACGACAAATACAATCTATTACATCTTATCATCAGAGGTAAAATTGAAGGAAAGCGAGGTCCAGGCAGAAGACAATGGATGACAAACATAAAGGTGCGTTTAGTCTTCAACACGCACAAGCTGAGCGTACGCGCATAGCATTCGTTCGCGCTCTCAGTTCCGTTTAAATTAAGAACTTATTTTTCGACGAATGAAGTGGTCCTCGTCCACTTGTGCGCGCACAGCAGAGTTGTCTCATACCGATCAATTTTTGTTACAAAGGAGAGCTATGTCAGCAGAGGTGGGCTATAATCAGTTCAAAAACTTTACGAGAATGACCCGAGCCGACTTTAGATATTTACTAAATTTAATTACACCCAAAATTACGAAAAAGATAAAAGAAATTAGAATAAGAATATCGTCAAGAGTAAGCTGAGCCTTGACTTTACGTTTCTTGGCAAGTGGAGTAGTGGAGACTCGTATAGCAGCCTACAGTATCTTTTAAAAGTTTTTAATTATTCACTAGAAAATTCTATAACACTATTCTATAACACCAGAAAAAAACAGCAGAAAGACGAAAAGCATTCGCTGTCGTTATCGCTAATCTTGAGAAGGGACATCAAGAAGAATAAAAGAATGAAGAAAAGAAAAAATAAAACATTCTTGGGTGGATGAAATGCTCCTAAAACACTTAAGCCCCATACTCACACTTCGCTACTTCACTTCGTTTCTTCCTCGCGTCCCTTCGTCCAAAAACCATATATCTCCAACACTCCAGTCAGTTTCGATATTGTTTTTACAAATTGTAGCTTGTTTCGTCACAAATACATCTGCGTTTTTTTCCATCTTTAAACGATTCGTTTTTATGTAATATACAGGGTGTCAGAATGTAGAATGTTTAGGAGGGGAGTTAATCACCGCGACCTCAAAAATCTATTGTGTGTTCCTCTTTCTTGAGTTATAACGAGTTATAACTCATCATACAGTCTCAGGGCTTTAACAAAAGTCAGCATCTAAAACGGCTCCACAGAGGCCAGCTCTTCATCCTCGACATCAGCTGTACCAAAGTTTATGGCACGAATGGTTGTCGCGCGTCGTCTCGGCGCACTCAGTGATAAGGAGTTCTGGTGTTTCCCCATTTTTCCCACAGAATCTGCATTCGCTGTAGTTTCTCATCTTCAGCCTACTAAGGTGTTCGTTTAGGAGACAGTGTCCTGTTAGAAACCCCGTGACAATCCGAAGATTGTTTTTACTTAAATCAAGGAAAACCTTTGATTTTTCTCGGTCGTAAATTCTTAGATACAGGGTGTCAAAAAATAGTGTATTTAACCGGCACCCTCAACCGTTTAACAATGTTCATAAAAATAATCAGAGTATATTATTTTTATTAACCCTTTTGAGAACTATCTAAGAAAGACCAATATGGTAGTATAGCAAAAATAGGTCGTCCAGGTTTGGAGTCTGAGTTTTCAGGTTAGCGATTATGTACAGGAAGTAAACATATTATTTCCGATGCTTTTCTCAAGTTGACTTCACCCAAGACTTAAAGAGTGGACCTAAAATTAAAATGACAACGGTTTAAGGTTTAGCGCAGATCTTAGAAGTCAGAAGAGATGCGTGAAGAAACATTTTTTAAAAATTTAGTCTCATATTACTAATGAAAATAATCCACCGGTCGATACCGACTTAAAATTATCTCAAAAACATGTAAGTTTCTATAAACATCCACCAAGATTATGAAGAAGGGCTCATTATAGATGTGTGTTATAAGCGCAGAATGTAATATAAAAAATGCCTTTATCCCAGAATACTCAAAAACATCTGCATTGACTGGGTTGCATTGAATTCCATTATATTTCATCCTTATCATTATCATCATCATTTTCAGCTTATTCAACCATATTCAATTATGGTGTAGCATCCCTTACATATCTAAATAATCTCTTTGTAATTGGGCCTATTTTTGTTTATTGTTGGTTATGCGGGCCCAAATTATTCCTGCTTGTTACCATATGGCATATGTTATTGTCCCATCTTAGCTTTGGTCTTCTTCTTGTTTTCTTAATTCCTCGTGGGTACCATGCTGCAATTTTTGTGGTCCATCTTTGATATGACAAACAAAGAAGGATGTGATGCAGAAATCAAGAGAAGACTGTGTATAGCATGCAATTCCATGACCAAACTCTATAAAAAAGGAGCAACGGCCTAGCTACGTTGAAAAAAACCGGTTCCCATTAGAACACCCAAGTTAAGCGACGTAGGGCGATACTGGTGGATGGACGGGTGACCGGTTCGAAACTCTGTATCGTGCTGTTGTCCAAAGGAAAAGTGTAAAATCTATTGATACACACTGCTCATTCACGCCGGTTCGAGGCCGGATGAGATCGGATATCTGGTGAGTAAGAGTTAATTTAGACACTTCCTAAGTCGGTAGGCCATTGACCATGATATGGCCGAGGACCGCGGTTCGGATTCCGCGTAAACAAAGTAGACCCCGTCCAGATTAGCCCTGGCAGCAAAAAGGAGACGTTAACTGAAATCTTTACTTTACTTTCAATAAAAAAGATTCAGCCATTTCAATTAGCAACAATCTAAGACTACTAGGCAAGAGCCCTAATTTTCTCCATTTCCCATTAGACGGATGCTGCGAATACCGTACACAGCTCACAGTACAAACATTTCAATTCTCAAACAGGTGAATATCGAATCTAGACTGTCAATAAATCAATCATATTTAAGATACTTTAGCTACATATCCAGGAACACCAATGGTCTAGAAAAACTAATTATGGAGGGAAAAGTGAACTGAAATCGTCCTAGACCAGGTGGACCAAATGAAGACGATAATCACCATACTATTATAGAGTAATAGGAAGGAGGAGGAGGATGTGAGTAAAAGTTATCCCTGCTAATTTCTTAATATCATAGGATCACCTTAGGTTTGATCTTCTTTCAGGTCACTTAATTCCTCGTGAGTATCATTCTCTTATTTTTGTGGTCCATTTCTTGCCAGGTGCCTTGCCTATTGCCACTTGAGGGAATTGGTTCTGTAAATGGCATCTATTTCTTGGGTCTTTAGTTGTATCCACTCTATTTTTTATGGTCTTTCTTTTTTACTCCTTTCATATTTCGTTATAGAAAGCGTTGTGAGACATGCAGTTTCCTTCTGGTATAGGTTTTAAGTATCCAGATTTGTTGCTTGCATATGTTATGACTAGTAGTACACATTAATCGAATGTTTTTTTCTTTGGATAAAGTGACAGAAATTTTAGATTTGAATATCATTGTGAGTTTCTCCCATATATATTCCATCCTAACTTGATTCACATATACTCGTATCCTATTGTTCCCAAATATTCAAATAACGAAAAATATACGTATAATCGTTGATTGAAGAAATAAGAAGATGCGCAACCTTATGGGCGATTTTGTGGCACAAACCTGCCCGAGATGTAGCTGGCGTTACCGTCAGCCTGGCCGAGAATTCCGAGATTTAGTTTAGTTCCGCGCCGCTGCGCGCTGATAGTCTTTTACAGCCCAGCGGATGAAGAATACTGTACCGTAGTTCTGCTTTCATTCGACAGAGTGAGCGGTTGCCGCAGACAGTGTTGCCAGAACTACTGATTAATCCGTAGATTTGCGGATTGTGGTTACAGTACGTTAGTAATACGAATTTTCTATCACTAAACAATTTAATATAACATTATATGATTAAACAAAAAACCGCGTCAGAGTTGGCTTGGAAATAAAGATCGTTGTTATTTCATATAAAATATTATAATAAATGTTAATAATCGTCATTTCCAAGCCAACTAAACGACTTTTTCAGTACCTATAAAAGAATGTTTTATTTTTGTTGTTTATTCTACGGTTAACACGAATAAATTTTCAATACATAAACGCGGATTTTTCATCTAAAGGTATTTTCGTCAAACGTATTACAGATATTATTCATTTTAATATGGCAACACTGTCGCTTTCATATCCACACAGTCTTCGATATGCCTTCGCTGGACGAATTAGAGAAAATAAGAAGTGTTTTAGCATTGACAGCAGAACGATTGGTGTCTCCACCGTACAACATTTGAGACGTAAGAGGAAATCAAATCAGCCTTTTCACGAATTCGCCCATTAGGTTGCGTATCTTCCCAATTCTTATTCTTTTTTTGATTTATAACAATATTCGCACATATTACAGTCCCCAAACATTAAAATAACTAAAAATATACATATATTATTAAAACAATAAATAATGCCTTCAATTCTAGAATTAATAATTTAAATTGAAAGTTTTTTTTACTTGACTCACTCGGTACAAACTATCATACAGCACTTTTTTATACGTTATTTATTAACAATATTCAATAACCATCGCTGTGACCGACTAAATAGATTGTTGATCTATTGTTCATGGCGATTATTTTTAGCAATAGAAACGAAAAAACCGGTTCGGTCCGGTTTCGCAACGCTTTCGTTTGATGGGTTCGCCGCCGCTATTCGCTTCTTGTAACAAGTTTATTAGATTGCGTAAAGGTCATCGTTCACGTCCAGTTTCGCTGCACTTTGTTGACGTTAATAGTTGCAAAATAAAGTAATTGTTGCCTGAGGTTACTGCTTTTCGACGAATAACTGTTTATGTTTCTTTTTATTCGAGGGTAATGGTATATCAAATAGACAAGCAGGAGCGTCACGAATGGGGTACGGATACAGGGTGTTTCAAAAAACATATGCTACTACCTGGGGAGATTCTCTGCAAGAATAAGATTTATTTTTCATATCATAATAGGTCCAATTCTGCTTTGTTTCGTATCTACAAGGGGATAGAAGTCAGTCATTTTTTTGCAGGGACAGTAATTTTTTTGCAAGAATAGTCATTTTTTTGCAGGGACGTGCATATGGGTTATCACTGGAATATTTTTCGAAAAAAACTTTTATCTTTTAATAGCAAAATTGTATAGGCTGTTTAATGCGAATTAAAAGTTATATCTTGTTATTTTGTCGATTTCGATCTCCTTGATAAGATAAACCCAAATTTATTAATCACGGGTGTTCGGAATTTTAGGTGTGACTTAAAGGTGTACGCGCACTGAATCGGTACCAGTCCGGCGAGAAACGGCGAAGGCGGTGACTCGACTATCGTAGATAGGTAGAGGTAGGAATCTGGCCTCTACAGGCCGAAATATTTTAGTGGACGCCGGCGCCGTCTATTTGTACGATGGTCGCAGTCGCTTTTACTGGTCGGTCCGATCCGATGCAGTGCGCGCCCTCCCTAAGGCTCCGCGCGCACTGAATAGGTATCAGCGAGAGCCAGCGGCGCGAGAGGCGCGAGCGGCGCGATCGGCACGACCGGTCGGAAAGTCGGTTGTAGCCGCGCACTGGAGTCGCACGATCGACGGTCGAGAGTACGTCACCAGCATAAATTTGAGCATAGACGAGGAGAGGTTTATTCAAATTTAGTCAAATTCATTCGGCATTTCAAAAAATTATAAAGTATTGTTACTATTTATAATTTTATGCAACTTTTTATATTTTATGCTTTATGATGGAAATTGATATTATTTAGATATTAACCAAACACACATTAATATATTTAGATCTTAACAAACCACATAAAATTAGTGAAATAGAGTGGAAGATGGGGATAAAATATACTACATGACTCTTAGCTTTTTGACCGATTTTAACAAATTTGGTATAACCCAAAAGGGTTTAATTTGTTCTTTAAAAACAAAGCTAGATATGAAAAATAGTCAAATAAAACTTCTATTTTTAGTTTTTTAATCTAAATAAGTGTCATTACAAACATTAGATTATTAAATATATAGCTTTTATTTTAAGTTTTTAAAATCTTTGTTTTAAGTCAGTAGTAAATAAAACGAAACTTGTGTTTACATTTTGTTTAATGATTGACGTTTCGACCAATTTTAATTCGGTCTTCTTCAGAATCTATAATATACGTGTAAATAATGTTCTACGTTAATGGTAAGAAAAAATTATATATTAAACACATTGTTAGTGATAAAATTGTATTGTATATTATAGATTCTGAAGAAGCCCAAATTAAAATTGGTCGAAACGTCAATCATTAAAAAAAATGTAAACACAAGTTTCGTCTTATTCACTACTGACTTAAAACCAAGATTTTAAAAAATTAAAATATAATAAAAAAGTCAAAGAAAATTGAAAAAAAAAATATAAATAGTTTTTATAGTACCGTATTATCGGTACGTAAGGAACGACATCAGCGATGACCATGAAATGGAGGTCGGTGCCATTTTATATGTAAATTTATATAGGAATTGTCATCAATCGTCATTTCCCATCCAACTGGACGCGGTTTTTTTCTATCATACGGTAGATATATGTATACAAATATTTTATTCAAACATAAATATTATTTTCTCTATTTGTACCTTGTATGGAGCGATCAACATAGGATGACTATTTATCAGCTGTTATTACTAACGGCAAAACAAACCAAAAATTAAATAATATGATAAGTTTTTGACGATATTTAAATTCGATTTTCCTGTGAGATAATCAAAACGAGATAAGAAATAAATGGGTTTAATCGGAAGGTTTTCTAATTCAGTTATTGAATAAGTGTAGTAAACAATATAGGTTACGTGCTTGTAAGAAATTTTTATCAGAAACCGCATATTAAGTATGATATGGTCTCGTACACTTTCGATTAATAATTCATCGGACATGTTTAAAAACCGCTCCACTAAACAGTCGCTCGGCGTAGACTATTCGTCCCCTTCCCATGCATTCTCTGATTTCGCCTGATGGCGTCGGGTACCGCGAACGGCGCCGATAGCTCTAAGCGCACCGATCGCACCGATCCGATGCGGTGCGCGGGCTTACATTTATTTCAACGTAAACTGAAAATTACGTGTCGCTCGCTCTCGCCGATACCTATTCAGTGCGCGCGGAGCTTAAACACGATAGGATCGGATCGGGCTAAGCCTTTGGCAGATTCCTAAAGTATAATAGATATTTCATTCGGCCACACACTCACTTTACCCGACCCCTAAGAGTGACCCGAACAGTACAGCATAATAGCACAGATCACAGATTAGGTATCCTATAAGTAAGAGACTCTTAACATTTTGTAATTTTAAAACTATGCATTTCGATACACATGTTTATAGGAACTTTTTTCATAGTTTTTGACGAGGAATCAATGAGTACTTATTTAAAACATTCGCCAGTTAATGATATAATTTTTTTAAAGGTTGCTATTAGACTATATAGGATCTTGGATCAAAGCTAATTAATAAAATTGCGGTTATCTCATCGAGGAGACCAAGTTCTTTCAAAACCTGAAGTAAAAAATGCAGTTCCGTATTTAAAAAAATAATTTGGCCTCTGTATCTCACAAATTATCAGCTAATTTGAAAATCTAAAAATATTATCAGATAGCCCGAATAAACTGGTTATGGGAATGTGCAATTAGTTTTTTTTTTATTCTGAGAAGTAACGACAGGAATAAATAAAATTGATTTTCAAAAAAATTCTTTTGTTCTAAAAAACTCAGCAATCCTTGAAATTTTTAAAACTTTTTTGATGGCATCTTGGTGAACATTCCAAAGCACAACTTTACCCTAATTTGACCATGTTCGTTTCTATTACAATTACAGAGATACCAATGCTCGAACCTCGAATTTGTAGCACCCTGTATAAAATATAGTTTAAGGTGTGTGAGTTTTGAACTGTTTTTTACAGATTAGTAGATTTTAACTATAGTGTTTCGATCTTAGAAAAAAATGTAAACAGACAAACCTTACTAAACAAAACAAAAGTACCCAAATAAATACCGTATGATCGAAAAAAAACGGCGTCAGCGATGATTATGAAATGAAGATCGCTGTCATTTGTGTAAATGACTAATGTAAAATTATATGGAGAATGTCATCGATCGTCATTTCCAAGCCAACTGGACGCCGTTTTTTTCGATCAGATAATAGAAACCAGATCTAAAGAGAAAAATGCTAAGTTACCAATTATTTATTAAAATGGTACCGTATGATCGGAAAAAACGGCGTCCAGTTGGCTTGGACGTGAGCATCGATGACATTTCTCATATTATTTTTTTTAATTTATTCATAGTCATCGCTCACACAGTTTTTTTTTCGATCATATGATATTTCTATCTATTGATGTATATATGACTCAACTAAGAACTGAAAAATCATATACGTTTGTTTTCAGCTTTGAAAATTCAATTTGACCACATTTGTGTAATTACATATTAAGGCCAAGGTCTTTTCGTTTTTGCTTTGATTACATTTCAACTTCATCTTTGTGCCGTTTTTACGTGTCATGTTACATACATTTACGTCATAAATCATTTATAGCGAAGGTTATAAGTTCAGAATTAGAACTATAATTCTTAAAGCTGAATTTTGCTTCTTTCTTTACTTTTTCGTGTCCGGAACATTCTATATTTTCTCGGCCCAATATTGAGCCACGCCCAATGCTTCGGGTTTGCTTTGCCATAAATCGTCGGAGTTACAATGTGCAGGACAATTAACGCACTTTAGAAGGTGTTCCATATCTTGTACCATCCCACAGTCGCATTTGACGTCATTTGGTTGCGCAAGGCCCCATCTGATCAGATTGGTTTTTACCGGAGCAACTCCTGTTCTTATGCGGTTCAACATTCTCCAGGTTTTAAAGTTGAACGAGGCACCACTGGGCAGGCTTTCTGACAGAGGATAGTTTGTGGGTGGTTCATCCAGGGGGCTGCTGAGAAATCGTCGTCTGGATTTTAGTCTTTTAGATTTTTGGTATTGCCCGAAAAGTGGATTACGATTGTCGAATGTTTTTTTTAAACTTCTCGCTGAATTCATGTGCCTCCCTACGTGAGTTAGGACTGTGAAAACCTGCTGCTTGGTACAGTTTATCCAGCGGAGCAGCCTTCATGCACCCTGTCACAAGTCTACAAGTTTCGTTGAGGCTTACATCGACCTTTTTGGCATGCGCCGATCTTGACCAGACAGGGCAGGCGTATTCGGCTGTGGAGAAACATAGCGCTTGTGCCGTCGTTCTTAGGACATCAGGTTTAGCGCCCCACTTACTGTGGGTTAGTTTTCTTAATATATTGTTCCTCGCAGCCACTTTTTGACGGTTTTTTTCGCAGTGATGTTTGTAGGTTAGAGATCTGTCGAGTGTGACTCCAAGGCACACAGGTTTATTTGTGTGTTCAAGGGTCTCTCCGTTCCAAGCGACCTTAAGTTTGCGGTTTGCTAGTCGTGTGTGAAGGTGGAATGCACAGACCTGTGTTTTGGAAGGATTTGGTTTTAAGGAGTTCAGGTCATAGTAGGCAGACATGGCGTTTAAAGCGCTCTCTAACCTTGCTTCAACCTCTTCAAAGGTTCTTCCTTGAGCCGTAATGCCCAGGTCATCAGCGTATACAAAGTGATTTGTGTCTTCCGGTGCTGGTTGGTCGTTGGTGTAGATATTAAACAAAATCGAAGCCAGCACGCTTCCCTGGGCTAGGCCGTTTCTTTGGTATCTCCAGCGGCTTTTTTCCCTTCAAGGGTGACATAGAACTGACGGTTTTGCTGGAGTGATTATATTATCTTCATTAATTGGTAGTCTCCTTTGTGTTATATACTTTTGATAGCATTCTGCGGTGGTTGACGGTGTCATAGGCAGCGGTTAGGTCGACAAGGACCAGCCCCGTAATTGCTTTGTTTTCTTATCCCTTTTCTATAGGCTCTGTGAGCGCTAAGACTTGATTGGTGCATGATTTACCAGGTCTGAAGCCAGCCTGTTGGGGTATGATTTTTGAATCGACGACGTTGCTAATTCGGTTTAGAATCAGTCTTTCATATAGTTTAAATAGATGACACAGCAGCGAGATTGGTCTGTAGCTGTTCGCAGAGTTGGGATCTTTCCCTAGTTTTAGGAGCGCAACTACTTTTGACTTTTCCATAGCTTTGGTATCCTGAAATTCTCTCTCGGCAGTGGTTGAAGAGTTGTAAGAGCCATTCTTTGTGTCTGGCCCAAAATGTTTGATTTGTTCGACGCACATATCATCGACTCCGGCAGCTTTTCCGTTTTTCAGCGTGTTTATGCCATCGTTGAGTTCCTTTATTGTAAAAGGAGAACCAAAATATCTATTTTCACTGCGGATATCTCGATGCAGTCGTGCTTTCTGACCTTTTGTCGTTGGCTTTCCATTTAGGAGGAGTTGGTGGGCTACTTGATTGGCTGTTACTTTGGATTGTTCTTGGGTTTGTTTGGGGTCACCATCAAGTTTCTTGATAAGGTTCCATGCTATCTTACTGCTGTGTTTCATGTCCATCCTTTCTAGGAACTCTATCCACTTTTTTTTGTCTTATCTCGCTAAGTGTGGTCATCAGAGTTGTTCCGCATGTTATTGTTTCATCACTAAAGGGGTCCTTGGAATATAGCTCTTCATATTTGGTTAGTATGTCCTTCGTGTTACTAGTCAGCCCTGGGATACAGTTTTGTCTACAACCTCTTGGAATATGTTTTCTTGATATTTGCGCAGGGTGTCCACAAAGTCCGTGTAGTGATTAGGTGTAGCGTCGACCTTTTTGATTGCCTTATCCAATTCCTCGGTAAAGTCCGTCCATTTAGCCTTTCTGAAGTTGAATCTTCTACGAAAGGGTACAGTGGCAGATCTCACAGCCGAGAAAACCTGGATGCCTATAGGTCTGTGTTGGGTTTTGGGGATAGCTTCATAGACATTTTTGACACAACAGTCTTGGATGTTACTGCTGATAAAGCAGTTATCTGGGTTGTACCCTCGCTTCCAGGTTGGAAGTTTCTTGTTTCCATCCATTCCTCCAAGATTGAGCCGTTCGCATCGGTTTCTGTATAATCCCAGTTAATACTATGGCAGTTCAAGTTGCCTATGATAAATTGGGTTTTTTGGCTTCCGAATTTTCCTGGCATATTAAGTTCGGTTTCTTCACCTGGGGGTTTGTGGACTGATGTAACCGTGAAGGTTCGCATTCTATGGTGAGAATCTCAGTTCCATTCATTACAGTTTTGCCTGTGGAGGTTAAGTTAGTGTCGGGCTTGACGAAGATTGCACTGCCGTATTTGTTGTGTGGTGCCTCGATAGCGAGTCGCATTCCTTCTATTTTAGGCCTGTGCGTTTGTTCATCTCTATGCGTTTCCTGTAAGCATAATATGTCCCATTTGTAAATTTGGCATAGTTGGGAGATCAGGTCTTGTTTGTTCCGGGTAAGTCCTTCGACGTTCAGGCTAGCAATTGTCAGAGATGGCTCTGAGAAGTGCCTTTTGTTTCTGTTCTTAGCTCCCTGCATTGGGTTCCGGTGGTGGAAGGATTGGCCGATGTCCTTGCGGGCATCGTTACCAGGGAGCGCCGGCATTTTCTAGCTTATTGTTTGGCTGCTGAGAAAATACACACGTGGAGGCTCCTTCCTTGCTCCCCTTCTGAGGAACTGGATCTAAAAACACAATTTAACTGGAGCCAATGATACGAGATAATTAGACAATGGTTCTGAGAAACAGAGTTACAGAGAGATGAATGTAGTATACTACCATGTGTTCGAATAAAAGCACTATAACAGGAGACACAAAATTGTTTATTAAAACATTATTTTAATAAAAAATGAAGGAATGAGTATAATGCAATACTATGAACTTCCCTGCTTGACAGTTTTGTTCGACGTTTCTATTGACACATTTGAATTTATTTGAAAAGTTGCTGATTTGTAGGACTTTTCTTATGTTATTTATTTTCTATTCTACAATTTGTTTTTGTTGCTACTGTTCAGAAGTAGTAAATCTAGGAGAATATTGAGCCAGAACTTAGTGACGTTACTGCCGAATTGCAGAAAAAAACTATAAAATAGATATTTGTGCAGCGTGCGATAGCTCTAGGGAATATATAACATATATAGGAAATATATAATATTATTATTTATTAACAACATAAACCAAATCCAACTTACTGAGTCTACCATGCATTATATTTTTATATAGGTTTAAGTAAAATTAAAATGTCACTGATAAACCAGAATTTAAGTCAGCCATGTGGTGTACGCAGTGTAGAGGCAAGGAGAAATATGTTCGTGCATTAAAAAATGGGTCATAAAAAAGGGAGGACTTAAGATGGCGCTGCTGTAGCAAAAATCTAAAATTTAAAATCCTATGCGCCAAAAATTTTTAGAACAGGAAATGATTCTAAAGAGATTTGACGTGAAGGCGCGGGTTTCAAAAAAATACAAATTTAATTTTCATGTTACACGTAATAAATTATCGATTTTTATTCAGCAGCAATAGACTGGGCCTCTAATAGATATTTAAAAATAATTGTTTTATATTCTAAAAAATAAAAACAACGTTTTTTTGGGTAATGTTTGGTTACATTACTTTTATTCTCTTGGTTACTTTTCATTTTTTAGATTTATGCGTCATTAGCGCCACTGTGGTCATTTGGTGAACCCTTATTCTTCCCATTTTTGTGACCACTTTTTCAAATAAAGTCCCATAAGAGATATTTCTCCTCATCTCTACACTCCATAATCTGGATCCACCATATTGATGTGCTCCTTTTTTAATATTTTTATGCAAAGTATTTCATCAACGTTTGACAAGAACTTTACCCATACTTTACCTTTCAATCAGCTGTCATTGTCGCTTGTCTTTGAAAAGATCTGCGGTAATAGATATAAAGTTTGTCTAACAAGTAAATATATGACAGTGGCAGTTGTTTGACTCGTTGGAAAAACTAGTAAATCTTGAACTGAATACGCCTGCTCAAACATAATTTTCATTCAATTATAAGAATTGCTGGACTTTCCATACGCTTAAACCAGCTTATTTACTGTGTAGTGTAGGGTTCCCTTTATACCTGAACTAGAAGTTGTAAGGAAGTAGGCGCCGCTATGCCAAATTATGGGGCAATATCGCAAACTGCGTAGTTTCCATCCTGCAAGTCAATTAGAGCAGTGGCAGCGAATGGGCTTTTTGGCACATCCATTTAAAAAAAATACATAAATATTAATCGCATATTAAAGTAAAATTTCAGCCAAAAATATGAATTAATATTGATATACAACCGCTGTTGCTTTTATAGGTTTTGGACATATATTTTTATTTGTATGGGTAATAGCCAAATCCTACGCAAACGTTCAGCTTGAACAAATTTTATAGAGAAAAAAACTCGTTATAAATAACATGTGAAATGGATTTTTACATAACTATAATTTATTTAGAAATGTCTAAAATAAAAATGTCTAAAATAAAAATGTCTTCTCCAAATTATACATTCCTGTTAGTATCACGGAAGATTACAGTAGGGGGTTGGAACCTTTGGTGTTGCAACAGCAAAATCAAACACTAATTCACCACAATACACCAAAATACTTTATTTTGCACTGTATAATCAAAACAAATTAGTTTTAGTCATCTGCTGATGATGCTAACAGTGTTAGGGAAACACGCACCCAGGGCACAAGTTAAGTGTTTTGGTGTATTGTGGTGAATTCGTGTTTGATTTTGCAATTTCATGGAACTTTTACTATCTAATTTTGCAATAGAATGATTTAAAAGTATACTCTATTCATTATTGTTATCGATTCTGTAGTGTAAGTTTTTAGATAAGATAATAAAGTAGGTAATGTCAATGTGTATAGATGAAACCGATAGTGATAAAATATTAAGAATGGGTATTTTTCTTTATTTTTCTTACATATTACATACAATATTTATTAATATAATTATTCTCTATAAAATCGCTTTAAATAAGTAGGCTTTGAACGGCACCGGCTGTAATGCAAAAAAATTCTAGCTGTGAGCATCAATTAAAACGAAAATAATATTTGCTATGAGAGATGCAGAATTTTATAACAATTTAAAATATATTTAACCAACATCAACACATTTAAACTATATCTAATAACAATAAAAATAAATAGCAAATCAAGACATGAGATTTTGCTACAGGTGTTCGACATATCGACCGTCTTCTGTTATGAACAGACGGGGCAGTTTTTGAACATTTCTCGCGGAATTCATTAACTCAGTGGGGGTGAAAGATACCCTCTCATAACTGCTAAGTATTTCTAATTCTTGTCTAGATTATACGGAAGAATAAGGAACCTTTATTTTTCCTCAATAGATCTTAATCCTCAATATAAATAGATCTTGATTCCTCAATAGATCTAGATCCTTTATTTTTCCTCCATAGATCCATGGGCACTAAGTCAGGCGGCCTCGGCGGCTAACGGCTGGGATCTTGGATAGCTATTTAATTATTCTTGAAATTGGCTGCAAAAATTTGGTGATAACTTCAGCGTTCAGAGACGGTGCGTCGTCTTGCTGGAAAAAAATGTTTTCGAGTTCCATTAAGGGCATATCATCAATAAGGGGTCCAAAGCCTATCTAGTTAAAACTGGCGAACTTTTAAAAATTCTGTATTTTGAAGGGGATTATAACTAAATAGCAAGTGTGCTATATTTTTGGAAAGGTAATTTTAAATTCTTTTCAGTTAATTATAAATATAGAGGGTATATCAAATAAAAAATCAATTTTTCTGTTGATAACTCTTAAATTATTAATTTAAAAAAATATATACTTAAACCATTAAATTCTACGTAAAGAGGTGTTTTGGAAATGTTTTCATAGAAATACAAAATTTTCCATAGCAAAAGTTACAGCGATTTGTTAAAAATGCACATTTTTGAAAAACACCCCGTAATTCCGAAACGGTAACAGATATTGATCTGTAGTTTTGACCATCATATGTTTTTGATGAAAATTGAGCTCCAGACACAGATATTAGTTTTCGTCTATCTCCTATAGAAAAGGGTGTTTCCATTTAAAAGCGTCGAATTTGACCCACCCTGAAGCTAATATAACTATCTAGAAACTGGAAAATCAAATTTTGATAATAATATCGCTAATATACCGGGTGCGTGTCAAAAGTGGCTCACCCCTATAACTTTTTTTATTTTTTCAGATAAAACAACGAGATTTGGTATGTTAGTATATGACATTATCTAGGATTGATTGACATATTTAATTGTTTTCGGTCACTTTCGGTTTCACCGGTAATGACTACAACTTTAGATTTTTAAATAGCACCCTCGGTATTTTTTTACTTTATTTCATAGAAAATGACATTCTGAATAGAATGACATATCATATATCAACTTTTGACATTTTCGCATATGGTTTATTTGAAATAATAACATACGGTTCATAATGACAATTTGGCTCGAAATACGAAGTGTGTGGTATCAATTTGGGGTTGCAATTTGAAAAAAATATTTATCATAACTTTTTATGGGACACCGTGTATACAAAAAACTATTTTTAGGTTACGCACTTTATAAATCATGCAATATTTATATATAAATATTATAATATTCATATAAATAATATTTATATCTTCAACAACTTCACTAATTTATTTCACAAATTTAACACTATCTTTATAGAAATCGTCGAGCATCCAAACATGTTTAAATATTACCTCTTTGTTAAATTTACAAATAAATTCAGGTGAGAGCGATTTCTATGATCTGTGTTGATTATAGATCTCTTTTTAAACTATTGAAATGTAGGTTAACAAGTATATACAATCTTTCCCAGATAGTTGAAGATCTGCCAATTTGCTATACATTGTAATTATAAAAGATGTTCGCTAGACTAAACGCATGCACGCATAATTGTTTTAAATTAGCAACGCAGTGGCTATATTGATTGAGACAGCTGCAAGCATTACTATTTTTTTTATCAAACTAGACATGTCCTAATCTAGCCAGTTAGACCATGAATTACCTACATTTTCAAACAATTAAGTAAATATGTATTACTGTATGGTTATGTACGATTCAGTTGGGTACTTAGTAACTTTGAAGTGGTGTAGGTTCTATTTTATTGTAGTGATCTCTATATTTAATAGTGTTCACCAAGAAAAAGTGTACAAGGTAAAATAGTTTTCTGTATAAATATTTATATTAGTCGCGGATCTAATTTTTGAGAATAAGGGAAGTTCTCTCTAAATATTCTTATAAAAAATGTTACAAACACTTAAAAATTATTACACACATTTCACAATTTTTAGTGATGCCAATTAGGAATGTGACAATGACTGGCATGAAAAAAGGACACCTTAAAAGTTTCATGTATTTTAAAGCAATTTGTAGCTAAATTATATGAGTTGAGTTCTTAGCTTCATTTCGATTAAAAATTCAAGTCTCTATCTGACTATTATACGAAGAAAAACAAAATGTTGTTATTTTGTTAAAAGTTTGAAACACTCTCTGGGTGGGTTTGGTCAAAGAATATTGTAGTTTGGTTTGGTACAGTAAAAAAGAAATCCACCTTATCATCAGGGTGCATCTTTTCTTGATAATAATTTGTTTTTTGATTATCTCAATAGTTTTTTTTTATTTGACATATTTCCATTTGAAGAAGACTGGACCAATTACAAGCAATTTTAGCATTAAAAGTATGGCTTTGTTTCTCATCAATACACCTACGAAATAGTGTTTATTGTTTATACAGGGTGAGTCTTCAATAAATGCAAATATTTTCAGAAGTCGTATATTTCGAACCTAGAAACATGTCTCTGATTTTTTTTGCGAAAAAAAAATGTTTAAAAAAATCTATTTAAAAAAAATGGATTTTTTTTAAATTTTTAGTTAAACAAAATATACAGGATCGCTGTTATGTATGGAAACGGTCGATTATTAGGTAAAATATTGGTATCGCAAAAAGTTAAATATAAAAGTTATAGGGTTTATAAATATCTATTAGCGGGTAATAAATTTAAATATACAGGGTCGGTCATAAAGTCGTGGCACATCAAAGTTTCATTTTTTTAAATGTAACCCCCTGTATCATATTTCGGTTCTTCCTTCAATTCTAAGCAACAGTCAAAATACACACAATGTACCTCAAACCGACCGTTTCCGAGTTATTGACTTTTGAAAATATTACTTAAACAATTTGATTTAATTAATTTCGATATGTTCAGTTTCATTTAACAATGTCATTCTGCCGAAACTGTGATACTTAATAATATTTGACATTAGTTCTCAAGTTAGCATTTATAGATGTATAAAATGAGAGTATATCAAGTGTGGAAATTACAAAATTTTCGTTTAACATTCAACTCTTCAATTTATGTACACTGTGTATTACGATTATTGCTTAAAATTAAAAGAAGAATTGAAATATGCAATAATATAGAGGAGGTTTCATTAAAAAATAAATTTTGATGTGACACAACTTTATGACCGACCCTGTATACGCAAATTTACTAGTAGCTAATAGGAATTTAAAAACAATTACAACAGTATCACAGTTTCGGCAGAATGGCATCATTAAATCAAACCCTTCAAACCAAACGCATCGAAATTAATTATATCGAATTGTTTAAGTGATATTTTCAAAAGTCAATAATAGACAGTTTTCGATGTTGTGTTCGTTTCGACGCTTAACATAGGCGTATACTTTAACTTTGCCGCTATTTGACAGATTCCGTAAAAGTGTTTTCGGAATCGTTCGACGACCCGCTTGCTGTTAACGTTAAGTTAAACGTCACCTCTACGTCATCGTCGCTTGACGTACGACATACCTAACCCTAACCTAATTGTTCCTTTTTTTTATAAAATAGTTTGTTCTTAACTTTGATTTGTCCCAAGTAAGCTTAATTTACTGTTTAGTATAATACAAATATAAGTAAGAAGCAATCAACTTTTGCTATTTCTTTTGTTGCTGATACCTACTTACATCACTTACAATGTCATAATCAAATGTCAAATGAAATGAACCAGTTTCGGAGAGAAAAAGATGGAGACAAATTTACAACTTCTGCGCATGCGTAACGTTATCGTTTTTCTTATGTCTATCGTACGTAAGATAGCGGGGAGTGACGTTAGAAATATACGTTAAATGACATTTCGTATGTCATTCTTGTCAATTTGCGGCTACCGGTGGTACTTTTTAAGCGTTTCGAAAACTGTCTAATAACTCGGAAACGGTTGGTTTGAAGAAGTACATTGTGTTATTTCGATTTTTGCTTAGAATTGAAGGAAGAATTGAAATATGTATTAATATACGGGGGTTCTATTTAAAAAAATGACACTTTCATGTGCCACGACTTTATGAACGACCCTGTATACTTAAATGTATTACTTGCTAATAGATATTTAAAAATCCTATAACTTTTGTATTTAACTTTTTGCGGTACCTCCTATATTTTACCTATTAATCGACCGTTTCCATACATAAAAGCGTCCCTGTATAGTGTATCTGAAGGGTCAAATTGCAAAACCCGCTTTATATATTTAAAAAAATATCCTAATGCCTCAAACTGCAGCAAAAAATGTCCCAAACTGCAGCCAAAGGCGCCTATTCCTATATAACATTCACTACAAACTACGTTATTGCCCGCAAATCCCGCCTTTTCCATAGACTTTTTACACAAGTATAATATTACTACTGACATCTTATCCATTTCAAATCCTTACCTAATTTTAACAAAATAGCATATCTAATAAATCAAGTTAGGATGCAAATATTTTGCTATAGCAAAACCCGCAATATGCATCATACTGCAACAAAACCCTTATCCGAATTATGTTTATTTTTTTTCTCTTTAAAAATTAAATATTAATTTTTATTTCTAGAAAAACGAGATACAAACCAATGATTCCACTCAATGGACACGTTTTTTTTTTTGAAAAATAACACTTCAAACTTTTGCTAAAACAGCTTTTGTATATTATCTTGAAACAACGTTTTTGGGATAAAACAGGTTTTGCAACTTGACACATTATAATATGGCAACATAGATAGTAGATTAAATTTACAAGAAAAAATAAACAGAAAAGATCCAGTGCAGTGGTTCTCAAAATTTAAACGAATAATCCATTTTCGGGACATTTTCAAAGTAACATATCTAGGTTATTTTGGACTTATTTGGAAAGCGTTACCAGCACTGAAAATATTTGCACTTATTTAAGACTGACCCTGTATAAGTATTATTTGTTTTAAAAGTCATATTTCTGCATATAAATATGCAGAATGTGGATAACGTAAGAGGTCGCAATATTAGAGGGCTTCATACATGGTCGAGAAATTTCAGGAGAATAAACTAAAAAGTAATTTTACTAGAAAAGTAAAAAGTAATATTAGTAAATACTAGTAAATTAAACTAATATACTAGAAAATGTAAAAAAATGTAAAATTTTCAACATTTTTATTGCAAAAAATCAGTTAAAATACTTGCATCAATTTAAGAGGCACCCTGTATAGTTACATTTTTTTCTTTTCTATTCTCTGTTTTATTTAATAATATCTAATTTTATTGGTGATATATATTTTATACGATATTTTATAGCATTGCAAATATTTGATAATATTAGTATTGTTGTATAGTTTTATTTCCTTCCCATATTTTATCTAGCTATATAATATCCTACTCCTACCTGATGTAAACATAATAAATAAGGAAACTAATATACATAAATTGCAATTATATCAATTATAATATCTAAATATAATCTAAAAATAATTAATCCTGATACCTAGTTATGAAAAAAAAAACATTTCTAATAATGACCGCGTAAAACATTTTTGAAATAAATTTAGTCATAGAGCGAAAATACCTAATAATACTTTTGAAGTTAATAAACTAATATGTACATATAATAAAAATCACGATAAAAATGCATGAATTTATTTCTCTTTATGGGAGGTAACTAACAATTTTATAGCTATGACTTGTTTATTGTTTGTCGGAATACAGTGGAAATGCATATTTTATTAGATTTATAATAGCCACTTTTTACAAATCACTGACAGTATTTTTCTATATTAGCAGTAAGGCACCGCCTACACATATCGTTTTACCTGTCAGTCTTGCCTGTTCAGTCAAAACGTATCAAGTAAAACCTTGTTTGTAGACAAAAAAATGGTCCGTTTTTCTTGTGAATCTGAATTAAGGTTAAAAGACGGAAGACAGTCTAGAAAAGCGAAATGAACTTGCCACCAACAATTTGCAATTTTTTCAATTATCATTTCTTTTAAAAGTTATTTAACAATATGACAAAGCGAATGAACAAGCGAAGAATGAACTTCGCTTGGTTCTTAAAGAAGAATGGGAAAGCAATATATTTGCAGCCTCAATGACAGTATGAGACAGTATAAAAGTATTAGGGTACAATTTTTTTCTGTTTGTGTACTTGAGTATTACAGATATTTCTTTAATATCGTTAGTTCTGTTATCGTTATGAATGTTTATTAAAATCAGGACTGTATCGTTAGTCGTTAACAATCGTTAACGTTTTTTTTTAATTTAGTATAAAGCGTCATATTAGAGAATTACATAAAAAATTAATGATAAATAATTATTGAAAAAATTGCAAATTGATCGTGATCAGTTCATTTCGCTCTTAAAAATTAACCAAAGCATATATTGGCATGAATAAAAAAGCAAAATGCTTAGGAGTCATGGTTCTGACCGTAAAATTAGTTTAGCTTAGTTTACGAATTAAAGTTGATATAATTATATACAGTTTGTTAAAAAAAAATCATGAAAACAGGGCTAAAAATAACAAAAATATAACACTTTAAAAAATTTGACCAAAATTTTATCCGTTGCGTTTTTTTTGCATCTGAGTGTGTATTGCAAAATAAAACACTAAATCAAATAAAAAAAACTTATGATTCAGCAGATGATTAAACTTTTTAATCATCGGCTGATGATGCTAACGTGGTTAGCGAAACGCGCGTCCAGTGTAAAAGTAAAAGTGTTTTGGTGTATTGTGGTGATTTAGTGTTTTATTTTGCTGTGTAACACCAAAGGTTCCAACCCCCAACAGTAATGAGTGTACATTATTTAATGATTATTACCAAAGTTTACAGAAGGTCCACAGGAGGGCTTAAGAGAACATTTCTGAGTTCTATTTTTCAGATTATCACCGTGTATATTCTATTTCCGGTAATGATATTAATTATAATATTCTCAATGTGTGATAAATTTGTTTAATTTATCTCTAGAATAACAATGGGAAAAATCTGAGACAATTTGTAAGATTTATATATTTACTTATGTATTTCGATTGGACAACTTAGTTATAGCGGATAATACCGGTTATTATGTATCTAAACGTCAGATCAATTTTCCGCGTAATAATACCTAATTCATCAATTTAATCGGCGAGAGAATTTTGGGAACTCCGTCGGCAAGTCAAAAGTCAACTAAATATTTGGTAGCGCCAATTATACCATAGATAACTGAGCTAATTGATGATACTTAATTTAAAATCGTATCAAACAGCTGCTGTTGCTCAGAGTAACAAAAAAAATTAGGAAGAAAATATATTGAGTGCTTTAATAAAAACACAAGTTATACGCATAATACATACACCACAATGAAGAAGATGCTCTCAATATAATACACAAATGTCATTTAATACACAGTAGCTAGACAGTAGCCGAGGTACACCTAAGAACCTAACGCTTTACACAAAAGTTAAAATAGACAGTTAAAGCAAGGCACAATACGTATACGTATCTCTCGACACGTAATGCAGAAACTTAAGCCGGGTCCACATATGTAGCACTCTGTTGTATCAGGATCATGTATCACGTATCAAGAGCTTGTATCGTAAGCGTGGACGTTTATTTGGGCTCTGTCGACTGAATATGCATATCGTGCCAAAGTAAGCGTCCATACTTATAAAATTCATACGTATCAGCGTACAAGCGTGAGTATCAGTGTATGTGGACGGTACAACAAATCACCTTGTATCGTCGTATCATGTTCATCAGTTCTTGTCAGCGAACCCTCGATGCCCCTTTGATGATCGGAGAAAAACCGCCTCAAGACGGGTCACGACGTATCAAGTCAATTGTATCGTTATACTGTATCAAAACACGTCCAAATGACAGATCGTGATATGTGTATCCGATACGCAGTGTTAAGATAGGCGCCAAAATTCGGATTGGCATGTATCAGATACGGTATCACAAAGGTGTACCATATGATCGCGTTAATTCGGCGTCCAAACTAGCGATCATGATACATGTTGGTGCAACGCGACGGAGATATGATACACCAAGATGCTACATATTATGTGGACCCGGCCTTACGTTACGACTGCCGTTGCGTTGTCGTGTAAACAAGAGTTAAAGGCAAGTATTTTGACGTATGTAACGCAAATGGTACATGGTAATTCTAAATTATTTTGTAATTTTAACAATTTATTTAATTTTAAAATTGAAAATGGATATCTATTATTCCATTGATTCCACATTAAATTTATAAAAGTAATATCGAAAAATGAAGAAAATTATAAATGGAAATTATTTTATTACAGAAAGTAGTCCTTACAACTTAAAATGCTCTTAGTAATAAAAAATATTGGAAAACAGACACAGTTCTATGATTATTTATTAGATTCCATCTTTTAGAATCCTCATATGGATTTTGGCTATAAGAACTAGCATTTAATTAAATAGATTCCAAAATGACTTTATTATGATGCTTAATATTTTCATACTAATTTATTGTAATAAAATAGGCCCAGTTCTGTGACACTGGCCCCAAAATTTATGAAATAACTTAATTACTAGCCAGTTGTAGAAACGAGTTGTTTGTAAATTTGTACGTTCGGCATCATTCGGGTGAAAATCGAAACTCCTTCGGCTCGATACGTTTGCGTTTTGTACGTACGTAAAGGCACGTAAAGATACGTATCACATATCCGTAAACGCAAGTGAATTTCTCACTGCGCAAGCGTACATGTCAAACGATACGTTTACGTCTACGTCTTTGGCCGTGCTTTAACTGTCTAATATTTACCAATTTTTTCGGACTGGGTGGTTACGATTATTGTCAATATTTAGTTTCACACTTGGTTTCATCTCTAATATATTTTCTCAGATTTTTATTAGCATTATTTCAGCAGAAATATCATTTTTTTAAACGTTGCAAATACGATTCAGGAAACCGGTTGCCGAAGTCGTACCACTAAGCTTCTCATATCGTACTTACCATCTTATATGAACATATCTACATATAATTTGCATAGATATAGAGGGCGCGATTTTTAAATTCATTGTTGGGGCCAACCATGGATATATTCGGCGCCGGCCTAACTAACTGGAATCTAAATTTCCTGCTGGGGTTTCAGGTGGTAGCTCTGCTGTAAAAAATGCCAAATTGCCACATTTATTTATTTATTACTTGACATTGTTATTCGTTTTGACACTTTAGTTTTGTATTACGAGTTTTTGGTTTAAATAAATAGTGTTGTGATACTTTAAGCTTAAAAATGTTTACTAGCGGACCTTGACCTCGAACATTGTTCTTTTTAGAACCCCTTTTAGTGCCAAGTGTACAAGATAGCTTAATAGCTGTAAAAAACTCCATGCAACTTTATTAGAATATTTTAATAATTTAAGTAATAAATCGAAAAAGCGGTATTAATAGCCCTTTATGTCCCCTAAGTGCTGTTAAGAAAGTGAGTTTTGTTCATGTAAATAATAACTGTTTATATATTTATAATTAATTTATTTTTGTTTCCTAAAATATTTTGATTAAAAGAAAATATGTAAAAGAGGACAGCGCTGTCCCGGTCAAGGTTAATCACGGTGACTAAAAGTTACTGTCATTTCCATTCTACTCCGAAATAGACTCTTTCAGGTAAAAGTGGGAGAGAAAGAAAGCAAAAAGATGAAACTTAATAACGGATTGCCACAAGGTTCTGTCTTAGCTCCATTGCTGTTAAATTTATATATCGCTGATATGCCTGCTACTTCAACTAGAAAATTTGGGTATGCGGATGATTGGGCGATAGCTACAAGAGATAAAAACCTTGAGGAGACAGAGGCTGTTCTTACGGAAGACCTGCCTTTCCTGGGAAACTACTTCCGCAAGTGGAGGTTGCAAGCGAGCACGATGAAGACGGAAGTTAGTTCTTTCCATCTTAATAATAAATTAGCAAACCAGGAACTTAAAATAAGGTTTGAAGGTAACTGGCTCTCCCACAACAATACCCCGAAATAATTAGGCATTACACTAGATAGGACCTTGTCCTTTAAGAAGCACCTAACACAAACTGCAGCTAAGCTCAACACTCGGAATAATATCCTCCATAAATTATGCGGCACCACGTGGGGGTCATCCGCGAGTACCTTGCGCTCCTCTGCGCTGGGTTTGGTTTACTCTACTGCTGAGTATTGTGCCCCGGTGTAGCTCAATAGTTTTCACACGGGAAAGGTGGACGTCTAATTGAACAATACAATGCGTATTATATGAGGAACAATAAAATCAGCTCCCACCCAATGGCTTCCTATTCTAAGAAATATTTCTCCAGCACATATACGCAGGCAGTATGCACTTTTTTAGAGAATACAGGGCCTATTTTTCATCTGGTCGGGCCCCAAGGCCCAAGCAAAAATTCGGGCCCTCTTTTCCAATAAAATTCCAAAATTCAAGAAATTATGAATATTTTACAACCTTTAACGGGCCCCCCAGACCACCGGGCGCAAGGCTCGGGCCTTATGGGCCTTATGGGCCTTATGGTAAAATAGGCTCTGAGAGAATACACTAAAATTACTAACATGCCGCCATTGCCGATACATTTGCATGTCCATGACCTGGATAGGAACAGGCTTCGTTCAAGACGTCCAACATTAACAACCGCAAGCAGCTTACATCGGGACGGTTTTAAATTAACGAAGTTACCAGACCACGCCGGGAATATGCCGGCTATAACTCAGAACTCACTAGGCTTTGACATGCCACGTAAAATATGGTCTGTGTTGAACCGAATAAGGACAAATGATGGGAGGTGTGCCGATTCTATGTTTAAATGGGGAAAGTCAGCTACCCCAGAATGCGACTGCAACACCGGCAGACAAACTTGTGATACTTGTTATATGTATATTTTTTTGTACATTTTAGACTTTGTCAGACTATTATTATTGTTTGTACACATACTTATTTCCTGCTCTTTACTTGTACAATAATTATGTGTCCATGTTTTGTTGTGATGTTTAGCCATACGATAGATAGACTGTCATTTTTCACTTTGGAGGTCATCTCGTACCTGATATCAGCATCTGCGTGAACATTCCTGTATACTTACAGACTATTATGACACTCCTTTCTGAGACGCCTCTATTAAATCTGCTACATTTCTAAATGGTACTGGTACAAATTGAGCAACAATACCGAGAGGTATTGTTGCCAATATACTGGAAGTATATATATAATACCAATATACTGGAGGTATTATTTAGGCAACATCGTTGAAAATAATTTTCTTAGAAGAATTCTTCTTAGAAATTCTTTCTAGAAGTAAGTGATGTTTAACCATGTGAAATGTAAGAAACTATTCTCCAGATAGAGAAAAAAATAAACATCTTCAATTACATTCCTTCAAGGCTGCACAATATTACTTACTATAAGTCGTCCAAATATTTTAGGACAACTCCAAAAAATATTTGATATGTATTATTTCTTCAAGCACTCCTGCTACCTGAAAATGATCACATGGGTTTTACTGGACGTATTTTTGGGGTTACTAAATATACTGCAAGGTGCACTGCAATTTTAAACCTGATATTCAGGAAGTACCTACGATTTAGGGGCTAGTACCGTATAGGTGACTTTCCCCTGTGTCATTTAAAGATATTCAAACGAATATAAAGCCGTGTCCAAGCTACTCTAACAAAATGTTCGCGAACATATATAATTAAACAGATACTAAGTGAAAATTGTGAGATAGGTAGATTTATAAATAATAAAGCCAACAAGTACAGCCAGCCTAGGCCTATTAAGGAGCGCGGAGCGCCGAACGGCTAGCTTGTACGCCAGAGCGTACGTCTGCCTATGCTAGAGCGCGCGCGTTCTTTTTCCGACGGTTGTCGGTAAATCAAAAGGAGCGAACGGCGTGCATTTCGGCGGACATTGTACCGGACACTTGGAAGGGTCTCATTTAATTTCGGGCGTTCATCTGTAATTTTTATTTTTACCGAGTATTCGACAATGGGAGACGCAGTTATTGACTGGGATCGTGAAAAACATTTACAACTAATTTGTTAACACAAAGAAAAGATTTTATAACTTTAATTTTATTGTGGGTTGAGTGTGAATAGCTATGTAGCTAGACTTAGTCTATATAATTTTATTTTTGTTAATAAAGACCTTTATGATTATTTTTATTAAAAACCGGAATTATTATGGGATTCTGAAATTAAAAATTACTACTTAATAGGAAGTTTGACACCGGAAATGAAATTTTACCTTTACATTTTTAGAAATAAATATACCGGGTGTTTCTGAAAAGTGTGGTTCACTTCTATAACTTTTTTAATTTTTTAGATAAAAAACGAGATTTGGTATGTTAGTATAGGACATAAATCAGGATTGATCGACGGTTTCATTTATTTTCGGTCACTACCTATTTCACCGGAAATGACAACAACTTTTGATTTAAATGGTACCCTCGGTATTTTTTTACCGTATATGATATAAAATGACATTCTAAATAGAATGATATATTATATGTCAACTTTTGACATTTTCAATTTAAAATTGGCCATAAATAAACGTAACGACAATTTTACTCCAAATACCAAGTATGTGGTACCAAATTATTCGTAAAAAATGCTTTTTCTAAATGCTAGTGCTGAGTCAGCCTCGTATCATTTGAAAAATTTGAGTTATCATTAAAAATACGATTTGGGCATCTTTTAAGCGGTCATGAAAGGATACGAAAAAAAATTACACGAGCAAATATATGTTTTCAAAGTTCTTTGATTACAAATTAATAGTTTTAACTCAGTCTTGGCACTCTAGATTGAAATTTAAAATGCTATTTTTATTTAATTGAAATTGTCTAAAATTGACGTATGGTCTGTCATTCTATTCAGAATGCCATTTTCTATCAAATAAAGTAAAAAAAGTACTTAGGATACAATCTAAAAATACAAAGTTGTAGTCATTTCCGGTGAAACAGGAAGCGGCCGAAGGTAATTGAATACGTCAATCAATCCCGATTTATGTCATATAGTAACAAACCAAATTTCGTTGTATTATCTGAAAAAATAAAAAAGTAAAAAAGTGAACCCCTTTTGAGAAACACCTGGTAGAATCGGCTGAAAATGAATACAGGTCTTAAAAATACACTACAACGAATAATCTACCAAAAGAACCCTGTGACCCTCCGCCTGCTAAATATTGATTCTTCAACGACAAAAGTTCTTAAACTGTTTACCGGTTAATTTATTTAATAAAATACTTGCACTCGAAATCCGGGCACTCGAAAAAACAGCGACTACCTAAACGCATCCTAGATCTATAGAGCAAACTGGTTGTCGCATTCTTCCCCGCACCTCAGTCCTCGGGACCGATGCGATGGGCTGTGCCATCGTTTACGACCTGCTGCTACAAGTATATAGTGTGAATTATATATGTTCGCGAACGTTTTGTTCGAGTAGCTTGGACGCGGCTTTAAGAGCTTCTAAGCTCTCATAACCAATGATGTATCGAGCTTTTCGGAAAATTCATATTAATGAAGTTTTTCATAATAAATCATTTGTTAGAGAGAGACAAAGAATAAATTTTAGTAAGATTTTACCAGGATATCGTTAATATGAACTTTTCGAATATATCATTGTTTTTTTTTTACTGCCGTCGTTTACGACCTGCTGCTACGAGTATATAGTGTGAATTTTATATGTTCGCGAACGTTTTGTTCTAGTAGCGTGGACGCGGCTTAACATAGCTAATAGAACAATTACCTATATTAATATTTCCGAAACAGTAGAAGATAGGTATAAAACTTAATAAAAAAATATGTCTAGATTTTTCCGAAGCATCCAAGAATTTGATAATATATACAGGGTACTATACTTAAAATAAGAAAATTGATATTTGCCACTGTTCCATGACAAGAAATCGATGTATCAGATCGCTTTTTTTATTTGACTCATACATAGTGCGTTAAATAAAATCCATGTTAATTTCCAAGACAACTCTGACGTTGTTTTTCTTTGGGTCGTATGGTACTTGAAAAAATACGTAAATATATAAAAGTGATTGATAATACTTTGGAATTCCCCTTTTGAACGTTAATTCGTATCGTAGATGCCGTCAATGATAAATAATTCACAGTATAGAAATTGGCAAATATTCCATCAACTACATTTTTAGATGATAACAGTTTAAAAAAATATATAGTTTTAAAATTGAAACCACTATATTTGTCAATCTATAGCTTAAAAATTTCCGATGTGTTTTATTTTCATTGCTCATTTTTTTATGCAGTGATAAGTTCTGAAAAACACATTAACATAACATGTGATTGACATATAAAACTACAGCGATCTTCATTTCATAGCCATCGCTAACGCCGTTTTTTTTTCGATTATACGGTAGCTATTATATTGAGGACATTCGATCTTTTGCCAAGACTCAAGGCGCGTTTTTACTAGTCAAGTCAATTGATCATGTCACAGAAATTCAACTGATTTCAAAGCATATTCTGAGTTTATACATTTCAAAAAGCTTCAGCTACATACTTGATCAAAAAGGCGACTGTCTGTAAGGCCTTACTTCCAAAATGTTGGCAATAAAATTAAGAGAAAACATGCTGAGTAAAAAAACTAGACGTAAAAGAAGACTATGGGTCAGAAAATGGATTAGCTACAGATCTACTTATGGTGCATCTAATAATAATTTAATAACTAAGCTATAGTTGGATCCTAGCGATTAGAAGAAATGTTAAGATTTAGGACTTAATCCATTTTAATTTTTTATTGGAAAAAATTGCACCCAGAATTAAAAAACAAGACACATTAATGTGTAACACTATTTGTACTCGGCTTAAGCTAAAAAATACTCTTCTTTAAATCATTTTGTATTTCGGATTTTATGTGGCCCATAAACACTATTTTTTTCTTAAATTTATTTAGTGTTTATGATATTAACTCTTCTATGTTTTATTACTACTCTAAGCCGGGACGTGTAATCGTATAAATAAGCAATAATATTGCTATTTGGTTTTTCAATTGAGTATTCGTCCAACTGTTTAATGATGTGCCAATGATAAATCATTTCTTAGAATTTCTCTGGCGAATATAGTGACGTATTCTTATAAGCCGTTAAACCTCAAACCAAAATTTAATTTGTATATATGTTACAGTAATAGCCGCAAATCAGTGAATCTTAACAATTGCTAGTAAAAGCTCACATTCACTGATTTGTTAACAACCCAAGTAACATTTTAAGTTCCTTTAGGTTATATATTCTCAAGGTTAGTTATATAAAGGTTTAATAAATGTCTCATTGGTATCTTACAGTGTTTTGATTTAAATAAGTGTAGCGTTGGTTACTTATCACTAATAGTAACCTTAAAATGTTGTTTATCACTTTCCTTATAAAACTAGAGGTTCTTGTTACTAAAGGTTTTATAGTAAGGTTTTATAAAGGTGTTCACATCTATTTTATATAACTTCTGGTATTAGGTGTTAGATAAGTACGCAAGATATACACTATATAATTAAAGGTGTTATTAAGAACCATTATGTAACCAATAACACTACAAGTTATATAATTGTTCCCTCAAATCGTTTTTTTGCACCTTTCAAATGGTTGCATGCTTTATATAACCTGTAGTTGCCGAATATCAAACCTAATGACATTACCTCAAATTTTTAATATAATCAAAACAAATAATATATTAGCAAGCAAAGCAATTCGGTATTATAATAAATAATAAAAAAATAAACTGGACAAAACACAAAAATACATCTACGTTCAAAAGAAAGGTTCTTCAGAGTTTAAAAAAAATAGGAATAATCCAAACCTCATTCAAACTACATCTACCAATATTGAAAGCCAACATGCAAATTTACCATCCACAAGCAGAGATCAGGATCAACCTGAGATATTTCCAACAGAAAGTTGCCAAAACGATCAGGAACAGGAAGATGCCTGGTTAAGGCATTATAGAATGCATAACATAAGAGAATGAGCTTTGCGCTTTAACATTACACATTCTGCACTTAAAGAGCTTTTTTCTATAGTCAATTCATTCATAACTGTTCTACCAAAGTACCAAAGGACCCTAGAACTCTTTTGAAAACTCCTACCACTTTAAATATAGATTAAATTGAACCAAAACAGTATTATTTCAATTTTATGAGGTTATGTTTTGTTTTCTGCACATTTTCTGTCACAATTGCACAATTGCTGTAATGTCAAACTTCGTTCGCAGGGAGTCGCTACAGTCGATACCTCGGGTTACATAAAGGTTTTCTGGGTGACTAAAAGTAGCCATAAATACCCCGGCATTTATAATGGTGATTTGTATCACCTTTAGTTGTATAAAACACTAAAATTGGTGTTTTAAATAACCCAAACTCATTTACGCAACCTTAAGTAACCAAATTTATATAATGGTTGATGAGTATATTATAGACCGTAAAGTAATATATAGCACTTTAAATATAATGGACGCCATTATTATTGATGCTTCATTTTTGGCTTCAATGAGTATTTCTAAGATAACGTTAAAAACTGGTACAAAACTATATTTTGACCAGTTGCCAGTTATTTCTATGTATTAAAAAAATCGTATGTTCTATTATTTATATTAATAAATTTGACTTTCATTACAAAAATTTTACCAAATTTTTTTTGTTTATAAAAAAATCTATTAAATAATTCTGCCTTTGGGGGCTTTTGGGGGCATGTGTTTTTTGGAGGTAAAATTGATTTTCACACAGTAAATTTAATATCGTATATGTATTTAGTACTCTGGATAGGCACAATAGATGTTATTAAGCCAGTAATTTCTATAAAGTAATTTGCATAACGCAAACGCTTTTCTAGGCTATGACAGGGATGGCGTCATTTTGTCTTTTTTGTTTCTGGTCTGAATTACATGCCTCTGACAACTTGGAGCAATAAGACTATATCTGCTTTTTATGTTAAAAAAAGAGGCAAATATTAAAGTAGTTAGTCAGAAAGAAACAAGTATATTTTCAAAAAACGCGCATGCGCGATATTTCTATGGAGGTAGTCTCTGGGAACCTTCTCAACACTACTATATAACTATTATATCCCCTTTTTCAGTTTTATAGCGGTAACTCGATAGGATATATAAAGGTGTTGAGAAAGTTTTCAGGACTTTGGTTGCACACCTTGAGTATTAAGGGTTACCATAGGAACAGTTATAAAATGGACCGTTTAGGGCATATAAGTGTTATATAATGGTTACCAATAACTCACGACAACCATTCTAGATGCGTTTAGGTTGTATAATATGGTGTTGGGAAGTTTCCTAACACACTTATAAAACAAAAAATGCTTCTTGGGAATATAGGCCTATAACATTTACGGGATTTTTGACTTTCACTGTAATATACATAGCTTAAAGTAGATTAGATTTCTGAGGTGGTAATCGGCTTCTGATTACCTATTCAGATCTATTGTGATCCGCTTCTGACCTCTGATTACATATTCCCAGTCCTATCTTTTTCAAAAAGGTTAGCATCTTGGAGACCGA
The DNA here is from genome assembly GCF_002938485.1 of Sitophilus oryzae. NCBI lineage: Eukaryota > Metazoa > Arthropoda > Insecta > Coleoptera > Curculionidae > Sitophilus > Sitophilus oryzae. The sequence goes on along the minus strand of NW_022145945.1, from coordinate 13,634,232 downwards.
ACCTTCCATATAGCTCTTGTCTTTAACTTATTAGTTTTTCCTTTATTTCCTGTGTCTAATATAATTTAAAATTAATATACACTCACGGTACGAAAAACGAGCACCTAAAAATTTTGATGTATTGCCCCCTCCGCCCTTAGCTCTGACTGAATGACGTGCCCTAGTGAAATCGCAACCTCAACATAGCTCGCCCACCCCGCCCTTTTACCCACGGCACGCTACTGACGTTAACTGAAATCTTTACTTTATCTTTACTTTTAAATGCTATATATTGTGTTGTAGTGGACCGATTTTGATGATCTTTTAAGCAATTTGCAGCTAAATTATTTGATTGTTTAGTATGCCTTTTTAAATTAAAATTGAAAGTTCCCATCTGTCAATTCTACGAGGAAACACAAAATATTGTTATTATGGTAAAAGTTTGGAACGCCCTGTGAAATATATTAAAAAAGCAAGAAATTTGAAAATAATTTTATCATTTAGGTGCATGCTTTCTTGTTAGTTTATTTTTTGATTCATCTCAATAGCTTTATTTTTTTGGAGATATTCAATTTTGAAGATAGCACTAACATTTTTTCGTAATTTTTACATTAAAACCATGCCTTTGCTTAGTGTTTATAATTTATGTAATATCACTGTTTTTTTCACAATAAGGGGCCGTCCTCTGCCGGAAACACTGCGACCTGTGAGGCCTATTGTGTTTGTCCCCTTTCTATATCTGCACCCATTCTCCTATCCCTGTGCCCTGCACTAACTTATGCAGGTCCTTGATGGGATGGGAGCATAGTTTCTCCGGTTCTAGCCTAGCTTTCCCAAATAAAAAGTGTCGCTTGCGATCCAGAGCCTCGCAGTGACATATTATGTGCTCCGCTGTTTCAGGATCTTTATCGCAGAGTCTGCAGCAAAGACTTCCTTGATACAGGTTGAGCTTGTTCAGGTAACACTTGACAGCCATATGCCCTGTCAAGAGGTCTGTTGTAATCCGCAATTTATTCCTCCTAAGCATTAGCAGTTCTTTTGCGTTTTAGAGCTAGGTCCTTGGATAAAAGCCTTGCTGTGCCTGTGCCCCTGTCTGTTTTTCCAGTGGACATTCTGCTTTTCCCTGATCCAGAGTTTTAGTGTACTACGGGCCATACATTTGGGTATTCCCAGTACTGGCTCTAGACCAAGTTAAGATGCCGATGATCCTTGCCTAGGTAGCTCATCGGCTTTTTCGTTGCCTTGGATGCCGCTGTGGCCCGGCACCCAGAATAATTTAATTCTGTTCCTTCGAGCCAGAGCTTCCAGTACCTAGGCATTCCCAGACGAGTCTCGACGATACCTTTGGGCATGAGCCCAAAGGTATCGGGGTGAAGAAAGGGCGCTTATGAAAGCGCCCCAAGTGCCGCCTGACTGTCTGAGCATATATTGATGAGCTTATCTGAATAAGCTCTTCTATTATTTTCTCTCGCACATTGTAGAATGGCGAAGATTTCTGTCTGGAATACGTTACCCTTGGTCTTTCCCCAAATACTCCAGCTCCTGTTCCTTCAGCGATCTTTGACCCGTCTGTGTACCAGGTTAGTCCGTCCTGAAGGAATGTTATATCTGTCCACATTCCTCGATACATTTTGTTCACCTCGAATGGTTTGTGGTAGTGATAAAGAGGGGTCATTTGGTCCGATCTCATTTGGAGTAGAGGTCCTCCGATAGGATTTCCCATCTTTGAGTGTCCCGTTTCTGTCCTATTTCCCAGAGACAAGACACTTTGCTGTCGATAGAGTCCCATCTTTGCCTCCGCCTGGATCACTATGCGAAGAGGCGGAAGGTCCAGAAGCGCCTCCATTGATGCAGTGGGCGTTGATTTCATCGCCCCTGTTATGCTCAGACAAGCAAGTCTTTGCACCTTGCTGAGGCTGAGCATTGTTGTTTGTTGTATTACCTTAGGCCACCATACCAAGGATGCATATTTTACTGAAGGCCTCACCACTCCAGTGTACAGCCAGTGCACCATCTGTGGTATGAGGCCGCAGATTTTTCCATGAAGGCGTGTGACTACCGCTAGTGTAGTCACCGCCCTCCTTGTGACATTTTCCAAATGTCGGTTCCAGGTCAGTTTGGTATCAAGCGTGATTCCTAGATACTTGACCTCCCCCGAGAGAGGAATCTCATCACCGCAGAATATCACTGTTACTGAAAAATCAGATTATTATTACCTGTTGGCTGTTGGGCAGTTACTCTAGCAGAGATGTTTTTTTTTTCAGAAGTTATAGCCACTATAGTTGTGCTTTAATTGAAGATCATAGAGATCAAAATTATGTCGCTATCAGATTTAGGTGTGCACGAAGTACACAGTAGTAGCTTCAGTAGTATAGTAGTGCAGTAGCTTCCTCGAGAGAAGTTCATGTTCTAGACATCCAGGAACCTTCGTATGGGGACTTCGAATCGAGACAGTTGACTTATATATTGTAAGTTTACCACTAAGAAACCGCCGATTGTCAGCTTTTAAAATTTATAATGAATTGCACCTAAAGAACGTACAGATAAGTCTACGGGCTGTAAGAAGAATGTTAAACGAAGGAAATCTTATGTCAAGTAGACCTGCTTCGGGAACACAACAGATATGTTGACTAGGACCAAAACCAAAGGCATGGTTTTAATGCAGAAATTACGAAAAAATGTTAGAGTCATCTTCAAAAGCGACTATCTCCAAAAAAAAGTTATTTAGATGAACAAAAAAGCAAACTACCTAGAAAGGATGTATCTAGACGATAAAATGATTTTTAAATACCTACCAAACATTTATTTTCCCTCATATAATTGACAGATGGAAATTTTCTTTTTTAATTTAGAAAGAGGTAATAAAAAGACAAATAATTTAGCTACATATTGCTTAAAAAATCATCAAAATTGGCCCACTAGAACAAAATATATTAAACTTTAAAATGCATCAAAATTTTAAGGTGCCCGTTATTCGTGTCGGTGAGTGTAGTTTACCTGACAATGAGAATTTTTTCTATTTTATTTTTTTAAATTTGACACTGATTTTATTTCTGTAGCTTTGAGGTATTATGTATTTTGTTTACTACTTCGGCACAAACAAATTATTTATTATTAACGTAATACCGTTTGCATACGTAATTGGACTTATGTAACGTAACAAGTGGCGGGGACCAAAAATAGAAACGGTTAGAGATAAATTTAGCCGACCCCAATAAGACCCTACTAAAAAACAATTCGTCTTAATTTGGATCAATCGCGCGCTCGAACGGTTGGCGCAATCAGGGAGCGCGAATTTTGACTATTGAGGGCCGCTCTCCGGTCGAATATGTGCGTACGTAGGGTCAATTTTATCATTGACGTTCAAGTGGATAATCGGGCAGTTTTACGATTATTTTTTTGCCCTTGAATACCGACACCCATAAATGAATGATACAATTTCTCTTAATAATCTCGGATTCAGTAATAGTAATACTTATACATCTTTTATGCCGTGCTGGCAATTGTTACTTTTGAGGCGGTATTTACATATGTGGAAATAAATCGCATAGGGATCTTATTAACTCGGAGTGAGAGAAATGCGACGGTGTGCTGTTTCGGCGTTGCCGGTACGCCTTTCCCTATCAAGTAAAGTTCCCTTCAATAAATCAAACTAGATAAAATCATTAGATATGTTTCTAAACATCTGAAATTATAAGAATATCGTTAGGGTGTCCATTTTTTTATAACAAGAAAACGTCAGTAATCGCGATAATTTAAAAACTCTACTTTTTAACACAACAAGCCATAACTTAAGAACTACTTTAGATATTGAAACTTTTTTTTATTGTGAAGATCGGATCTTTGACAATATGTGTAAATAAGAAAAATTGGTTAAGGTTGTTTTATTTTTTTATTCAAAAATTTTAAACAAGCCATCCATTTACTTATAGTGCATAGCAATTTTCAGCAATCGTGTAACTTTTTTACTTATAAAGATTTTCACATACTGTCTGCGAAGAAAATATAGCTGAAATATTAAGAAAGTTTTTGAAAAAACTACAATCAATTATTTCTAATAGATTTCGAGATATCGATTTCTTCTAATAAGTTCTAATAGCGCGACCACTGTCGAACACAAACTTAATTCCACTTATTTTAACCGAAAATGTTTGTAAATTGCACTTAAAAATTTTCAAGCTATAGGTAGGGAAAATTACAACGATTCGTTAGCAAATAAACAAAGTATCACGAGACATAATTAAATCGTGAAGCTGAACGCATGATGTACACCTTTCCCTAAAACTTTAATACTGACAGAGGTACTGATTGGGTTGACTGGTCGACTGCGACAAATCTGCTATAATATTCCTTTCCACGTCTCTTAGCAATGCGCACAGTTTCTCGGTTTATTTCATTATGGTTGGCAACGTGTTTATTGTTCTCTCTTTGTTCAGTACATTATAAACTCATTGTACTCTTCTTACATACGGAAATCTCGACCCAAAACTAACCTTTGCCAGCCCTTAGTATACAACAAAAAAAAACCTTGCCAACATATTTGCTGCATGTAAAAATAAGTAAAAGTGTTCGTAAATTCATGCCCAAAAATGCTTCATTTTAGAGGTACACAGGAAGAAGTTTTATTTTTATTTCGATTTTTTCTAAGTAGTTTCCAATCTAACGTCGATTGGATAAAAAATTGTGTTCGATTTCGATGTTAGTATGACTCCTACCTTTTTCTTCTTTTTTTTCTTCCGAGTGGGAAGAAAAAGGTATCAAAATATATGGACAATACTTGAATCACCTAAGATATGCGGATGATATCGCCCTAATAACAGAAAAGAAACAAGAACTGGTAGAAATGCTGGAAGAACTGAATACAGCAGCTAGAAGAATAGGCCTAAATATGAACTGCACTAAAACTAAAATCATAACAAACACAGATGAAAACATAACAATCAGAATAAACCAAGAGAAAAATAGAACAAGTTGAAGAGTATATATATCTGGGACAAATGATTAAACTGAAAAAAGAAAACCTAACAGCTGAAATAAAGAGACGAGTAAGACTGGCCTGGGCAGCATTTGGAAAATTAAGTTACATATTAAAAAACAAAAGATATCCACAGTACCTCAAAACCAAAGCATATAATCAATGTGTACTCCCTGTACTTACTTACGGATCCCAGACCTGGATACTGACAAAATCAAATATGGATAAGGTAACAAAATCTCAAAGATCTATGGAAAGACAAATGCTACATATAAGGCTGGCAGATAGAAAAAGGAATGAGTGGATCAGAATGTCAGACAGAAGGATGATCGATGGAACAAGTGCATCGTAAACTGGAGGCCCTGGGAGAATAGAAGAAGTAGACGAAGACCCCAGATGAGATGGGCGGACGATCTGAGGAAACATGCAGGCACAAGATGGATGAGCACGGCGACAGAGAGGGAAGAGTGGAAGAGATTGGGGAAGGCCTATGTCCAACGATGGACGGAAGAGGCTGAATAGATAGATGACTCCTACAGATAGGGGGCACCACCTACATATTTTTTAACGGTTTCGAAGAGCAATAACTTTTCGTCTGTATACCTCTATTACACTACTGAAGGAAAAATTTACATTTTCGGCGTTTTCTACGGTTTTCTAAAAATGGTCTCTTGGTAAAACTCGTTACGAGCAAACGTAATATTTTTCTTCTTAGATTAGTAAATACTAAAATTAAACCAGGTAATTTTCAATACACATGTATAAATAGAAAAGCATAGGTATTTGTCCTATTAGAAAAGGCAACAAAATCTGATTAAACCATTTGATATGAGTGCAATTTAGTAACAATAATCAAACTAGGCATTAGCCCCATACTCGTCTCTTTATTTCAGCTGTTAGTTTTCTTTTTTCAGTTTAATCATTTGACCCAGATATATATACTCTTCAACTTGTTCTATTTTTCTCTTGGTTTATTCTGATTGTTATGTTTTCATCTGTGTTTGTTATGATTTTAGTTTTAGTGCAGTTCATATTTAGGCCTATTCTTCTAGCTGCTGTATTCAGTTCTTCCAGCATTTCTACCAGTTCTTGTTTCTTTTCTGTTATTAAGGCGATATCATCCGCATATCTTAGGTGATTCAAGTATTGTCCATATATTTTGATACCTTTTTCTTCCCACTGGGAAGAAAAAAAAAGAAGAAAAAGGTAGGAGTCATACTAACATCGAAATCGAACACAATTTTTTATCCAATCGACGTTAGATTGGAAACTACTTAGAAAAAATCGAAATAAAAATAAAACTTCTTCCTGTGTACCTCTAAAATGAAGCATTTTTGGGCATGAATTTACGAACACTTTTACTTATTTTTACATGCAGCAAATATGTTGGCAAGGTTTTTTTTTGTTGTATACTAAGGGCTGGCAAAGGTTAGTTTTGGGTCGAGATTTCCGTATGTAAGAAGAGTACAATGAGTTTATAATGTACTGAACAAAGAGAGAACAATAAACACGTTGCCAACCATAATGAAATAAACCGAGAAACTGTGCGCATTGCTAAGAGACGTGGAAAGGAATATTATAGCAGATTTGTCGCAGTCGACCAGTCAACCCAATCAATCAGTACCTCTGTCAGTATTAAAGTTTTAGGGAAAGGTGTACATCATGCGTTCAGCCTCACGATTTAATTATGTCTCGTGATACTTTGTTTATTTGCTAACGAATCGTTGTAATTTTCCCTACCTATAGCTTGAAAATTTTTAAGTGCAATTTACAAACATTTTCGGTTAAAATAAGTGGAATTAAGTTTGTGTTCGACAGTGGTCGCGCTATTAGAACTTATTAGAAGAAATCGATATCTCGAAATCTATTAGAAATAATTGATTGTAGTTTTTTCAAAAACTTTCTTAATATTTCAGCTATATTTTCTTCGCAGACAGTATGTGAAAATCTTTATAAGTAAAAAAGTTACACGATTGCTGAAAATTGCTATGCACTATAAGTAAATGGATGGCTTGTTTAAAATTTTTAAATGAAAAAATAAAACAACCTTAACCAATTTTTCTTATTTACACATATTGTCAAAGATCCGATCTTCACAATAAAAAAAAGTTTCAATATCTAAAGTGGTTCATAAGTTATGGCTTGTTGTGTTAAAAAGTAGAGTTTTTAAATTATCGCGATTACTGACGTTTTCTTGTTATAAAAAAATGGACACCCTAACGATATTCTTATAATTTCAGATGTTTAGAAACATATCTAATGATTTTATCTAGTTTGATTTATTGAAGGGAACTTTACTTGATAGGGAAAGGCGTACCGGCAACGCCGAAACAGCACACCGTCGCATTTCTCTCACTCCGAGTTAATAAGATCCCTATGCGATTTATTTCCACATATGTAAATACCGCCTCAAAAGTAACAATTGCCAGCACGGCATAAAAGATGTATAAGTATTACTATTACTGAATCCGAGATTATTAAGAGAAATTGTATCATTCATTTATGGGTGTCGGTATTCAAGGGCAAAAAAATAATCGTAAAACTGCCCGATTATCCACTTGAACGTCAATGATAAAATTGACCCTACGTACGCACATATTCGACCGGAGAGCGGCCCTCAATAGTCAAAATTCGCGCTCCCTGATTGCGCCAACCGTTCGAGCGCGCGATTGATCCAAATTAAGACGAATTGTTTTTTAGTAGGGTCTTATTGGGGTCGGCTAAATTTATCTCTAACCGTTTCTATTTTTGGTCCCCGCCACTTGTTACGTTACATAAGTCCAATTACGTATGCAAACGGTATTACGTTAATAATAAATAATTTGTTTGTGCCGAAGTAGTAAACAAAATACATAATACCTCAAAGCTACAGAAATAAAATGAGTGTCAAATTTAAAAAAAATAAAATAGAAAAAATTCTCAATGTCAGGTAAACTACACTCACCGACACGAAAAACGGGCACCTTAAAATTTTGATGTATTTTAAAGTTTAATATATTTTGTGCTAGTGGGCCAATTTTGATGATTTTTTAAGCAATATGTAGCTAAACTATTTGTCTTTTTATTACCTCTTTCTAAATTAAAAAAGAAAATTGCAATCTGTCAATTATATGAGGGAAAAGAATTGTTTGGTAGGTATTTAAAAATCATTTTATCGTCTAGATACATCCTTTCTAGGTAGTTTGCTTTTTTGTTCATCTAAATAACTTTTTTTTGGAGATATTCGCTTTTGAAGATGACTCTAACATTTTTCCGTAATTTCTGCATTAAAACCATGCCTTTGGTTTTGGTCCTAGTCAACAGATCTGTTGTGTTCCCGAAGCAGGCCTACTTGACATAAGATTTGCTTCGTTTAACATTCTTCTTACAGCCCGTAGACTTATCTGTACGTTCTTTACGTATTATTTACATATCATTATTTATAATTAAATTATTTATAATTAAATTATTTATAATTAAATAAACTCTTTTTACATAAGATAAATGAAATACTTACCAGGAGAGAAATTAAAAACACTATAGCTAATATAGATGTCAGAACAAAAATGAGCTTAAACTATCAATCGAATATCTGTGGTAAAATGTGTCTCATAAAAAAACACATTATGATATGTTTTTAAATAGGACTACGTTTATGGAATAAAATTTCTTTAAAACAAAATTTGATAAAATACATATGTGAAATATATTTTTCTTTAATTATACAAATACATTTTGAACATTTACAACAAATTCTTGTCTTATATAAATATACATGGTTTTTCGCCACATACGACACGGAGTATTGTAGCTAAATGATTAGATTTTTACAAATTGTAACTTTTGGGTTGGTTGAAAGACTATTAGAGCTACAATTTAAAAATATTTTTACAAGATACAGAGTGTCCCAAATAAATAAAAGATATCAAAGTTGTAGTTTTTTAAATGGAATACCCTCTATATTTTTACATTTTTAGTTTCTACGATTAAAATAAAGGTAAATTTGATTAAGGTTTATTACACTTAAACCTTACCGTTCTTGAAATATTTTCAATTTTGTGAAATTGCAATCAAAATTTTAAGGCTTCATTTCTCCAAGGGTAACAAAGTTTTTAATACTAAATATTTACTGAAGTTTATTTATTGATCAGTTATTATGTTACAATAATAAAAATTATACTACCTTATACAGAGGGTCTAAAATTTCATTTTAAATAATTACTAGCTTTAAACGGCAATAACTTGTTTAATTTAAATGGAACACCCTGTATATTTTAGGAGAATCAGATGCATAATTTAATTGTCTATCAAATTGTATTATACCACTTTTTCCTCATCCCTTCAAGTTTTCGTAGAAAATGCATTTTCTTATAATTTAGAGCTCATTTAACAATATACCCATGGAATATTGAGATTTTAGATTGTTTTTAAAGCAACAAATGTACAAAATGTACAGGCTTGTAATATTATCGTTTTTAGCAAATTGATAATATTACTAGCCCATTTGTATGCAAAAAGAAAACTATTTAAATCTTTATAAAAGAATATACCATTAATTAAATATACCACCATTATTTTCGCCCAAATACTCATTAATTACATACTTAATTATGTTCGTTAATAAATTATTCTGAATAAATGTGGATTTGGAATCAGAAATCAATATAATAATAAGTTACAAAAATGGATGTCTCTGTTGTTATAAATAAGCATTTGTCAAAAAATGAAATATCATTTTTAAAGTGTTATTTTTTACCACACTGTCTAATACACATAAAAAATTAAGTTTTTTAGTATTTGGACCAATTATTATTAATCAACGCAAACAGTCAATTAATGTAGTTTGAATACTGGAATCATATTAATTGGTCCTCTTTAACAAATATTTAAAGAGCTTTTTTTATTTTTTAATGAAATAAATAAACTATATTGACAATATTAGTATCTGTACTCTTTAAAAATTTTGTACATCTTTAAAAATAATTTAAAATGTCAGTATTCCATGGGTATATTGATAAATGAATATAAAATTACAAGGAAATGCATTTTCTACGGAAACTTGAAGCGATAGGTAAAAAATAGTGTAATACAATTTGATAGAAAATTAAATTGTGTATCTGGGTCTCATAAAATGTACAGGGTGTTCTATATAAATTAAACAAGTTATTGCCGTTTAAAGCTAGTAATTATTCAAAATAAAATTTCTGTATAAAGTAGTAGAATGTAGAATGTTTAGGAGGGGAGTTAATCACCGCAACCTTATAGATCTATTGTGTGTTCCACTTTCTTGAGTTATAACGAGTTATAACTCATCATACAGTCTCAGGGCTTTAAGAAAAGCCGGTATCTGAGACGGCTCCACAGAGGCCAGCTCTCCATCCTCGACATCAGACGTACCAAAGTTCATGGCACGAATGGTCGTCGTCTCGGCGAACTCAGTGATAAGGTGTTCTGGTGTTTCCCCATTTTCCCCACAAAATCTGCATTCGCCGTTGTTTCTCAATTTCAGCCTACTGAGGTGTTCGTTGAGGAGATAGTGTCCTGTTAGAAACCCCGTGACAATCCGAAGATTGTTTTTACTTAAATCAAGGAAAACCTTTGATTTTTCTCGGTCATAAGTTCTAAGGAACTTTTTCGAGTGTCTTAGACCGTTGGAGGACACCCATTCCAAGTTACGGATGGAGTCTTCCAGATTCTTCAGTTCCGCTTTCAGTTGGTTCCCGTTTGGAAAACAGAACGGTTCTGGTCCAGTTAGTGGAGTGTTCGCTCCTTTTCTAGCTAGATCATTTGCTTTTTCATTGCCTTCTATCCCTTTGTGAGCAGGCACCTAGAGTAGGAGGACTTTATTTTCTTTGCCTAATTTGTTGAGCTTCTCCAGGCATTCTTTGACCAACTTCGAATTGATGGTTACTGAGTTGATCGCGTTAAGTGCTGCTTGACTATCGGATAGGATGGCAATTTCCTGTTTTCGATAGTTCCTATCTAAGATAAATTGTACGCATCTTTCGATAGCGGAAATTTCTGCCTGAAGGATACTGGGGTAGGTGCCCATTGGTTCGGAGTATTCAGTTTTCGGTCCAAATACTCCTATCCCTGTCCCTGCTTTGGTTTTGGGAGCATCCGTATACCACATGATGGTATGGTCTTTTATATGCTGACGCTGAGTAAGCGTCTCTTTCTTCCAATCCTTTTTATTACTCAATACTACAGTGAGGTGTTTCTCAAAGTTGTAAATTCTTGGTATGTCATCCACTGGGAGTTGGAGAAGTGGAATTTTCTTTTTGAGGGTGTTCCAAGCCCCTGACCTGAAAATTCTCCCAGTACTGTTTCCGTCAGTAACCATTCTAATCATTGTCGCATTGGCATAACTACCGACGACAATGTGCAGTGGTGTTAGGTCTAAAATGACCTCCATTGCTGCTGTTGGACATGTTCTCATGGCACCTGTGATGCAGATACGTGCCAGTCTCTGTACTTTGTACAGGTTTTGCCTTGCTGTACGTTGCTCTAGTTTTGTATAAGGTAGTATAATTTTTATTATTGCAACACAATAACTGATCAATAAATAAACTTCAGTAAATATTTAGTATTGAAAACTTTAATACCTTTGGAGAAATGAAGCCTTAAAATTTTGACTGCAATTTCACAAAATTGAAAATATTTCAAAAACGGTAAGATTTAAGTGTAATAAACCTTTATCAAATTAACCTTTATTTTAATCGTAGAAACTAAAAATGTAATAATATACAGGGTGTTCCATTTAAAAAAATACAACTTTGTTATTTTTTATTTATTAGGGACAGTCTGTATCTTGTAAAAATAATTTTAAATTGTAGCTCTAATAGTCCTTCAACGAACCCAAAACTTACAATTTGTAAAAATCCAATCGTTTAGCTACTATACTCCGTGTCGTATGTGGTGAACAACCTTGTATATCTAAAATTGATATTACTAAAATAGGACCTATTGTTGTACTAATTTTCTAATCTGGGTACCATGCTGTCATTTTTGTAGTCCATCTGTTGTCCGTCCTTGTTGCTAAGTGTCCTGCCCATTGTCACTTGAGGGATGACATCTATTATCTGAGTTTTTTGTCATATCCACTCTATTCTTTTACGATCTCTCTTGGTTATTCCCAACATATTTCGTTCCATTGAGCGTTGTGCGACTTGCAGTTTCCTTATAATGCAGTTTTAAGTGTACAGGTTTCGCATGCATAAGTTAAGGACAGGTAGTACACATTGGTCAATTTTTTTCTTGTTTAGATAAAGTGGCATTCTAGATTTGAAAATGATTGAGTTTCTTCCATAAGTACTCCATGATTACTTAATTCTTCTGTTGATTTCTGGTAGTAGAGATCCCTAGCTGTGTATTAGTTGTCCCAAATGTACGAGTATATATTTTTCCATTATTTCCAATATTGTGTTATTTATTAGAACGTCTTTTCTGTCCACTAGTTCGTTGTACAGGGTGGGTCAAATTCGAGGCTTTTAAATGGAAACACCCTTTTCTATAGGAGATAGACAAAAACTAATATCGGTGTCTGGAGCTCAATTTTTGTCAAAAACATGATGGTGAAAACCGCATATCGATGTCTGTTACCGTTTCGGAGTTACGAGGTGTTTTTCAAAAATATGCATTTTTAACAAATCGCTGTAACTTTTTTGCTATGGAAAATTTTGTATTTTTGTGAAAACATTTCCAAAGCACCTTTTTACGTAGAATTTAATGGTTTAAGTATAATTTTCTTAAAATTAATAATTTAAGAATTATCAACAGAAATATTGATTTTTTATTTGGGACACCCTCTACATTTTTCATTAACTGAAAAGAATTTAAAATTACCTTTTCAAAAATATAGCACACTTGATATGTTGTTATAATCCCCTTCGAAATACAGAATTATTCGCCACTTTTAACTAGTAGGCTTTGGACCCCTTATTGATGATATACCCTTAATGGAACTCGAAAATATATTTTTCCAGCAAGACGACGCACCGCCTCTGAACGCTGAAGTTGTCAGCAAATTTTTGCAGCCAATTTCAAGAATAATTCAATAGCTAACCAAGATCCCAGCCGTTGGCCGTCGAGGCCGCCTGACTTAGTGCTCATGGATCTAATCCTATGGATATATTTGCGGAAGAATAAAGGTTCCTTATTCTTCCGTATAATCGAGACAAGAATTAGAAATACTTAGCAGTTATGAGAGGGTATCTTTCACCCCCACTGAGTTAATGAGTTCCGCGAGAAATTTTCAAAAACTGCCCCATCTATCCATAACAGAAGACGGCCGATATGTCGAACACCTGTAGCAAAATCTCATGTCTTGGTTTGCTATTTATTTTTATTGTTATTAGATATAGTTTAAATGTGTTGATGTTGGTTAAATAAATAAAAATTTTAATTTGTTATAAAATTCTGCATCTCTCATAACAAATATTATTTTCGTTTTAATTGATGCTCACAGCTAGACTTTTTTTGCATTACAGCCGGTGCCGTTCAAAGCCTACTTATTTAAAACGGGCGAATTTTTATATACTCTATATCTCGAAGAGGAATCGAGCAAAATATCAAGTGTGTTATATTTTTGGAAAGGTAATTTTAAATTCTTTTCAATAAATTAAAAATATACAGGGTGTCCCATATAAAAAATAAAATTTTCTGTTGATAATTCTTAAATTATTAATTTTAAAAAAAAATATATTTAAACCATTAAATTCTACATAAAAAGGTGCTTTGGAAATGTTTTCATAAAAATACAAAATTTTCCATAGCAAAAAAGTTACAGCGATTTGTTAAAAATGCATATTTTTGAAAAACACCCCGTAACTTTGAAACGGTAACAGATATCGATATGCGGTTTTCACCATCATATTTTTGACAAAAATTGAGCTCCAGACACCGATATTAGTTTTTGTCTATCTCCTATAGAAAAGGATGTTTCCATTTAAAAGCGTCGAATTTGACCCACCCTGTCGAATTTGACCACCCCCAACTTTCGTTTTTGCTAAATTCATTTTGAGACCCACTTTATTGCTGGCTGTATTTAGTTCGTTAATTTGTGCTTGTAGTTCTTCAGGACTATTAGCAATTAGGACTATGTCATCAGCGAATCTTAGATGGTTAAGATAGTCTCCATCTATTTTTAATCCTTTGTTGGTCCAGTACAGTTGACGGAATAAAATATATACCAGCTAAATTTTTTAATTAAAAAATATAAAAGAAAAAATATATTGGTTATGGTAATAATATTACCATAAGAACTAGGTTAGTAAATAATATGTGCCTTCGGCAGAGAACTTTTAAAAAAATATTAACTAGGTATTATATTAACACATATTCGAACTGTTATTTATAAATAATTATGTTATTTTTTTACTGAATCTCAAATCCTGTAAATTAATATTTAATCAATTCTCATCCTGTTTATCAGAATAAAACGCCATCGACCATCCATTCAAGCCCATTAAATTAATTTAACATAACAGTTGTTACACATTCTTGTGAGCATTTTTAAGCCATTCCTATTCCAAGCCATTGAATATTGCAAATAGAAAGAACTACTTAGCATATATTTCCTGAATGAGATCTGCATGAATATTTGATGATGCCGGAGGCTTGAATAATCATAATGTTCGAAACGTGCTATCACAATGCTGCCAAACTGATTTGTTTTTACTTTACGCTCTTTTTTACAGTAGATATTATATTTGAACTAGCAGGTGAATGAATATAAACTTTTCCCATTTCATTGGTTTTATTCATTGTGGTCATCGTTTAAGTACAAAAATATTTAGATTGTTAAAAATATTTCACAATAAGGTATCTGTGTTTTAACAATATATCGTCCTATTGCTGCCAAAAGTTACTAACTAACATTTTCCGAACATCCAAAAATTCAATCACTAACTATAATTTGAAGCGGAGAATCGATTGAAAAAGTCATTAGCTACGATTTCTGGCTATTTATGTTTTATTTTGATACCGAATAGTTACTAACTATAACATCTTTATGCAATGCAATTCATCTTTAGACGCGTTTTTCTCGGTAGTAACAAAAAGTAAGTTAGTGACTTTTAGCAGCAATGGGACGATATCAGAAATTAATAAAACACCATTTCACTTTAGTTACATAATATAATAAATCAAAATAATAACAAATAAGTAGGTATATGAGTAAAGAGTTATTTTCATTAATAAAAAATAGTTTTTTCCCTATTATTTAAAAGAGTAAGATTTGATAACTTTTTGGTAGCTAAAGTCGAGAACAACTTCATTGCAATTTCAATTCACTTCTTATCATTTTTTGATTAATTTTAATTTCTTGGCAGATTTTTGATCTAAATTTGGATTTTTTTTCCAAAGTGAAACTTCTTGACGCGCGATGGGAGTAAAAATTGAAGGCCGTGACACACGAGACGCGAGAGGAAAAGTGGTAACGATCTTGAAGCGCCCTATGGGAGCTAGGGGGCTGAAACTCGGAATGTAGATGGGGCTCGAAGAACTTTCCTGATATTTTGACGTTATATTCACTACGAAACCCCATATTTAATAAATCAACTTACAAAAATCATCCGACTTAATGAAATTTGGTATGTCGATAGATTGGACCAAGACCAACTTGACCGTGTACGACATGTGTCATTGTGACGTAAGAGAGTAGTTTTGACGTCAAAGTCGTAGTTCAGTCATTGGGGAGCAAATTGGGGAGCAAAAAGCTTGGAAACAAGTCCGGAAGTTTTGCAACTTTGCAAGTTTATAGGTTTTGGGGTCTCTAACTAAAATTCATAAAATGCACATTTCCGGACTTGCCACCGGCGCCGCCATCTTGGCAAGATGGCGCTCAAAATCGGTATTTTGTGAATATCTCGAAAACTATGCGTTTTTCGCAAAAATTAAAGAGAATAAAATTTTCTATAAAAAAGTTTTTATGAAAATTTTCGCTAAAGTCCACCGTTTAGGCACAAAATCCCTGGAAATTTTACAATTTTGCGTAAAATATGATATATTATATATAGTCGATTTTCCGAAATCAAATGTCGATTAGGGTTCAATTTTGTCATAAAACAGTGGCGTATCATTAATTCGCTCATTAATTTATGAATAATTAATTTTAATTATTGAAAATGTGTACTTGTTTCCACACCACTCAAGAGGTAAAGTATATGGCGCGTTTATTTTAACGTCGTCTCTCCGGAGGCCTACTCCACTAGATAAATTAATAACTTTAACTTATCTGCACAAGCCCGACGGATCTGGCTCATTGATGTCAAAGTCGATCGTGTCTCTCAATACGTCCAACTCTTCATATTCAGCCGCAAGAGGAATATCTACAGGCAAGTCCAACTCCTCTTTATCGGATTCGTCGAGTGACACTTCAGTGACGTTGTCACAGGATTTCCCATTGGAGTATGCACAAATGATTAAACATTTTAATCCTGCTTTTCTGCATCCGCAGGCTTTACCATAGTTGTTGGTTTTGCATTTACAGGATAAAATGCCAATACGGATTTTGGAGCTGGATCTTTCAACGTTGTGACTGGAGTAATGCCTGTTTTTGTTTTCTTCCAACCCCATTCTACGGCATCTTTGATACAACCAGACCAATGCTGAACCTGGTGGTAAGTTCGCCATGAATGCTGTCCAGCACGACAATTAATTATTCATAAATTAATGAGCGAATTAATGATACGCCACTGTTTTATGACAAAATTGAAGAAACTAAACTAAAACTAGTTTTAGTGAACCCTAATCGACATTTGATTTCGGAAAATCGACTATACATAATATATCATATTTTGCGCAAAATTGTAAAATTTCCAGGGATTTTATGCCTAAACGGTTGACTTTAGTAAAAATTTTCATAAAACATTTTTTATAGGAAATTTTATTCTCTTTATTTTTGCTCTCATCAAATTTTCGCGAAAAACGCATAGTTTTTGAGATATTCACAAAATACCGATTTTGGGCGCCATCTTGGCAAAATGGCGGCGCCGGCGGCAAGTCTGGAAATGTGCATTTTATGAATTTTAGTTAGGGACCCCAAAACCTATAAACCCGCAAAGTATCAAAACTTTCGGACTTCTTTCCAAACAGGCCCCTTTTTTGACCCCAATGACTGAACCCTCAGGTGGAATTTGATATTGAAGAAAAATTTGGTTCGATTTCGGCATAATTAGGGACGGGCTACAAGATCACGCCCTCGACGTTTCGAACCGATGCCTCTAAATGGACGAAATCATCAGGATTTTTCTTAATTATGGATTGGAACCAAACTCTGGACTGGAGTCCTCAGACGGACAGACGGACAGAGAGACAAACAGAATTAAGGAGAAGTTTATTCACTTCAAATATGCGCACATAGTGCACACACAATTTTTTTAATTCTTCAAAAGGATTTGTTTTTGATACAGATTATTAAGTAGCAAGATTTTGTAAGATTTGCAAAATTAAATTAAAAAAATAGAAGAAAAATTGAGGAAATTTTTTAAAGAGTTTTAAATATTTCTATTAAAATATAATATTATTCTAATAAACAAAGCTTCTATCTATTAATCTAAACATCCATTAATCAATAGTAGCTACAATTCTCTATAAGTAAATTTTAATGCAAACTTATACACTGTACACAATTTATTAAACAATTCATCACCTATTCTTAACTTCAATCGTTAATATTCTGTATTTATTTAATATTACTTACACATCGGAAAACAAATTAAGAAATATACAGGATGATAACAATTTCAATGCTCACTTACACAGTACGCGTTGTGAGATAAAATTCACAATATTTCTTTTTTTAAAGAATATATTTTTTTGCTTTTTTCGATGTCAGAAATAACTAATAATAAGTGCGAAATTATAAGTTGCACAATGGTGGATATTGAAACTGGCACCACCCTGTATATAAACTATTATCTAACAGCCTACAGTATTCCATTAATGTCTCCCACTTGTGTAATAGGTGCGGCAGCACTTGTATGGTAATTTTCCTCTTAGAATCAGACTTTCTACCTTTTTGTTTCTGACAGTAAATAATATACTTACGTTGAAATTTTACTGTACAAATTTCCAGAAATTCGTAAATTTCTGTAATTATTATCTTTAGATCGAAATTAGTAGGTACATTCAGAGAGTTCTCAAGTAAAAATGTGCTTTCACATAATAACATACTTAATCTTTTATTTTTATGTTAGTTTACCTATAACTTACCTATGTAAATAGCACATAATAAATGTAAATTTATAGAACAATATACAGGGTGTTTCAAAAAACATGTGCCATCTCTCGTGGGGAGATTCCTCACGCAAAAATAAGATTTATTTTTCATACATAAGTCCGATTCTGCTTTGTTTCGTAGCTACAGGGTGTTAAAGTCTAAATAATCTTTCGATTTATTATAGTTTTCTTCCAAGTACTTTTAATGATTCGAATGAAATTTTGAGGGTAAAAACTACTATAAAGGCTACATATTTTAATGCTAAAAAAGTGTCGATAAATTCATCAGGGACGTGCATATGGGTTATCATAGGTATATTTTTCAAAAAAAAACATGTGCGCCACTGACTTTTTTCTTTTGATATCAATATTGTGTAGGCCGTCTAATGCCAATTAAAAGTTATCTCTTGATATTTTGTCGAATTCGGCCTCCTTGATGAGATAAACGCAATTTTATTAATCACAATTATTAATAAATTTAAAATAAAAATAAATTTAATAAATTATATATTTTACCTAATTTATTATTAAATACCTATTATTACTATTAGTTATTATTACTATTAGCCGAACCTACAGCATTTTCAAATGAAAAATATTGGTATTTAAGATAATTACTAAAACGCTAATTTTAAAAATTTTAACAACCTGTAACTCTAAAACTATGCATTTTCGTCCCCATGTTTATAAGAACTTTTTTCATATTTTTTGTTGATGAATCAATGAGTACTTATTTAAAACTTTCGCAATTTAATGATATTAAATTTTTTTAAAGATTGCAATTAGACTTGGATCTTGGATCAAGGCAAGTTAATAAAATTGTGTTTATCTCATCAAGGAGGCCGAAATCGACAAAATATCAAGAGACAACTTTTAATCTGATTAAACTGCTTACATTATTTCGCTAACAAGAAAAAAAAAGTCAGTGGCGTACACATTTTTTTAGAAAAATATTCCAGTGATAACCCATATGTGTACGTCCCTGGTAAATATGTCAACACTTTTATAGCTTTAAAATATGTCGTTTTTATAGTAATTTTTACCCTCAAAATTTTATTCAAAACGCTAAAAGTACTTGGAAAAAAATTATAATAAATCGAAATATTATTAAGACTTTAACACCCCGTAGCTACGAAACAAAGCAGAATCGGACCTAAGTTGATATGTAACCTAACCAAATCTTATTTTTATGTGACGAATCTCCCCACGAGAGATGCACATGTTTTTTGAAACACCCTGTATAATATATTTTAATAAAGCTAAAATATAAAAAATATAATTATAGGCATCTGTTTATAATATAGTCATTTGTCAATAGTAACAGTCAGATTTTGTCGAAAATATAGGTCCTTATAACATGAAATTTTTATCATGTTAGGGAAACTCAAGGTTCTATTATTGCACTGTGAAAATTAGATACTAAAAAGAAAAAAAAGTTATATTATTAAGCAATTAACTCACTTTGCCGTTATCTGACGCGGTCGTGTTTATCTAATGATTTTTTACTACTCTGAGTTCTAAAATGTGATAAATGCGGACTTGTAAGACAAATTCGGAGAATTTCTCAGATTCTACTTATTATTGTTTTTCTTTGGCAAAAATAGCACTTAAAAACCGACAAAACCTGAAAATAAATAAACTATCTAAAGATTTTGAATCGAGTTAAGAAGCAAATTGGCGTGAAAAATGCTTCAAAGAATATACCGGGTGCGTCTCAAAAGTGCCTCACCTCTATAACTTTTTTATTTTTTTAGATAAAAAATCGAGATTTGGTATGTTAGTATATGACATAAGTTAGAACTGATTGACGTATTCAATTGTTTTCGGTCACTTCATGTTTCGCCGAAAATGTCTACGTCTCTTAATGATTTTTAAATGGCACCCTCGGTATTTTGTTACCTTGAATAGTTGTCTCTGAATAGAATGACATATCATATGGCAACTTTTGACATTTTCGAATATGGTTTATTTGAAATGCGATTCATAACGACAATTTGACTCGAGATATCAAGTGTGTGGTACCAAATTATTTGTAAAAAAATGCTTTTTCAAAATATGCTATATTTTGAAATAATTTATTTTGAATTTTTTTTTATATGATTAAAAATACCACACAACCGGCCAGGTCAAGACACTAAAAACATTAGACGATCAAATCTATTTTTCCAAGGCTCCTTGATTAAGAATTAGTGTTTTTAACACAGCTATGGCACTCTAGATTGAAATTTAAAATACTATTTTATTTTAAGATAAAATGTCAAAAGTTGACATTTTATTCAGAGTGTCATTTTCAATCGAAAAAGTAAAAAAAATACCGAGGGTGCCATTTAAAAATCAAATGTTGCAGTCATTTTCGCTTTTAAACCAACAACAACAACAGAAATTGACCGAAAACATAGACTTTTTATTTTAAGTCTATGGCCGAAAAGAATTGAATACGTCAATCAATCCTAATTTATCTCATATACTAACGTACTAAATCTCGTTTTTTTATCTGAAAAAATAAACAAGTTATAGAGGTGAGCCACTTCTGAGACGCACCCGGTAAAAACTTGTTTTTATTTTGATTTCAATAACAAAACTCTTTCAAAAAGCCTTCTTTCGGACCCTCACAGATGTCATTCTTTGACAGATTTGTTATTTTTAACAATTTTATCCATCTTCAAAACTGCTAAAATAATAATCCTTTATCGATTCCAATAAAAAAAAATTATCGAAATTGAAAATTGGCTGAAAGTTCAGCGTTCTGCGAAAAAAGGCAGTTTGAAATTTTAAATTTGAATTTTATTTTAAATTACATCAGACAACTAAAACTTTTGATAAAGAATAGTGAAAATTATGGTATGGATGGTAGTTTAAAATTGTATTAAAGTCATATTAAATAAAAAAATTATACAGGGTGCCCCAATATTCCGTCGACATAGAACTACTAAGTATTTTTGGAACCAAAATAAGTTCATTGAACATTGAACACAATTTGCCTCAATACAGGGTGGCGCCTCTTATACGCCGCGGAGGCTCCAAGGAGAACGACAGAGTTCTACAGAGTGTCCCCAAAAAAAGTTACATATCAAAGTTGTGTTTTTTGTAACGGATTCTGGGAAAAAAATAAAGGTGAGTTTTATAAGAAAAGTATATGAGAAAAATGTAAGGTTTTTGACATATTTAACATTTTCTAGAAATAAAGAACAATTTTTAAATGACAATAAAAGCTACCTAAATTGGAATTTACCCGGTATAGCCTAAATATGTAGTTAAATTAACTATTGTACTTTAAAACAAATTAAAACATGATCCAAAAAGTTATACAGGGTGAGACAAAATTAATATTGAGCCTTGGTCACCTATAAAAGCTTGTAACTCTCTAAAATTTAAATAGAACACCCAGTATATTATTCTGATATTCAATGAAGAATTCATGTCTCTTCAAAATATTAAATTCAAAGATTTTCCTAGATATTTTCATTTACATGATTTGATCTGAGTAGATCTTTATTATTTGATAAAATCTAGGTGGCTGTGATATGTCCGAGTTACTTTAACATAGTTGTCTAATTAGTCCAACTTTAACAACTAGTTATCATTTTGTGTCAGTAAAAACAAAAAAAAATTCTCGGAAATTTGCCGAAAATGCAAACTTATCCTACATCAGAGAGAATGCACTGCGCATTCACCAACTAACAAGGTCAACGAAATTTTAGGTTGCTGTTATCGAAATTTAAAATTTACTCTTCATTTTCACAAAATGTGAAATATGTCAAAATCCTTAGATTTTAGGTATATGCTTCTATAATTCTCTATATTTTTATAAAATGCTTTCAGTTAACCTACATATTCAGCCAAAATTTCATTTTGATATAAACTACCGTTCTCATTGGAGCTTCCGTGGCGTATGAGAGGCGCCACCCTGTACAAAAGTGTTTTGTTTGTTTATGTGGGCATCAAACTTTAAAAAAATAAACACATTTTTTAGATATTTTAACAACGGTTATTCCGATGTGAATGAGATTTGGGGTGCCTATGTTTTGTGTTTTGGTAAGTGCGTGATAATGCACTAAAATTTATGTAGGGGTAGTTTTCGTGAATGTCAAATTATCATTTTTTTAGTTTTTACCCTTCTCGTACTTTTTATTGATTTTTGTGAATGTCAAATTATTATTGTCAAATCATCAAAAATTTAAGTATAAATATTTTCCAACCCCACCAACAACCGATTTTTTTTTCGTAACATGGCCCTTCTAATATTTAGGTAATACATTTTTTTGCCTCTTGGAAAAAAAAACGCGTATAATTTTTGAGGAAAAAATTATTAAACAAAAGCAAAAAACAAATAACGTCAATCATTTGCCAAACATTTTTCATCGATTTATTTTTAGGTCAGTCAATCTGGAGGTTGAGGTGGAAAAAATTAGTAACCAACCGATCTCAACGGGAATGTGTAGATAATGATCTCCTATTTAACCCCTCAAAAGTCCCATTCGGTCCCAGCGGGGGAAGTTTGAAAAAAACCGCTGCCATCTTGGATTTTTTTGTTTTTTTCAAATATCTCCGTTTGCATAACTTTTTTCGAAAAAACTATAGATATGTTTTTTTATAGAGAATTAAAATTAGAATATTTTACTTTCAATCTGTTTTTTTTCTAAAATAAATAGTAATAGAGAGAGAGCAATTTTGGCTATATGTTTTATAAATTTTCCAGTTTTTTTAAATCAATCAGCTATAATTTTTGCCTTAACAGTATAGTCAGTATAGTGTTAATATAAATACACCAAGTATAAATTTAAGCATTAAAACAATTAAAAATAACGTTTAAATATTATTTATTAAATAAAATTATTGTTAAAAAAATATTATTAAATTAAAGTTATTAAATAAAACTGCTATAACGTCATCCTGAGCATCATTTTCGTCCTCAACTAAAATACAAAAGTTTGTGCAACTGATTCCGTAGCATTGACCACACTTTGAAGTGAACATTTGAAACATTTAAGAACCAGTTTTCTACAAGAGCAATTGTTAGAGTACTGACTCTCTTTGCAATTGCAAAATACCGTATGATCGAAAAAAAATGGCGTCCAGTTGGCTATGAAATGACAATCGATGACATTTCCCATATAAATTTTCATATAAAATGACAGTGATCTTCATTTCATAGCCATCGCTGACGCCGTTTTTATTCGATCATACGGTATTAATTTTAGTAGATCAGGAGGCGCCACATCTTCTGTTGATTGAATAATCAGATTGCCTTTTTGATCTTTCTTCCATTCATGTTCTAAAGGATCTAACTTGTTACCAATCCATTCTTAAATCTAAAAAATACAACTTTTAACATTTCCTATAACAGATATATCTTTACTACTACCAAAAGTATGTCCTGTATGTCCTTTATGTCCTGAATAAATAGAGTTTTGCAGAGTACTCAGAGGCAAATTAGCTAAATTAAAGGTAGTCTTAAGGGCTTGTCTTGATGTAATCCTATTGTATAGAGTGTATCTTAGATGGTTAATATGTTTAATATAGCTTGAGCAGTGATATAGCTTTAAAAGATAATTTAAGTCTGAATGAAACAATCATTCAATCAAGTCGTCTTTGTTAGGATTTTTTCTCTAAAAATACGTCGAGATATTGACAATGATCGTCATCTTTTTTCAGTACCGACAAGCACATTTTTGACTTGTTTCAGTCAGGATTAAATTATCTTTTAAAGCTGTATTACTGTCCATGCTATATTAAACTATGAATCATCTGAGAATTCCTTAAGACTAAATTTAATTTATCTAATTTGTCTTCAACTGAAAACTCTGCAAAACTCCATTTACTCAGGACATACTTTCAGGTAACTGTAAAGATATACCTATCTATTATAGGAAATGTTATAAGTTGTATTTTTTAAATTCAAGAATGGATTGGTAACAAGTTAGATCCTTTACAATATGGATGGAAGAAAGATCAAAAATGCAATCTAACATCTATTAAATCAACAAAAGATGTGGCGTCTCCTGACCTACTTAAATTAATTTTTTGCAATCGCATAGAGAGTCAGTGCTCTAAAAATTGCTCTTGTAGAAAACTGGGTCTTGCATATTCTTTAAAGTGTGGTCAGTGCTACGAAATCAGTTGCACAAACTTTTGTATTTTAGTTGAGGCTAAAATGACGCTCAGGTTGACGTCATAGCAGATTTTGTTTAAAAAATGTCCTAAAATGCTTACGCAAATTATAGCTGATTGGTTTAAAAAAACTGGAAAATTTATAAAACGTGTAGTAAAAAATTTCTTTATCTCTATTACTATTTATTTTAGAAAAAAAGTCATTGAAGGTAGAATATTCCAAATTTAATTCTCTACAAAAAACATATCTTTACTTTTTTTGAAAAAAGTTACGCAAACGGAAATATTTGAAAAAACAAAAAAATCCAAAATGGCGGCGGTTTTTTTTCAAACTTCCCCCACTGGGACCGAATGGGACTTTTGAGGGATTAAATAGGAGATCATTATCTACATATTTCCGTTGAGATTGGTGGGTTACTAATTTTTTCCACCTTTACATATAATACTCGGCTACATTTACTGGCCTATTTATCATCATTACTAATCATAAAAATCCCCTAACATTGTATCGCTAACTATTTCAATAATTTTAATCCCTCCATACTAATACACCTTCCACTAAACTATAGACCATACTATTTAATATAAACTATAGTTACCGGAGACTATTACTCTACAAGATCTAACTAAACTCATATTACATAATTTAATAAAATATATCGAATAACAGAAATTCCATCTAACAAGTCAAACTATTTTTAGCAGCATAGTTTAAATTGGCAACGGTGGTTACCTACAGGCTGATATATATCTTAGCAAAAAAGATCCTTGGTCGTCTGGGTGAAAGTGGCCGAGTACGACCCTGTATCGCGAATAATACATGTGCCATACATCAACACGACTGTTGCTCTGTAGGAATATGTCTCGTGCACCTAAAAACGAGTGGAATTTTCCATTACCTCTTTGGCAGACGTACTGTTAGACCACCTCAGTGGCGTACTCGGTAATTATAATGTCGGTCGTACCCAACACGTTTATATTCTCGGCTTAGAAGAACTCAGCTGAGATTTAGAAGAACTGAACCAACAAGAATTGTATTCTCACTTTTTACAAGAGTTAATTCTAAATAACTCTGGGATACTACAGATATAGTTAGTAGATAGATATTATTTTTAAAAATAATTATCTAAAATTTTATATATCCGTATTATGAGTTTGTTGCTCAAAATTAATTTAAATGTATTTTTAAAGAACAAGACGTGTATTTATAATATTTTCTTAGTTAACTATTAGAATAATTAATAGTTTTAGGGGCAAATTATTAATAAACCAGGAACTACTAATATTCAAAGTTACAAGGTTTTTAAAGTTTAAAATTCTAATTACATCTAGATTAGAATTATATAAGCATTGCAAAAAGAGAGACCAATGACATATTAAGAAAAAATACAGAAAGGTACAGAAAAGGAAGTTTACTTAAATAATAATGTCAAGAGCAAGAATTTTAGATTTATCATTAAAATAAATCACCCAATATATTAAATGGAATATATTTTAATAAACATAGTATTTGCACAATAAGAATTAAACTAGAACAAGTTGACGTCAGACTAAGATCTGAAGGTGAACTTTGTTTAATTCTTATTGTTGTAAATATGAATATGGGAGAATAATTAAAAAGTAAATCAGAAGGGAGTCGAGGGCGCTCTCGGGGGGAACGAATGAAGAAGTCATGCTGTTCAGTTGAGTTGAGTTCTCCAAGTATCATAATGACACTAAAGTAAGTTTATATTTTTTATATATTTTCTCTAAGTATATTTTATTGGTCAAAAGGTATTCTGCTTGACATTTCTCCTACCTAAATAGCAAAGGATCGCATAAAAATCGCTTTAAAATAATGAGATTAAAATAAATTACGTTTAAATATAATAATAATTAAATTGCAATAACAAATAAAAATAGTGTAATATTTTTACACGAAATAAATAATAAAATTGAATACTCATAGATAACATAGATAATATGTAATATAGGCAATGCAATATAGTTATAATAATAATGAAAACAAGATTTAGTAGAACTGTAACTTAAAATATTAATTCAATTAATTTTCTTGTACTCTTTAACCCTTTACATTAATAAAAAGAACCTTGATACCACTTGTACTCTTGGGAGCAAATCTTCTGATGACCATCCAATGAACCTTCTTGGGGGTGATTCTATTCTCAGCTAAGCAATGCACACACCAGCTTCTACTCTTGCCTAAAATCCATGTGTTCCTAGTTGTCAGGGTTTTCTGTTGTTTTTCATTTCCATGCATTATTTAAATATCATATGCGCTGAAGGTCAATGGCGCGAGAACGACGACTTTTAAACTTGCAGAATCAGCATACTGTCCATTTGTTTCTCGTTTACTATGACGTTTCTTTGTTTATCATTCATTTAATTCTGACAATAAACGTCCTAGTTAATATTTTACTTATGGAGTTTTTTAATTTCTGATCATTTCTGACATCATGTGAATGCTGGATTGTAGTCGGGAGTTAACGTACATGTCTTTCTAGTGTCTATAAGTGTATCCTGGTCACTTATATAGGGATTTAAACAAATTTCAAATAGTGCTCAATTTCCATATCATTCTATACTATTCCATTCCATAGTAATACGTGGCAAAAAGAGCAGGCGGCGTGTTTAACATTACCTTCGCTGGATAGAGCAAACGTCTGTCGCTGGAATGAACGGCTTCATCGTGTTCTCTGTCTTGGTGTGGTATCGGTAGATATACAATTTTGATAAATTATGATGAGGAGTTAAAGAGTAAAGCATTTTTAAGCTTAAGCTTTCCTAAAAAATAAAAATGTAAAATATTTGAATTAGTTTAGCCTAAATCGTTAATCTAAGAACGTTATAAATTTTATGATATCAAATGTTTTGTGCTTCTTAGCTTTTTAACGCAAGAAATTATGAATATCAAATGTCTTATATATTTGTTTTATCTATAAAGAAAAGTTTTCACAATTAGCTATTATAACATATACTGACTAATCTAAAATAAAAATTAAATCCATTAATCGAAAATAATATTTCTAAGATTAAGAAAGTTTAATACATTCAATTTTAAAGATAAACTGTAATGATTAATATTTAATCTATTAATTTTTTTTTTGTTTTAACTATATTGTTAATTTAGTTAGATTCATCAATTACAAATATGTAAATAAATAAATTAAGGTTTATAAAAGAATTTATAATAAATTGTTTTTAAAGACTTGTCTTGGGATTTTTGTTCTATCCACTACAATACATGTCTGCTATCTCCTTCCTAATGGTGAAATTACCTTTAAAATATCGCTAAAATAGCATAGGTACCTAATAGCAAAGGATCTATAGCTAGAAAACGTGCGAACTAGGGAATGTACTCCCGTACCAAAATCTCAATCCCGCAAACCCGCGGGATTAAAGCAATCAATCCCGCGGATCCGCAAAATTGCGGGACTGTAAACAATAGTCATACATTTGGTCCTAAATGGTACAAAAGGCATTGTACATTTCGTATAGGCCCACAATATATTGATATAACGTGTATCTTAAACTAACTGTACAGAAATTTGGACCGATTTATAGAGGGTGTCCAAAAAATATATTTAATAATAAATAAATTTAAATTTTATTATAATTTATCTACTTATTTTATAAATAAAAATATTATTCTGATGTTGAAGTTTTTTTTTAACTTGTGTTAGTTGTCTGCTTTTAGATACACTTTACATTTTTTGGCATATGCAGAATGTACAAAGCTTTTTGTACCACTTAGGACCATACATATGACTAAAAATGCATATTTTTCGAAAAAAAGTCAATTTTCATAATCATAAAATTTCAAAATCATAATCATCATTTTTAAGCCAACTGGACGATTATTTCAAACATACAAGCTGAGTTCGTTCATAGTGCTCTGAGAAATCTAGATAAACAAAGAATAATAAATTAAAAGTATTCCAGGGGAAAAGAGAGGAAAAACCTGTATCGTCTCTGATATCTGTCAGGGTATTGTTGAAAGTGTCATCTTTTTGCTCGAAGTTTTCAGGTCGATTAAAAAGATGACATTTACAACAATACTTTGCCGTAACTTTCAGAAATATCAGAGAGAGAGTACAGGTATTGCCTCTCTTTTCCTCTGGGATGCTTTATATCTGTTCTTCTTTGTTTATCTATATTTCTCAGAGCATAATGCCGAACACGACTACAGTATATAATAATTTCAATATCCTAAGTGGAAAGAAAAAAAATCACCTTTCTGTTTTGTACTATGGTCCCTTTCTTCCGATGGCTCATCTCGTTGATATTTAGGAAGGTATCCATAAAATATATATTTTATTATCGGTCCTGGGATGAAAAAATATAAAATTCATTTTGGTTTGATGATCCGGTGACCCGATGATCCTTTTCTGTCACCTAAATCAGGAGGATGACAATGAGCATGTTAAGATGAAAAAAAATTATTTATCAACACTTACCTACACGTTAGTCCGAGGAGTTTTATCAAAAACCTATATTTGCCTAAATAATTTATGTATTAAATTTACAAAGCAAACTGCAGCGTGTAAACAAAAGAAATAAAATGGCGACAAGTCAACGTCAACGACCCGACAAGGAGAAAAGTGGTGTTCGAGTAACAAATTATGGGTAACCAAAAATTGTTTTTGTCTCCTTTCAACGCACACTTTAGAAAGAAAAAGAGATGAACTGTAATACTGAAAGAACGTTAAGGTTTTATCTGTCATTCTTGTCAATAATTTATCGGTAAGGAAGATTCCTAGAAATCCCTTGTAGTCAAGTTTTCAACCATTGCCAGTTCTCCCATAAGAAGTGTCATCCACCTGCCCGGAATGAAGGGGTTTGACCTTGATCGAGATCGATTCTGTTACCCAGTAGTAATGTGTCAATCCCGCGGATCCCGCACGATAAATCCCGCAACTTCGATCCCGCGGAATTTCAGAGGGATCCCGCATTTGCGGGATCCAGCATTTGCGGGATTGCATTCCCTAGTGCGAACACTCCACTAACTAGACCAGAACCGTTCTGCTTCCAAAGTGGAAACCAACTGAAAGCGGAACTCAAGAACCTGGAAGACTCCATCCGTAACCTGGAATGGGAATCCTCCAACGGTCTAAAACACTCGAAGAAATTTCTCAGAACTTACGATCGAGAAAAATCAAAGATTTTCCTTGATTTAAGTAAGAACAATCTTCGGATTTTCACGGGATTTTTAACAGGACACTGTTTCCTCAACGAACACCTCAGTAAACTGAAGATGAGAAACAACGGCGCATGCAGATTCTGTGGGGAAAATGGGGAAACACCAGAACACCTCATCATTGAGTGCGCTGTGACGGCAACCATTCCATAAACATTGACACGACTGATATCAGAGATGGAGAACTAGCCTCTGTGGGCCGTCTCAGATACTGGCTTTTGGCAAATCCCTGAGACTGTATGCTGAGTTATAACCAGTTATAACCCTTAAGAAAGTGATACATACAATAGTAATATCTGTAACGTCGATATTCTGCCAAAGTGCCGCACAATCCATTGCATCGACGCGCGACGCATTGACAAATCGCAGCGACGAACCTGATCAACAAATAGTGAGTATGAAGCTTCAGGAGTTTACCTATATGTGAAAAACAGCTTTTAACATTGAGAAGCTGTGATATTACCCTACGTATGCGTATCACAACCTTTTCATAATCAGCTTTTACGGATTACGATCAGTTGCATGAAAACCTACTTATCGATGGAGATATTCGCTTATTTTTTGTTATGTAACAAGTCGGGTCCTGTCATGTCCTCACGTCCTAGGACATGATATCGATATTAGAAGGGATAATCAGATACACAAAATTCTACGAAGAATAGGTTTGTCGTGGGCGGCATTCGGTAAAAAGCATATATTATACTGAGATGTGATATTCCAATATGTTTAAAAAGAAAAGTCTTTAACCACTGTGTCTTGCTGAAACACTTACTTTGACAAAAAGGAACATACATAGAATACAGGTTATGCAATGGAAAATGGAAAGGTCCATGTTAGTAGTTACACATAGGGATAAAATACCCAATCATACCATACGAAATCGAATAGGTATCAGGGATGACTGTCTTAAAGACTAAACTTTGTTAAATGAATTGGGCAGGACATGTTGCTAGGATAACAGATGGACGGTGGACAAAGAGACTTGTGGAATTGGGAGCAAAACAAGATGCTTATAGAAGCAGAAGACGACCTTGTCATAGAAAATACGTTTCTAATTCTACATTATATAAACCTATTGTATAATGTAGAATGTTAGAGGGGAGTTAATCACCGCGAACTTACAGACCTATTGTGTGTGAGGACGACCTTAGTCGAAGGACAGAGTTGAGGGAGGCTTTTATTCAGCAGTGGACGGAATAAGCTAAATGATTATGATGATGAACAAATCGGGTTCTGAGCTCCATGGCAGCATTGTTTGTGGGTGGTATGTGTGGTAAGAGTAAGTGCAGTAGGTCATGCGCGGATAGTCAAAAATAAGCGAAGATGACCAGCTACAACTAAATAAGCCTTGGTTACTTATAACAACCCAAAAGTATCAGCATATTTTGGGGAGTTTGTGGCTTTTTTTATGCACTTTTTAATTCAGCAAGTTTATAAGCCTCTTTTTAGTAATCCTGCTTGCGGATAAAAAAATATTCGGGCGTATTATGGCACATTTATATTGTGTAGAAGAAATAATAAGACAGGAGGCTCATCTTCACACACAGCCAAGTAGCGTTAAAGACACTCCTTCCACGAAGGTCTACATTAGTGTGGGATTGTGTACGTGATCTAAACGCATTGTGTGAGCATGAGGCACGAGTACCAGGGCACGAGGCTTACAAAGATATCGAAAAGACAGATAAAATGACCAAAGAAGGCCCATCAATGTAATTCACAGACCAATAACCCTTCCGCGGTGCTGTAAAGGCAATCATAAAACAAATATCTAAAATTTTGGAAAAATTCACTAGAACAAAGTTAGGCAAGAAAGTTCATAAATAAAATGTACTGCAGACTTAATAAGCAAAGACAGAAAGACTGTCAAAGCTCTAGTGTCTAGTGGGTCTACCAACAGGGGCATTGTAAATTTAATAAACATCTAAAGCTGATGGGATTGACGGACGAAAGATATGCAGATTTTGTCGATATGAAAAAGAAAGGACAGGATCACATTTTATGTCTGTGTAACAGCTTGGCAAATGTGTGGTTCTTTGTATTAGGCATTAGTCAATTATAGGCCATTGATAAAGAGCTAAATGCAGTGTTCAGTCTCCAAGTTGCTAAACTTTTTCAACTGGATAGGACTGGAGAATGTAACCTAAAGATCGGAAGGGGACCTCAATAGATCTAATAATGATGCAGTGGAACAAAAATTTAATGAAATAGCAAATTTATTTGTACTTCGATTTCCTGACAATAACCACCTCTCTCTATTTTCCCATCCGTCCCCTGTCAAACCTCTGTAAAAAAACTTCTTTTGCCAACCAAAAACCAGCTCTTGCATGGACTTCCTCTTTTTCTTCTACGTTGGGGGTCCAATTTAATACTTCTTTGGTATTTGGTGCTCTTCCATTTTTACCTACTATACCACATTAATTGTTTGGTTCTGATGTCGCCTACAATTTGTCATCTTATGGTTTTCTTTGGTATTTTATCTTTCCTGGATTTTCAGCCGCTCATAACTGGCATCTCAACTAGAAAAAAATATATATTAAATTACAGAAAAAACTAAAATTAAGTTAAATTATTTGTAAATGAAAGACGATATAAATGAAAACCATTCTGTCACCTCCACTGATAGATGCTGCGAAAGCATTTTCGCAAAGTAGACAGTTATGACGCACCGAAAGCAGAAATAAAGAAGATTATTGTTGTCTTAACGACCACATTAACGCCTCGGACAGACATTGCAAAAAAAAATAGGAGAAAAATTATCAAATAAAGCGGGCGGCAGCTACTGATTTTGTAACGTTTCACCTTGGGACATTTACAATTCAAATCGTCCGTCTTCAAAGTAACGTGTATGCAAATAACGATATATGGATCGGTTTCGATGAAATAATGGGAGGAGCTAGAAAAAAAGTTTCTTGGAAAATTTATCGACATTAAAAAAAAGGTAATTTCGTTTAAAAAATTACATTTATGTGATACTTTGCACGAATATTATTAAGTGGTTGTGTTAAATGGAGTGTGATTAAGAAGTTCAAAGCAACTGGGCTTTGATGATGATTGGATGTTCTTGTCAATAGAAACGATAGATCCATTAGCAACCAAAATAGATATAGTTAAAACATTTATGTCATCATCATAGATATAGTTAAAACATTTATGTCATCATCATCATTATCATTCTCAGCTTATTTAGCCATTTCCAATTATAGTGTAACCTCTCTCACGTATTTAGAGACTCTCTTTGTAGTTGCCTATTGTTGGAAATATTGCATCACAGGAAGTGAAATATCTGGGAATAACCCTGGATAGTAAACTTTTCTGGAACAGGCATATTAAAAACATTACTAGCAAAGCCACAAAGACTCGCATGGTATGCAGAAGACTGGCGGGAAATAGGTGGGGCTGCGCCTAACATTTTGCGCTGGATGTATACCATGTTAGTAAGACCCAGGATTACCTATGGAGCAGTTACTTGATACACAAAACTAGAGCAACGTAGAGCAAGGCAAAACCTGTGCAAAGTACGGAGACTGTAGAGCATGTCCAACAGCAAAAATGGAGGTCATTCTAGACCTAACACCACTGCACATTGGCGTCGGTGGCCATGCCAATGCGACAATGATGAGAATGGTCATTGACGGAAACAATACTGGGAGAATTTTCAGGTCAGGAGCTTGGAACACCCTCAAAAAGAAAACTCCACTTCTCCAACTCCCAGTGGATGACATACCAAGAATTTACAACTTTGAGAAACACCTCACTGTAGTATTGAGTAATAAAAAGAATTGGAAGAAAGAAACGCTTACTCAGCATGTAAAAGACCATACCATAACGTGGTGTATTGATGCTATACAAAACTAAAGTAGAGACAGGGATAATATCCTTCAGGCAGAAATTTACGCTATCGAAAGATGCGTACAATTTATCTTAGAGAGAAACTATCGAAAACAGGAAAATGCCATCCTATCCGATAGTCAAGCAGCACCAAGCAGCACTAAACGCGATCAACTCAGTAATCATCAATTCTAAGTTGGTTAAAGATTATTATTTAGAATTAGGCAAAGAAAATAAAGTCCTCCTACTCTGGGTGCCTGCTCACGGGGTGCAAGGGATAGACGGCAATGAAAAAGCAAATAATATAGCTAGAAAAGGAGCGTACACTCCACTAACTGGACAAGAACCGTTCTGTTTTCCAAATGGGAACCAACTGAAAGCGGAACTGAAGAATCTGGAAGACTCCATCCGTAACTTGGAATAGGTGTCCTCCAACGGTCTAAGACACTCGAAAAAGTTCCTCAGAACTTACGACCGAGAGAAATCAAAAGTTTTCCTTGGGATAAGTGAAAACAATCTTCGGTTAGTCACAGGGTTTCTAACAGGACACTGCTCCTAAAGTAACACCTCATTAAGCTAAACCTGAGAAACAACGGCGAATGCAGATTATGTGGGGAAACTCAAGAACACCTTATCACTGAGTGCGCCGAGACGACGACCATTCGTGCCATGAACTTTGGAACGGCTGATGTCAAGGATGGAGAGCTGGCCTCTGTGGAGCCGTCTCAGATACTGGTTTTTGCCAAAGGCCTGAGACTGTATGATGAGTTATAACTAGTTATAACTCAAGAAATGGGAACACACAATAAACCTGTAGGTCGCGGTGATTAACTCCCCTTCTAAACATTCTACATCTGGACCTATTGTTGGCTATGCGGGCCCAAGTTATCCTTGCTAATTTCCTAATATCATGGTCCCCTCTCAGGTTTGGTACTTCTAGCTTTTTTAATTTCTCGTGGATACCATGCTGTACTTTTGTGATCCATCTGTTGTCCGTCCTTCTTGCCAGGTGTCCTGCCCACTGCCACTCGAGGGATTTGATTCTGTTGATGAGATCTATTACCTGGGTCTTATGTCGTATCCACTCTATTCTTTTACGATCTTTTTTGAATTTTCTCAGCATATTTCGTTCCATTGAGTGTTATGCAACCTGCACTTTCCTTATAATATCCGTTTTAAGTGTCCAGGTTTCCCATCGGTCATGGCAGTGTAAGTCAAAACAACTAAGTAATACTAAAACGGATTTGCTTCAGAATGGTTACTCTGCAAGTCTCTTGACAAGATTATATACAATTACAAGATGGTGCGCCAGTCTCAGGAAGATGCTCCGTTTCTCTTGATGATTTCATATTTGAAAGAAGCATAGGAAAAGATCAGGCAAATAGGCCAAGCAGTATAAAATTAAAACTGTTCTTAATCTGGGAAAAGTTCAAAAACCTTCTTTTCATAAACAAAATTGAAATTATCAAAACAAGAGAAAGAGTGCATTTATCAGGTACCTTCTGAGTAAGATGAGTCGTATATTGGAGATGTGTCCCCAAACGTCCTCTTAATGTGCGACCTTACAAACATAAAAAAATATACTACGTAAAGAGGTTCAACAATGAAGTCAATTGCAGACCATGCCGGTGGTCCAAGCACCATAACGGAAAGTGGTTGAAATCCAGGGTTATCTATGAGGAACTTCACTTGAGCAGAAATTTAAATTAAATCTTTAGCTATCCAGGGCTGGAACTCTGTAACGAATTAGCGATCGGTAGCGATGAAGAATACTGACCTTGGCCGTACAAACTAAACGGCAAGCGACAGTATTCTTCATCGCTACCGATCGCTATTTCGTTACAGACCCATATAACACACAATATCCGTAGGATATTCATAGAATGTCGGAATGTCCCATTATAAGATCATCTTATAAAGATATCTATAGGATATCCTCCAGACATTCTGAAATCCTGTAGATGTCTCAGAATAGAATATCCTATGGATATCTCTGTCGTATATCTAATGTACATCCAGCTGAGATATCCACACATGCTCATGATAATAAAATGTCCTAACAATATCGTCTAGATATTTAGGAAAAATAAATAATGTACTACTTTTTATATTACATAAAATGCAATAAACCATACAGATAGATATATATATATATATATATATATATATATATATATATATATATATATATATATATATATTACGTCAAGGCAACAAAATAACCTGTTGGTATCTTCTGGATAATCTGGATATTTATGAGCTTGGCCACTTCCAGTAATACAGAGAATTTAAAACGCCCGCGCAAAAAATTTCCCACAATCCATCTCGACAGTTGTTTGTTTTTGCATCGTGTATCTCGAGCGAGTATATAAACGCTCAACTTGTAGATTGTACTTTAGTTTATAATCATCTGCTGATGATGCTAACATGGTTAGCGAAACGCGCGTCCAGTGTAAAACTGAAAGTGTTTTGGTGCATTGTGTGTGATTTGTGGGTTTTTAATTTGCTTTTTTTATCGTGTATTATTCAGTTCTTCGATTTAGTGAAATTCGAGGTGAATTCGGTCGTTTGTCGATATTGAATGGGCTTAAAAATGACTGAAACTAACAAAACTGGTTGAGTTTGACTTAGTTTTTTCTTATACTCATAGTTCTAGCCTGGTTCTAGCCTTGTTCTAGCAGAAATTCTATCCTAACCTCAACTAATGTCGCAAAACCACGAACGACTCAGGGTCTCACAATGAAAAATTTGTGACAAAATTATAGGTGAAAATTTGTTGAAAAGCGCTTGTTCTTTATCCCTAAAACCATTTTCGTGTTTGATCTATTCGAACAGAAATCCTATTTTTGTGTTTAAATTGTGAGTTTCTGGAATGTGTGGTGTTAGGAATTATACCTGTATCCTGTGTGCTTACTTTGATGTAAACTGTTGCTGCTAGACTGCTAGACATAAACTGCTAGACTCCATAAAGGGTAGTATAATCTGGTATAATACCATACGATCGAAAAAAACGGCGTCAGAGGTGGCTTGGAAATGAAGATTGCTGATATTTTCTATGTAAAATTATATGGAGAATGTCATCGATCGTATTTTTCAAGTCAATTGAACGCCGTTTTTTTTTCGATGGTACAGTATAAATTGAAAGCTCTTAACTCATACAAATAAACTTCTAAATTTTGAAGCAAAATTCATTGTCATAAAATGTAGGTATATTTTAGAGCTGTTAATAAAAATATCCAATGAATAACGTCAAAATGTGGCTAAATAAAACTAAATCGCGAACGTTTTTACTATAAACTAAGAATGAAGTAAGTATTGTCAAATAACAGTCCTCATATAATGTCCTAAAAATATTCTATAATGCTCCCAACATCATCCTTGTATTATCCTATAAATATTCCAAATAATCCAAAAAGGCTTGCCTAGGGATGTCTTGAGGATGACTTTTTTTGACCCATCTGGATATCCCATAAATAAAAAATGCCTAGTTTCGGAGATACAGGATGTAGAAGTTTCATTTTTATTTCGATCTTTCCAAACAATTTATGAAATAACATCAATATTTGGATTAAAACTGGTGTCTGGGAGTTTTTTAACATGAAAAATTAGATTTTGATGTCCATAAAAGTCTCAGTAGTTTTAATATATAAAGGAGTTTAGTTTACATTCCGAAATCGGATTTTCTTTTAGTTTCAATGCACAAAAATTTACAGCAACATATCAAAAATGTCAGTAGACCAAAACGTCGTAGGAAAAACTGCTGCAACTTTTCTTGCGCGTAAATAAAATTGCCAACTGTAAAACGGCCTTTAGAAACACAAAGGTTAAGTCGCAATTTATGCCGAATCCCAATTAAACATGTGTTTGTTTATCCAGGAAGCCTAACAAACAGCTACTGCGTCAGACCGAAACTCGTTTTGTTTCCTTCCTGTCGGAAAAGGTGTGTGTAATCTAGGCTTGATTAACGGCTGGCCGACAGTAGCAATCTCACTCTCGGATTAATTCCTTCTAATTACTCAGCGGCTCGCTGTTTGTCGATATTTTTGCTCCTGTTGCACACAAATTACCATCAATCTGTTTATCTCAGATTGTATATACAGGGTGCTACAAATTCGAGGTACGAGCATTGGTAACTCGGTAACCGTAATAGATACGAACATGGTTAAATTGGAGCAAAGTTGCGCTTTGGGATGTTCACCAAGATGCCATCAAAAAAGTTTTAAAAATTTCAAGGATTGCTGAGTTTTTTAGAAAAAACGGATATTTTTGAAAATCAATTTTATTTTTTCCTGTCAATACTTTTTAGAAAATCAAAAAACTAATTGCACATTCTCATAGCCAATTCATTAGGGCTATCTGACAGTATTTTGAGATTTACAAATCATCTGATAATTTGTGAGATACAGAGCCCAACTTAATTTTTTTAAATACCGACCTGCATTTTTTATTTCAGATTTTGAAAGAACTCGTTCTCCTGAGTACAATGATATGCCACACTTAATATTTTTTTTTTTTTTGGAAATTAGGACACAATTTATTTAAACTAATTTCAAGTCCGGCTCTGTTTTTTTTAAATATTTAATATATTCATCGTTACAATATTCATAAGCTTTCAAACTTAACAGTGACGTTGTTTGGATACGGAAAATCAAATGCAATAAAATAATAAAAAATAATATAAATAAAATGTAATATAAACAATCAAATCATTTCCCCGGAAGATTGATTGGAAATGGTAGAGCAGTATAATGGCCAGCGACGTACCTGGACCGTCTGATGACGTCAAGTAATTCGACAGGTCCAAATTTTACAAAAAAATGAAATCAACACATCTCGGCAGTTACAATAAAAAGTACAAAATGCTTTCGAAAGTATCAGAAGATCTATTCAAAAGCTATAAATAAAATTGAACGAAAAATAAATTTTTGCAATAGGAGGGGGGTAACCCTTTCGAACATGTAGACTATGTAAAGCATTAGAAACTAGTTTGTAGAAGTTAATTTATTCATAATAATTACGATTAATATTATGCAAATTATTAGATCGTACACTGACAATTTCAAATTCACAATAAGAAAAGTTAAAAATAATATCTTTAAATTGCTGATCTGGATATTAGATATTGATTTGAATCTTTCAATTGGCTCAATTTTCCTAATTCAATGTTAATTAGCACTGATTAATATTGTTGCGTTGAATATAATCAGATTAAATAATTTAAAAAACAGAGTCGGACATGATTTCTTTTTTAAATAATAATTAAATAGTTTTGTTGCTGTTAAGGTACCCAAAACAAAAAAAAAATATAAAGTGTGGCACATTATTATACTCAGGAGATTGAGTTCCTTCAAAATCTGAAATAAAAAATGCAGGTCCGTATTTAAAAAAAAATAAGTTCGTCTCTGTATCACAAATTATTAGCTAATTTGAAAATCTAAAAATACTATCAGATAGCCCTAATAAAGTGGCTATGAGAATGTGCAATTAGTCTTTTGATTTTCTAAAAAGTAACGACAGGAAAAAATAAAAATAATTTTCAAAAAATCCGTTTTTTCCAAAAACCTCAGCAATCCTTGAAATTTTTGAAACTTTTTTGATGGCATCTTGGTGAACAGCACAAGACGCAACTTTACCCCAATTTAACCATCTTCGTATCTATTACAGTTTCCGAGATACCAATGCTCGTACCTCGAATTTGTAGCACCCTGTATAGAGTGACCTAGTGTTCCTAAAATGGCTTTATATCAAATTTCCTATTTGAGTTTTTTAGTTTGACTTTGTTTTTAAAATATGCTAATGGCGTATGAACCTACTATTTAATACACCGGATGGTGCATCGCCGTTGGAAATATGGGAAATAGGCAATCCCATGCAAATTTTAACCAGTGAATATACACCAAATATTGGCCCCCCTATTTTTAAAGCGAAGCCGTAAATACGTAGAGATTCATCCGTAAAAAAGATTGGTGCAGTCAACCGTAAGATCGGCCACTGAAAAAGTATTGGTACGTGATATCGTGGAGATTAACTAACTTACGACCGAGAAAAATCAAAGGTTTTCCTAGATTTAAGTAAAACAATCTTCGGATTGTCACGGGGTTTCTAACAGGACACTGTCTCCTCAACGAACACCTCAGTAAGCTGAATCTAAAAAACAACGGCGAATGCAGATTCTGTGGGGAAAATGGGGAAACACCTGAACACCTTATCACTGAGTGCGGCGAGACGACGACCATTCGTGCCATGAACATTTGTCTGCAGAACGGTTGATATCGAGGATGGAGAGCTGGCCTCTGTGAAGCCGTCTTAGACACTGGCTTTTGTTAAAGCCCTGAGATTGTATGATGAGTTATAACTTATTATAACTCAAGAAAGGAATAGATCTAATAAGATCGCGGTGATTAACTCCCCTCCTAAACATTCTACATTCTACATCGTGGAGATTTCCATACTAGGATTGCTAAAGATGTTCTGTAAATTTACGTTTTTGAAGTGAAACTTCTTTACGCGCACTGGGAGTAAAATTTCAAGGCCGTGACACACGAGCTAGCGGCAGGAAAGGTGGTAACGATCGAAAAAGTGGTAAGCCAATGAGAAAGTTGATGGTTCTTTGGAGAGTCTCTCGGGCTCTATATGTGAGCAAACTCGGGCTCTATGTGAGCTAGGGGGCTGAAGCTCAGAATGCCGATGGGGCTCGAAGAGCACAATATTTTCATGATATTTTGACGACGTTTCGTGCAGTACGAAACCCTATCATCAATGGCGAAAAAATCGTCCGATTTAATGGGTCTCTGGGGCGTCATAACTCGGACCCTATCTGAGCTAGGGGGCTAAAACTCTGAATGTAGATGTGGCTTGAAGAGGCCCATCTTTTCGTGATCTTTTTACAACGTTTTGTGCACTACGAAAACCCATCATCAATGAATCAAATCAAAAAATAGTCCGATTTAAATGAAATTTGCTGACTTAATAAACCAACTTAATTGCGACAAGTAAAATTGCTGCAAGTTTTCTTGTATGCCTGTCAAATTGCTATCTATAAAACGGTTTTAAGCAAAGATATTTTGAGTTTAAATATCTTTGGTTTTAAGTTAATTATTCAGACGTTGTGAGAACATCGACCATCGATAATTCAACATCTTCAGTAGGTAAATACACCCTTAAAGGTCAAAATTGTACCAAATTCACACCAGTATCATCAATGGGGTCTCAGAAACTAGAAAAGATGCGAGGTCAGTTAAATGGAGGCAAACTTGCTAATTTACTACTGATCAAAATCATACCTTAAAAGTTAAAAAATTCCGAAGAATTTTCGAAAAAGAGGAATATTCGAGATTTTATTTTTCTTTTTTATGACTCTATTTAAATAATTTTAATAAAATAAATATCACATTCTCATTACCACTTTTTTGGTTCTACAACATTGTTTTAACAGATTTTCAAATCAACGTTTCGCCTTTGAGGTGCCATCATCCACGTTCCTTGTTTATTCGGCCCTGAATTTTTTATTACGGGCTTTTAAAAGTCTCAAGTTCTAAAAGTAAAAAAAAACAATGATATATTCGAAAAGTTCATATTAACGATATCCTGGTAAAATCTTACTAAAATTTATTCTTTGTCTCTCTCTAACACATGATTTATTATGAAAAACTTCATTAATATGAATTTTTCGAAAAGCTCGATACATCATTGGTTATGAGAGCTTAGAAGCTCTTAAAGCCGCGTCCAAGCTACTCGAACAAAACGTTCGCGAACATATATAATTCACACTATATACTCGTAGCAGTAGGTCGTAAATGATGGCACAGCCCATCGCATCGGTCCCGAGGACTGAGATGCGGGGAAGAATGCGACAACCAGTTTGCTCTGTAGATCTAGGATGCGTTTAGGTAGTCGCTGTTTTTTCGAGTGCGCGGATTTCGAGTGCAAGCATTTTATTAAATAAATTAACCGGTAAACAGTTTAAGAACTTTTGTCGTTGAAGAATCAATATTTAGCAAGCGGAGGGTTACAGGGGTCTTTTGGTAGATTATTCGTTATAGTATATTTTTAAGACCTGTATTCAGTTTCAGCCGATTCTACCAGGTGTTTCTCAAAAGGGGCTCACTGTTTTACTTTTTTATTTTTTCAGATAATACAACGAAATTTGGTTTGTTAGTACATGACATAAATCGGGATTGATTGACGTATTCAATTACCTTCGGTCGCTTCCTGTTTCACCGGAAATGACTACAACTTTGTGTTTTTAGATCGTATCCTAAGTACTTTTTCCAATTACCATTTAAATCAAAAGTTGTTGTCATTTCCGGTGAAATAGGTAGTGACCGAAAATAAATGAAAACGTCGAAATCCTGATTTATGTCCTATACTAACATACCAAATCTCGTTATTTATCTAAAAAATTAAAAAAGTTATAGAAGTGAACCACTTTTCAGAAACACCCGGTATATTTATTTCTAAAAATGTAATGGTAAAATTTCATTTCCGGTGTCAAACTTCCTATTAAATAGTAATTTTTAATTTCAGAATCCCATAATAATTCCGGTTTTTAATAAAAATCATCATAAAGGTCTTTATTAACAAAAATGAAATTATATGGACGAAGTCTAGCTACATAGCTATTCACACTCAACCCACAATAAAATTAAAATTATAAAATCTTTTCTTTGTGTAAACAAATTAGTTGTAAAAGTTTTTCACGATCCCAGTCAATAACTGCGTCTCCCATTGCCGAATACTCGATAAAAAATAAAAATCACAGATGGACGCCCGAAATTAAATGAGACCCTTCCAAGTGTCCGGTACAATGTCCGCCGAAATGCACGCCGTTCGCTCCTTTTGATTTGCCGACACCCGTCAGAAAAAGAACGCGCGCGCTCTAGCATAGGCAGACGCACGCTCTGGCGTACAAGCTAGTAGAGATGGGCGGTTATTGGTAAAAAACCGGTTATAGGTTAACCGGAATTATCTTTAAAAAATAATAACTTGACAAAATTAACCGACACAAATTAACCGGTTATTCAAATAACCTAACCTAGCAAAACTAAATATTTAGTTTTCCTATAGGCTTACTTACCTCTACACTCCATAAGTCTACTTCAAATTTAGATAATAAACTTAGTTAAATCGCATGATTAAATAGAGATTGTAGCAATGTAAATATGTATATGCACAAAATGAATTTAAATAAAAATGCTAACCTCACTTTTTTGAGTAGACATGGATATGATATTAAAACTAGTAATTACTTAACGTTCAAATAAACCACACAACTCACAAGTTCTACAATCTACAACCAAGTTATTTTAATCAAATACCAAAAAAAAAATAAGGAGACTGAATGAATAGATAATGAAAGATTATCTTCATTCATTACTTGAACTTCAATTTTGTATTCTTTAGTCTAAGCTTCAAGAGAGACTTCAAACTACAAATAAAATATATTTACGGTGAAACGTGGGTGAAACTGGGCGAAACCATGGAAAACTTTTGAAGAACCGTTGAAAATCCGTTAAAGTGGGTTAAAATTTAAATATAGAATTTAGAGAATCTATTTGAAGTTAGGTTCGTATCACTTGGCTAGCTGGTGGCTAGTAGTAGTCTATGCCATTAGTACTTTGTTTTACGGCCTGACCTGTCAGGGCCATTCGGCTGTTGTTTTGATTATTATCATCAGGGTTCGCCTGATGCCTGATTTAATTTTGACATTTGATGTTTGATGTCATATATTTTCGTTTTGGGAGCGGGAGCGGGATCTCCCGTTATCGTCGTAATATCGGGAAGATCCGTGCCGTTCGCTTCTTCGAAATTTAGGATTCAAACAGCTAATATTTAATTGTTACTTGTTTTAAACAAGTACGATTTTTTAAAAAATAACCGGCTATAGGTTATTGAACGTAATGCAAGGTTATTAGGTTAATTGGTGAAAAAAAACTACCTTTAAATAACCGGTTATTTTAGAGGAAAATACCAGTTATTCAAAAAACCGGTTACTTTTGCCCATCTCTACAAGCTAGCCGTTCGGCGCTCCGCGCTCCTTTATAGGCCTAGGCTAGCTGTACTCGTTGGCTTTATTATTTATAAATCTACCTATCTCACAATTTTCACTTAGTATTTGTTTAATTATATATGTTCGCGAACATTTTGTTCGAGTAGCTTGGACGCTGCTTAACAATAGGCGCAATAAAAAAATAGGACCGAATTTAAAAAAAGAGCTCAAAGGCGAATCGTCGGTTTGATAGTAGAATTACACTATCACCTTGAATAAAAAAAGTGGCAATGGAAATGAAAAATTTAGTTTTTATATCTATTTAAATAAAGTCATAAAGAATAAAAATTCAATTGCGAATATTCTTTTTTTCCAAAAATCTTGTAAAGAAAGTATTAGGAAGATATTTTTAAACTTTTAAGATAGCATTTTGATTGACCTCGTATTTCTTCTAATTTCCGAGATCCTAGTAATGAGATTCGTATTTAAGACACCCTATACAGTGTCAATAATCCAATTGAAGATATACAGGGTGGTCCGAACTGTATTTCGGAAACTTCGGCAGCATATTCTGCTGATAAAAATAAGTGAAAAAGTTCGTATAAATGTATGTCCTAAAATCCTTAGTTTCTGAGATACAGGGTGTAGAAGTTTCATTTTTATTTCGATTTTTTCCAAGTAATTTCTGAAGTAACGTCAATATTTGGATCAAAATTGGTGCCTAGGAGTTTTTTGACATGAAAAATT
The DNA here is from genome assembly GCF_002938485.1 of Sitophilus oryzae. Lineage (NCBI taxonomy): Eukaryota > Metazoa > Arthropoda > Insecta > Coleoptera > Curculionidae > Sitophilus > Sitophilus oryzae. Next base: position 13,590,207 of record NW_022145945.1, on the reverse strand, counting down.
TTATTTTTATGTCAATATCACTCCTACTAGTAGAGGGCACCACCTACATGTGTTTTAACTGTTTTTAAATCTATCTATAATCTTTGTGATTTTTTACGTAAAAAATTTCTCTTTGTAAAAATCGCTACTAGCAACCGTTCTTAAGATATTTAGAATGGAAATAGTCAATACATGTCATTATTGACGAAAAAAAACACGTTGGGTAGATGGTTATTTCACTGAAATAATAAATTTGAGAAATTTTTATTTTTTCTGCAAAAAATGATGATAAAACAGTTTCTCTTGAACTTTTGGCACAAAAACGTTTCATATATATGATTTCAGTCTAATAACTATTTTAGTCAACATGTTTAATTTATGTCAATGATGACAGGTATTGATAATTTCGATTCCAAATATCTCGAAAACAATTACTTGTAACGATTTTTATCAAGAGACCTTTTTTACGTAAAAAACGTCGTAAATGTATATTTTTTTACTCAGTAGTTTTATACAGGTACGGACGAAAAGTTATTATTCTTCAAACCAGTTAAAAAATATGTAGGTGGCGCCCTCTATTAGTAGGAATCATATTGACATCAAAATCAAATTTCTCATGTCAAAAAACTCCCTGACACCAATTTTCATCCAAATATTAACGTTACTTCATAAATTATTGGGAAAAAATCTCTCTCTCTCTCTCTCTCTCTCTCTCTCTCTCTCTCTCTCTCTCGAAATAAAAATGGAACTTCTACACCCTGTATCTCCGAAACTAAGCATCTGAGGACATACATTTATACGAACTTTTTTACTTATTTTTATCTGTAGAATACGCTGCCGAAGTTTCCGGAATACAGTTCGGACCACCCTGTATATATTTTTTTAACTTATTTTACTGTTAAGTGTGGTTTGATTTTTTAATCTATTCTGAAACTTTTTCTTTATCATATTGTCCAGTAAAATTTCTATGTTACGCTACTGATCAGTATAATGTTTAAAAATTTTAAAGTACCTATATCTGATTTGGAATCTGACAAGTCTGAACCTGTTGGTTTCTAGAATGGTACCTATCCTTTTTTCCTTCTTTAAGCCAAAGAATATTTTGCGTTATAGTACCGTCCGGCTAAAGATATTTCTCAGTAATAGGGTAATAGAAAGCAATTAAATAGTTCAAACTTTACAATTTTATAATCAGTAATATCAGTCAGTAGTGAATTATTTAATTTAGCTATATTATTATGACTTCTTTTAGTTATTTAAAAATATACATACAGGGTGGCGCACCTCATTCGCCTCGGTTGATTATACGAAAACGGGAAGATGTAGAAACAAAATATTCTATGGGTATATGTGGGGAGGCAATGTGCACAATTTAAAATTATTTTAAAATATACAGGGTGTTTAAGAACTAAGATCCATACCAAAGTTATATTTTTTCTTATGGAACACCCAGTATTTTATTTCATTTTTGGATTCTTGAGCCCAAAAAAAGGCATTTATTATAAGGCTTAAATATGTTTAAAATCTTTGGTTTTTGAGATATTTAAAGATATTTAAATATGCATGCAACAATAGAATAGATTATTAACACCCTGTACATTACATTTCAGAATTAATTCTTGTGCTATGTTTAAAGGTAGAGAAATAAACTTTACTGAAAAATGGTATTGCTTCCTTAAATTTATACAGGGGTATCAAAAATTGCTGATCTATTTTAAGGATATATTTTAGATAAAAACTATTATTTCAAATACAACACCCTATATTTTTTTAAACAAATCGAAGCAGATTTCAATGCTCTTTCAAACTATATTAGGGTTTCCTATACCTATATGGCTCAGATTTTGAATAAAAAGCGATTTTTAAATAAAATTGCAATCAAGGTGGCTGGTGTCGCCATGGCAATTTTCTAGTGAGAGTTAGTAACTATTTTTAAAGTCGACATTAGTTTATGGACATTATTATTTATAATTTATAACAGTTTACTTAAATTTACCTACAATAGTTTAATATAAGTAAGTATTCACTATTTTATCAAGAAAAATAAAGCAGTATCTGCTGGCGGAACGAATGGATATATTACTAGTGATTTTATTTTGTGAGGAAAATTGCTTTTTGGCCTCAAGGGCTTATGCTCAAAGATATCCAAATAGGAGTCTTCCTGATAAGCGTTTTTTTGAAAAACTACTTGTCCTATATCGCAGAGTTGGTAATGTGGTTTATAAAAAACTTATTAGGCAGAAACCTGTCATCGGAAGTGAAGAAAATGAATTTGCCGTAATTGGCTCTTTTAAAGAAAATCCATATATCTACAAGTAGAATAATAAATAAATATTTATTTATTATTTTATAATAAAACTATTGAAGATAAATTAAATAAAAGTAAACTGCTATAAATTTAAATAATTTTAATTTAAGTTCATAAACTATTGTCGACTTTAAAAAAGTTAGTGTCACTAGAAAATTGCCATGGCGACACCAGCCACCTTTATTGCAATTTTATTTAAAAATCGTTTTTTATTCAAAATCTGAGCTAGATAGGTATAGGAAACCCTAATATAGTTTCAAAGAGCATTTAAATCTGCTTCGATTTATTTAAAAAAATACAGGGTGTTGTATTTGAAATAACAAAGTTTTTATGTAAAATAAATCCTTAAAATAGATCAGCAATTTTTTAAACCCCTGTATAAATTTAAGGAAGCAATAACATTTTGCACTAAAGTTTATTTCTCTACCTTTAACTTAGCACAAGAATTAATTCAGAAATGTAATACACAGGGTGTTAATAATCTATTCTATTAGAGCATGCAAATTGAAATATATTTAAATATCTCAAAAACCCAAAAATTTAAACATATTTAACCCTTATAATAAACGCCTTTTTTGGGCTCAAGAATCCAAAAATGAAATAAAATACTGGATGTTCCATAAGAAAAAATATAACTTTGGTATGGATCTTAGTTCTGAAACACCCTGTATATTTCACAATAATTTTAAATTGTGCACTTTGTCTCCCCACGTATACCCATAAAATATTTTGTTTCTACATCTTTCCGTTTTCGAATAATCAATCGAGGCGAATGAGGTGCGCCATCCTGTATATACCACTAAATCAAATGTTGAAAAAAGAGCCAAAAATCTAATTGATATACCTAGTTGTATTTTTTTCTTGTAAGTCTAAAGAGTTTAATGATGGAGAGATATATTTACTAATATAATAATGCAATAGGATTTTTAATACTGCATTCACAATTCTTAAAATTTTTTTAATTACATTTTCATTGACATTTCAATTTTTCCGTAACGTTGTGAAACTAGGTACTTTTTTTTATACAGGGTGTCCCAATATTCTGTAGGCATAGAACTGCTACGTATTTTTGGAATTAAAATAAGTTAATTGAGCACAATTTATTTCTATACAAAAGCGCATCATTTTTCCAGTAGAGGGTTTCCTCCCCCCTCCCATCAAAAATTAAAATTATACATATCTTTTAAGATATTTTAAGAATCGATATTCAGATTTGAATGACATTTGGAATGTCTGTGTTTTGCTAGGTGCTTTAACATTTAACTTTCACAAAAACCAAAAGGTACTACAAGGGTGAAAACTACCCTCACCCCCAAGGATACTATATAGAGATAAGGATAGTTCGATTCCTATCTTCCTGCACTGTCAGTTTTTTTACGTCATCTACTGACCGAGTTGAAGTTGGCGCTAAAGATTTTAGACAGTGACAGTTATTTTTGCATTTGACGGACGAGCGCACAGTGCGTTGGAAGATAAATTTAGCGGGACAAAAGCGTTTGGTTAGAAATAAGCCAAAAAATGTGTACTGATAAGAATAAATAGTAGACATTCCAACTGATACAAAAATGCATGAATATTCTTTGTATTTCGATACATTTTTATCAACTAAATTTGGTCGTTTTCTGCTCAGCAAGGCAGAAATCATACGAAACCAAAATATTTACAAGTGCTTATACATTTTATTCCAAAGCCAAATTATGTTGAAGATTTCCAAAGGTATGTACTTTTCTGCTGTACGTATATTATTTGTTAAAATCCTTCGTGCCTTTGTTCTGCAGATATCAAACTTTCACTTTTTTTTCAAATATCGATATATTGAATGATGTAGATCTTTTGAGTTGCCAATAGTTACCAACACAGGTAGTCACAGTCACAGGGAGTTCAAGCTTAACAGGTGAATGCCCAAAAAGATTCATTTCAATCGGATAGTATAAAAACAAAACAACTCCATCAAAAGGCACTGAGTTTAAAAAATTGTCTTAGATACTTACTATATATGAATTTACAATTACCGAGTGTTAAAATTAAAATTAAAAATCTTATTTATTATTTTCAAAATAAAATATATTTTTTTAAAATAAATTATAGAGGGTGTCACAAGATTACAAATTAATTAAAAAAAAACTGCTAAAGAGTTTTTTGATATCATAATTTTATGTATTTGGCAATAGTTTACAATACGGTTTTTGTGTGTCATGTACGAATAAAATCATAGTTTTATTATCTTGTATTTATTTATTAATAAATTAAGTTGTTAATAAATAAATAAATTTAACCATATAGTTGCTATATATTAGACCATTTGCTACGTTCTTAGATTTTAAGTCCCAAACATTGCTCTTGAGATTTTGTCCCGCTAGAATAACCATCCGCCGCACTGTGGAGCGCTGGTCCCTGCGTGACGTAGCATTTCATGGCGACTACGACAGCGGCGATTTGACCTTGATTTGACGCGATCGAATAGTCCTTTAGAATATATACAGTCCTTGCCTCACCCCTACATAATTTCTACCACAAAGGTTTTGCAAATTGTGTAAAAAAGTCTTTATAGTATTTACTATGAAATGAATGATGAAACCACATTACGTATCTTCTGAGAAATAAAAAGTTTTTTTCTTAATCTGACTTACAAAAATCTTTTTTGTCACACCGAGTGTAATAAACGATAATAGACAAGATTGTCTATCTAGATAGATAGCCAAAATGTGAAATGTTTTGTCAGTGTGACAAATAATATTTGACAATAAGCTTTTTTGCTAAGATCCGAAATTATCAAAAGCTTCGGGTCGCGATCGTTGCAAGAATAGCGCCAAATAGTGTTTACATTGTCCTTATGGACACTTTCCAATCTAAGCTTGTTTCATTTATCTATGATTGCCTGTTTTGCTCCAGCAAGATATTTCCATCTTAACTTGATTTATTAGATATGCTATTTTATTAAAATGAGGTAAGAATTTGAAATGGATTGTCAGTACAGTAATAGCAATATTATACTTATGTAAAAAGCCTATAAAAATGCAGGATTTACAACAGTAATGACAATAAAAAGCAAATATAAGTGGATAGGACGGATTTTGCTGCAGTAACGTAATTTGTAGTGAATTCTATTTAGGAACATGCGACTTTTGCTGCAGTTTGGGACTATGTTTATGTAGATTTCGGGGTCCACTATTAATATATGTCATTAGGCCATTTTTTTAAATGGATAAGTCGGGTTTTGCGTTATTTGACGCCTGAAATAGATGATATACGTATGATGCATGATACAAAGAAAACAAGGTATGATCGATAGCGGTTCCAATTTCGTTCAGTTTGCACATATCACCTGTGACGTCATACGCCACACAAAAAAATATCCATATTGTTCAATTGTCAAAAAAGACCTAAAATAGGGAAGAATTGGGACATAACCTCAACAGTTATGACAAATCATTGAGCTTGATATTTGAAAAGTAGTTTTTACATTTATTATGTCATCAGTTTGACGATTTGAAATTGCCGCGCGGATCTTGCAGACCAATGGTGACGTTATCACCTGTGACGTAGTGACCAAACCTGCGCTATATCATACCTTGTTTTCTTTGTATCATGCCTATAATGTGTATATTTATAAACATAATCTAAAATTCGGAAGCATCAATAAATATCTCAGCTTTGTAATTTAAAACAGCTAAATATACCCTACCTACCGTACCGATCCCTCTTAGGCGCCTAACAAGTCTGAACCTGTCATATTACCGTTTGGACCATATGCAGGTAAAAAACACCTTTCTTTTGTACCTCAATGGTACACCCTATTTTTAGTAGAATGGGCCTTACGAGAATTCAATGAAAAGGCACTCTGTTCTTAACGGTCAACCCTATATAAATCATTCATATCAAGGGGTATATAAAAATAGTTTTACTACTGAACCATATACGTACTGTGTACGTACTACAGAAATAATTCTAAAACATTATTTTAGTTGGAGCTTTTTCGAATATTTTTAAGATTAAATTATGACTTCATTGATTCCAACTACGCTTCTGTCGATATTTTTGACAGTTCTGAAATTCACTCCTAAAAGAAGCTGTTGAGGGTTTCATTTTTTGAATAAAAAAATTAAGAAAGTAGTATAATAATGCTATCCATTTATTCATACGTTTAGAGACGACCAAACCAAACTCTCCATCATGAACCTCCGTTCCTGACAGTTCTGAATCTAAGAATATCGTGTCAGAACTTTATTTAACAGTAACATTATTATGAATTCCAGAAAAAGACGGTAAAATAGTTAGTAGTGCAGCGTGCGGTAGATCTCGGTCAAAAATCGACATACATAAGGGATTGAAACTAAAAGAATTTCGGACTTCCATTGTCTTTATTTATTTTGTTACACAACGTTTCAGTCAGAAATATCATTGATTATTATCAAGTATAAACTAATCGAAATCGTAAAACTACTGAGCTTATATCCTACAGACGAGCATTCAGCCGTGAATTAGTTGGGTGCAGTAAAGCATGAGGTTGTTCACTAAGAACACAATCATTGAAGCATTTTATGAGTGGTTGCCATAATATTAAAATTTCCACACTTTTTTTTAAGGATTTTATTTTTTTAGTTTTTATTGTTATGCCGGGTGTACAGGGTGGATGGGGAAGTGGAAACCAGCCCGGGAAAACAGACAACCGGCCCAAATTCACAAAAACAAAATGATCATAACGAAGAAACATATCTTATTTATTAATACAAGGTGTCCCAGAAATAAGTGCAAGTATTTTAACTGGTAGTATAGTTCAACCCCCCAGAAACACGCCTATGAGGTTTTTTTTCGCAAAAAAAGAATTTTTTGAAAAATGTTTTGGAAATTTTTTTAGTTTTTAGTTAAACAACAGAATTTCTTGATAATATAGCAACATAGGTTTTACAAGAAAGAAAATCCAGAAAAGATCCAGTGGTTCTCAAAATTTGAGCAAAAAAATATTTTTTTGCAAATTTTCAAAGTAAAATAACTTCGTTATTTTGGAAAACGGTAAAGAGAAAATATGTTTCTTTTATCGAGATCTACCACTCCTTAAAATACTTGCACTTATTTCTGGGATAACCTGTATAGTTCTTATCACGAAAATTTTCCTCTATACTTTTGTACATTTGGCATCTTGTATGATAATGCCATGACGCAAACGAAAAAAACCTAGGCAATACCTAGGCATTGGATATAAATGTGTTCTGATGTAATGTTATCAATGTTACAGTCCATAATAAGAATATTTGGATTTTCGAGACATATTAATATTTTATTATCTGATCTAGTTTAAACCTTATTTAACTCTTCTCTGCTCTCTCAGTAATTTTTAGCAAATTAATTTTAGCAACATTTTAAACAACAATTTAGACTTGGCTTTTAGTTCTCAGACTTGACTTTTAGTCCGTCCCCAATTCAAGCCAAGCATATACATATATGTTTTCTTCGTCAACCGCAGAGTTCGCGTCAAATTCGTCCACCTTCTTACAAAAAGGAGCTCGATAAATATTGCACCGAGGCCCGAGGCCCCCAGTTGTCAATCTACTCTATCGTATTCGTAGTATACATTTAGATCGAGACTATTTAAATTTATCTAATGCTATTCATCATTTTTTTTGCTGCCAGTCAGTCATATTTATTAGTTATTAAAAAAAGAATATTGGGTAAAATCATACAGGGTGGGTGCTAAATAAGTGCAAATATTTTCAGTGGTTGTATATTTCGACCCCAGGAACACGTCTATGAGCTTTTTTTGCAAAAAAGATGTTAAAAATCGAGTATTTTCTTTTAAATTTTCCTGTATATTTTAGAAAACTGTTTAGAACTTCCTGTTCACCGCAAATTTTCCCACGGTATAGTTTCTTAATCTCTGATATTACGGCACTAAAAGAGATGCAAATACCGAAAAATTGAGGTGGCTCAATTTTTTTTTAAATCTATTTTTTAAATTTCCAAACTTTAATAACTTATATTTGACTTATTTGAAACTCGATAAAGAAAATATATTATGTTTATTTTATTGAGATCTACCACCCCTGAAAATATTTGCACTTGACTCACCTTCTATAATAAAAATTTTCAAACTGAACAAACAACAGATGATTATTAAAATGATAAGTGTCCCAGAGAAAGACATTTTACAATAGTTATTTTACAAATTGGTTGCAAAAATTAAAAAAATTACTGATGAAAATTTATTAGTTATAATAGTTATGGAGTCACTAAGGATCTTACGTCACTTTAGTTAGAAGATTAACCATTTAATTTTGGCTAATCCAATTTTTTTTGAGCTCTGATAGGGACCGGCCCACCGGTCCATTTATCCACCGACCCACCGGGAATTTTCCCGTTTTCTCATAGGGCCCATCCACCCCTGCGGGTGTATATCCAACATAAAATGATCGGAAGCCCAGGTTATCCACAAAGAATCCCATTGGAAAAAAGCGCAATTTTAAAGAGGCCGTATTCGTATAGGTACCGGGTGTTGCATCGTCGGACGGGACATAGGAAATCCCATGTAAATTTTAATGGGGTCAATTATTGGCTTCCCTAATTATTTTAGAGAATAATTCTATTTAGAGTTATTGAAGAGCACTAAAACCCACATTCAAAAGAATAACTTTAGATATTTTTGATTATCTCGTTTACGAGTTATCGCCTATTTCTTTTTAAATATTTCTCCTTTCTTATGGCCCTGTATTTACTTATGAGCACCAGTCAAGGTAAAAGATAACTGTCAAATGAAGTTGTCATTTCAGAAATTTATCTATTTAGTGCTTTATTATTATTATTAAAAACATACCTACATCGAAAATATTAGCCATGAATTACACTACCGAAGAAAAAGTATTGATGATTAAATGGTATTATAAATTAGGAAATAGTTATCAAAAGGTGTCGGACATGTTTGCTGCTCTGTATCCGAATACCTGGTACGATACCTGGAAAATCTACAATCGCAAGGAATATCCAGAGATTTGAGACCAAAGGTACCCTAATAAATAACTGCAGATGCGAAGCAAGGCAGGAACAAAGAGAAGACGCAAGAAATTATACCGACTTGGAAGTTTTATTGTGCGTAGAAGAGAACGATGGAAAGATCAGCACAAGGAAGCTTGAGAATGAAATAGGAATAGATCACACTACAGCGTTTCGAATTTTGAAACGACATAAATACTATTCCTTCAAATATGAAAAGCACCAAGAGCTACGAGATGGGGACGAAATACGGCGGCAGGCGTTTTGTTTTGATATGATGGAAAGAGGAAACACGGATGGGGAATTTTTAAAAAACCTATGTTTCACTGACGAATGCACGTTTACCTTAAATAATGAGCCCAATATTCAAAATTATCGATATTGGAACAAAGAAAACCAACACAGGATTGTCGAAACAAGGACGCAATATCCACAGAAAGTAAATGTTTGGGCAGGGATATTCGGACACAATATTATCGGGCCATTATTTCTTACGCGAAATTTAAATGCAGAATATTATTTGGAACTACTCGAAAATCATATTTTACCTGCTTTACATGATGCCGCTAGGGAAAATCAGGAAGTTTGGTACCAAATGGATGGCTGCTCGGCACATAGTACCCTGGCTGTTCGGGAATATTTAGACAATAGTTTTAACGGAAACGTTATTGGCCTAAATCATACAGCAAATTGGCCAGCAATTTAAAAATACAATTTAAATAAAATTAGAATGGCACTAATATTTTATTTATGTCAACTCTATTAATCCCCCATGACGTTCCACCTAAGTTTGTTGCTATATATTTTATGCATAAGTTTGTTGCTATATATTTTTTTGTTTCCATTATATTTTTATTCAGAAAAATTTACATCAAAATATAGCCTAAAATTATAATTTTGGAGCAAAATAAGTCTTCTATGTGCTTGAAACTACTTAGCATTAGTCACGGAAGGTCATGAATGTACGAAATTTTTTAAGAATCAATTTAAAAAGGGTAACTGTATAATACACGATACACGTTTAAAATCGTTTGAAAATCTTGCATCTTAGGTATCTACATACGAGCATTGCAAGTTAATTATAATATGCATGTAAAATAGCTTTATCTTCTTTGGCTAACTATTGCCTATCATTATTTAGGAGTTATTTCAGTCCTTTGTAAATACATACTTGAAAAATTGAAAAAAAAATGTTTGATACTTTATTTATTCATTTAATATTATAATTATTTTAATGCAAATACGAGCTATAGCAAACAAAGTTTCTACTTAGCCTAGCAACTCTTCTGAATCACACCAGTAAATTTTGTTTTTAACGTTAACATTGTCTACTAAAACCTTGACCCTGTACACCATCCACATTATTTCCACCGTATAAAACGATAAATAATGCTATATCATTTCAAACATTAATTGCAAACTAATTGTTTGTTATCGAGTCAACTTTAGCGCTTATTTAAGGTGACCCATTCATTCTCCGCGATTCGTCACTCGGTGTTATGTTACACATTACAATCTTCTATATTCTATTATTATAAGTACTTTTTACTAGTAGCACTCATCACTCATACACAGAATTTTATAGGTATTAAACAAGGGTATTAATTATTGTGCCCAAAAGACACCTATATTTATGGTTTTGGTTTTGAAATATGTTTCAATGAAATGTTCATTGATCTCAAGCTTGTGCCAAAACAGCGTCTTCAGATTTGTTAAGTAAAATAACCATTGGCCAGTCTAATAGTATTACAGTACTATTCAGAATACAGAATAACTGTGTTTTATAACATTAAAATACCAGGTGTTTCTAAATAGTCACCCCATAATTTTTTATTTTTTTATATAAATAAATGAAATTTAGTATGTTAGTATATGACATAAAACGACACATCATGGATCATTAAGCAATCCCTTCCTAACAAATACAGGAGTTAGGCAGGGATTTTTCTTTCTCCTATTCAACATATTCATGGCAGCGCTCTCCATTATGGTGCGTTTAGACTTGAGCACGCACGAGCTGAGCGTGCGCGCACGGCATTCATTCGCCCTCTCTGCTCCGTTCAAATTAAAAACTTATTTTTCGACGAATGAAGTGATCCATTTGAGTGCGCAGCGCGCACAGCAGAGTTGTGTTGGCAAAAATAATGGACGACCAAGAAATAGTCGAGGCTGCAGTCATTGTTATGTCACAGCTTAATTATTAAAAAGGAGAAAAATCCAAAACATCGTCGCTGGTGGCAAACCCAAATTTTTAGAAATCGATATAATTTACTGCAACAACTTAGTGTCTGAGGAGGGCTACGATAAGTTCAAAAATTTTACAAGAATGACCAGACCCGACTTTGAATATTTACAAAATTTAATAACACCAAAAATTACGAACAAAAGATACAAATTTTAGAATAGCAATTTCATTAATATCGACATATTCAATATTAATTTTATTTACAAGATCTTGCCATACGTTTTTTTTTTATTTTTTAATAATACAAAGAATGTTTAACATCCCATAATTTAGGCACCTTTTCATATTCTTCAATTAATAATAACGAAGATTCATTGATCCACTCCATAATTTTAATAAAGAAAACGAAAAAAAATCACACACGCACGCACGAACGCAGACAAAACAAATTGCCGGTGCAAACTGAGCGTTCGCGCACACATAAAATCCCTTTGAGCACGGACCAAAAACCGACACCAGACGGCTCACGTTCGCGGCTGCTCGCGCACAGACAGATTCAGAGTGAGCGTGCGCGCCCAGCCGTTAACACTTGAGCATTCGCGGAGGATCACTGCGTGCGTGCTCAAGTCTAAACGCACCATTATAGTGGACAGCAAACTGCAGAAAAGAGGATTGGGTATTAGATACAGATACGACGGCGATCTGTTTAACATAAAAAGACTCAGAGCAAAAACACGTACAAAATTCATCACAGAACTTCAATACGCTGATGACTGCGCTCTAGTTGCAAAAACTTTACAGTAATTACAAGGAATGTTGAACACATATACCGGGGCATACGAGGCTTTGGACCTTAAGCTGAACATCGATAAAATTAAAATAATGTGCACTTCCCCGGAAGATCGCAACAATTCTATAAAAATCGGGGAAGAACTATTGGAATATGTAGCGGAATTCAATTACCTCTCGGCATGCGGCTGTTTAATTTCAGAAAATTGAGCACAGGATTGAAATTCAGCACAGTCATAATTACAAAATCCCGCTTAAGATGGGCTGGTCACGTATGCGGGATGCAAGAAAACCGCCTCCCGAAATCTCTACTTTACGGTGAGTTTGTAGACGGTAAGAGGAAACCGGGTGGACAACTCAGAAGGTACAAGGATATTTTCTACGCAAACTAAAAGGGGATAAACATGCAGAATGAGTGGGAGGAAACAACGCACAATAGAACGGAATGGAGAAGAATTGTAAACTCAGTTAACAGCGACAACCAAAAAGTAAAGAAGCAACAAAGCAATTAGATTTTTGAATATCCGGAGCTTTTCAGTCACAGAAAAGCTCATGAAAGAAAACGCCTTGCGTAACCATCTTCTGATGCGTGTCAAATACTCTTCAGCGAGTAATGGCAGTAGTAGTAAATCGATACTGATACACGTAGTAGTAGAAGTAGAAGTGGCACTGGACCGGAATATTAGCGCAGTTCAGATTTGACCTTAAACCTGAAACAATTTGAATTAACGACTTCTTCAATATCAATAGCGTAACAGCGTGCGTGTCCGAATTTTTTATTTTGAACTTTCAGTTGCGTTGAACTTTAAGGCGGGTTCTCACTTGTCAGTTTCGCTGACGCAGTCTGACTGATTCATTATCAATGAAAAATAAAAAACAACGATTGTGTTCACACGTTTCATGTTGTGCTACATTCAGTATTCAGTTGATCCAAACATTCTAATGTGGTGATTTCGTATAGACATGAAAATGGTTAAAACAAAATTGAAACCAGATGTTCGCGAAGTTTGTTTACAATTAGCAAATGAATTACAGAATATTCTGGTGAATCAGAAAAGAAAAAAAAAACGTCGTAGGTGGTCAGGTCCTGGATATTGCGAAGAAATAAACGGGGTGCTAGTGAAACTATATTAAAAGAATTAATTAACTTAACTTGTAAACTGCACAAATCACGAAAATGTAGTTCTCACGCTTCAGTTTCTATTCATTATTCGATAATGATCAGTCAAAATGAAAAAAAGTAGAACTGGTTTTCACTTTAACTGAAAGTACGAATGTACTGATCATTTAACATGAAAATGTGTTCTGACGTTCATTGTTTGTTCAGTATCACTGAATCAGTCAGACTGCGTCAGCGAAACTGACAAGTGAGAACCCACCTTGACGTTCATTATTTGTTCAGTATCATTGAATCAGTCAGACTGCGTCAGCGAAACTGACAAGTGAGAACCCGCCTTTAGTTATAGTTATAATTTTTCCGAACTCAATTATAATCTGATGGAACTCTTCATTTTGGGACTGTCTTTGTGGGCGCCATTACCAACATCATCTGGATAAACGAATTAAGAGTCCCAGTATTCCAACTGTCTTCAAAAATACTATACGATATTGTCTCGATTACTGCTATAGCAGATTTGGTTCTATTTATATTCTGCAATTTTTAGAATCGGATTGTGTACAAACAGTGTTTGTAAATATTAAAGGACATTGACACACGACACTACCAGTTATTCGAGCAAATTTTCGCTTGAGTTATCCAATCACTAGCGATAACGTCACACTTAAATTACTGATCTTCAAAAATCACGGTATCAGTTAACAGTGGCATTTAAAAATCACGATATCACTCAACGAGAAAGGGAAAGTAGAGGAATTAAGATTAACGGAGTTCCAATTAACAATATAAGATATGCGGATGATACGACAATCCTAGCACCAACTTTGGAGGATCTCCAGCAAATAATGAATAACATAGAGGACATGGGAAATCGTTTCGATCTTAAAATCAACGTTACCGAAACCAAACTTATGGTAATAGAACGCCAGCCTATATATAATCAACACCGCATTTACGGCGGATGGAAATATTATAGAGCGAGTACCATGATTTAAATATCTAGGTGCCATGATCAATGAACGATGGGACTGTAATGAAGAAGTTAAACTTAGAAGGAATTATGCAAAATCAACATTTTTCAAACTTAAAAACTTCCTATTAGCACGCAGTCTCCCGCTAGCACTCAGACTACGGGTAGTAAAATGCTACATATGGCCCATTTTACTATCCTGCGCAGAAACGTGGTCTCTCAAGGCTAGAACCCTGAACCGCATTGAAACTTTAGAAATGTGGACTCTTCGGAGACTCTTACGTGTGCCATGGACCGCACATGCCACCAACGAAGAAGTTTTAAGAACTGCAGGCTATGAATGAGAAATACTTAATATAGTTAAAGAAAGAAAAGTTTCCTACCACGGCCATATCCTTAGAGGAGACAAATATTAGATTCGTAAACTTATTCCACAATGAAAAATAGAGGGATGGCGAGGCCCAGGAAGAAAACAACATTCCTGGTTAAGAAACATACGAGATTGGTGTAACATCAGTGACGCAGCCATCATATTTCGAAGAGCCAAAAACGGCACTCTACACATTGTATGAAGAGTACAGACAATCTCCAACGTGCGGCTAAGCACAAAGCACAGGAAGAAGAAGAAGACATCACTAATTCCCACTTTAAAATTAAGACAGTTACTTACGTTCCAAAAAAGTATTATTAAATTTATCTAATACAACTGAAAGAATACTTGTCAAACATTGCAATATAATTTTTTAAGCAGTAGTTCTGGAAGTAGTAAAAGTAGCAGTAGTAGAAGTGGAGCTGGACCAAAATTCACTTTTTAAAAACAGTTTGATATCGAATGCGACTTTGTGGAAAACTTTGGAACGCGCTTAAAAACAACCGCCGAAATAATAGTGATGCGGCGTATTGCATAAAGGTGTAAGGCCGTTCCGATTCCAGCCTACATCCACACATCCATCCGTCTAATATTAGCGAGGACACGATTTAGAATAATCACAACACGCGCCGGTGGACATTTAAATTTAGTCGTTTGGCAATGTCCGCGTTGGGCGGCGTGCGGTTGTTCGGTGCGTGATCCAGTCGCGGGCTGGATTTCCTTTTCCCTCGTTCTTTTCCCCGTCCGAGACAACTTTGGGGATTGTTTTCCGCCCCGGGCGGCCGCGCTAGTCGACGTTTGTTTTGGTTCTGGGCCGGAGCCGACAGCGCGGGCTCTGGAAAAGTGAGGTTGGAATAGTCGCGCGATCCGGTTTCGGAAAGCGACTCGCTAACGATGGAACTGAAGGAAATGCCCAGGCAAAAGGTAAAAGTTGCATCAGGGAAAAAATGCTTCAGTTGCTGTTCAGCTTGTGATTGATGTTTAGATTTTAGAAATATTTTACTGCATCTTAAATAGAGAGCATAATATAACTGCCTCCACACAATTGCGCTCGGCGAAGTAAATATTTAAAATTTTAGTTGCGCGCTCATTTAAGAAAATGAATGAGTGAATTATTTTATATATTTTGATACAGAAACAAATAAATAATATACAGGATGTTCCGAATTGTATTCGGGAAACTTCGAGAGCAAATTCTGCAGATAAAAATAAATAAAACACTTTCTATAAATGTATGTCATAAAATACGGAGATAAAGAGTGTAGAAGTTTCATTTTTATTTCGATTTTCTTCAAATAATTTGTGAACTAACGTCGATATTTGGATGAAAATTGGTATCTGTGTGATTTTTGACATGACAAATTCAATTTCGATGTGAATATGACTCTACTTGTAGGTGGCTTTATCTGTATGGTTTTTAATCGTTTTGAAGAGTAATAACTTTTCATGCGTACCTGTATTACAATACCGAGTAAAAAAATATCAATTTTCACCATTTTTACCTAAAAAAGATGTCTTTGGGAAAAATCGCTTTACCATTTTCAAGGTATTTGAAATGGAAATAAGCAATGACACGTTATCATTGACAAAAAGTAAACATGATGATTAGATAGTTATTTGACTGAAATACTAAATCTGGAGACTTTTTCTTATTTTTTAAATAATCATAAGTTTTTCTAGAAAAGTTTTTGATAAAACAGTTTCTGTTGAACCTTTGGCACAAAAAAGAACAAAATTTATTATTTCAGTCTAATAACTATCTAGTAAGCATGTGTAATTTTTGTCGATAATTACATGTATTGGTTATTTCGGTTCCAAATATCCTGAGAACCATTACTCGTAGCGCTTTTCACCAAGAAAACTTTTTTTATGGAGAAAACCGGTGGAAATATATATTTTTTGATAGTTATTTAATACAGGAATGAACGAAATATTATTACTTTTCAAACCAATAACATATAGGTGGCACCCCCCACAAGTAGGAGTCATATTGACATGCACCAATTTTCATTCAAATATAGACGTTACTTTGATGAAATTTGAAATTTTCATAAAACAAACTTTCATACCCCATTTTACTTTCATACCCCATTTTACTTTTTATAAGGGGATGAATATAAGATGATGTCTTTTAAAAGAACCTTTTTACCAATTTTTATGTTTCTAAAGTTAGCGGTAACGAAGTTTTGTTCAAATTTTTACCCTTAACTTCACTGCCTTAGGAGATGAATTTCTAAAAATTGCTTCTTAGTTGTGAGAATCACATAAACAACTTAATACTAACCTTTCATTATCCATGCTGTGCATACCTACCTATATCATATTGTAAAATGTTCATTCAAAAAATAGATCAGTTTTATACCGTATGATCGAAAAAAAAACGGCGTTCAGCTGGCTGGGAAACGACGATCGATGACATTTCCCATATAAATTTACATATAGAATGACAGAGATTTTCATTTCATAGCCATCGCTGACGCCTTTTTTTCGATCATACGATAATATTAAACAGATAAAATTAAAGTCGTAGAACTATTTAAGGTACCTAACAACAATGGCATATACCCGGCGCATCTGGAAAGTGGCTCACCCCCTATATTTTTTTTATTTTTTCAGATAAAAAAACGAGATTTGGTATGTTAGTATATGACATAAATTAGGATTGATTGACATATTCAATTGTTTTCGGTCAGTTCCTGTTTCGCCAGAAATGACGACAACTTTTGATTTTTAAATGGTATCCTCGGTATATTTCTACTTTATTCGATAGAAAATTACACTCTCAATAGAATGTCATATAATATGTCAACTCTTAACATTTTCGCTTAAGAGCAAATCGCATTTTAAATTTCAATCTACAGTTGCATGGCTGTGTTAAAAACAATTTTTAATCAAAAAGTCTTGGAAAACTAGTTTTTATCGTCTAGTGTTTTTCGTGTCTTGTTCTGGCCGGTTAAAAGATGCCAAAATCCAATGCCAATGCCAAAATGGCCAATGTCAATGCCCAAATGAAACAAAGGTGGCTCATTAGCATATTTGAAAAAAGCATTTTTTGACGAATAATTTGGTTTGGTTTGGTTTGGTATACTTGGTATTTCGAGTGGTACACACTTGGTATTTCGAGTCAAATTGTCGCTATAATTATCATATTATACGAATATGTCAAAAGTTGACATATGATATATCATTCTATTTAGAGGGTCATTTTTATCGAATAAAGTAAAAAAATACCGAGGGTGCCATCTAAAAATCAAAAGTTGTAGTCATTTCCGGTGAAACAGAAAAGACCAAAAACAATTGAATACTTCTATCAATCCTAATTTATGTCATACCTATACTAACAAACCAAATCTCGTTTTTTATCTGAAAAAATAAAAATATTACATGGGTGAGCCACTTGGTATTATTTTTCAATATTTAAATAACATAAGAACATAGAGTTAATTCATGTTTGTATGCAAAAATTTCATCCACAATCCGGTTATTTTTAGACATAAAATGCAACAGTCTATATATACTTTTAGGAAATTACAATTGAAAATTCTGAATGAAATACAATACAATTAAAACATGTTATGACCAAGCCTTCTATTGTGATACATAAACAATTACTACGTAAAATTACATTATAACTTTTTAACAGTCAAAGTTTCCTTCATCATAAAACTCTTTTTCCTTAACCAAGACTTCTATGTAAATAATATCTATACAGGGTGTCCCAGAAATAAGTGTAAGTATTTTAACTGGTAGTATAATTCAACCCCAGAAACTCGCCTAAGAGGTTTTTTTTTCGCCAAAAAAAAATTGAAAATTCGAAATTTTTTCAAAAAAATTTTGGAATTTTTTTTAGTTTTTAGTTAAAAAACTTAATTTCTTCATAATATAGCAACATAGGTATTAGATTAAATTTACAAGAAAGAAAATCCAGGAAATATCCAGTGGTTCTCAAAATTTTATCAAAAAATATTTTTTTTTGGAAATTTTCAAAGTAAAATAACTCCGTTATTTTGGACTTATTTGAAAACCCATGAAGAGAAAATATGTTTCTTTTATCGAGATCTATACCACCCCTTAAAATACTTGCACTTATTTCTGAGACACCCTGTATATACATATTTTTTTGGAAGATTCATTTGTATATTTTCCACAAAACATCTCCCTTTAGAATTTCGTCTGTCCTGTTAAGAAATGAAAGTAAATAATAAAGCGCCTCTCGTGTTTGTTCGCACACTAAAAATATCAATTAATGCCTGTATATATTTTTATTATATTTTTTAAATTGCAAGGTAATATATTACATGGAATATATTACATAACAATTATGTCAATTACAGGATTACAAGCTTGTTTTCTAACATTTTCTAAATAAAACGAATTATAAATTTCAATATAATATGTATATTTGTCGTAGGTATGAAAAAGTAAAATGTAAGATGGACAAACGCTTACTTACATTGCAATAAAACTTCCTCTTTTAGTTTTGCAATCCAAACGCAATATTTCTATTTCACAAATAAAAATATCCGACAACACTAAAATCACTGAAACTTCCGCGGTTGACAACGAAAACTGAAAAATATAACGGCACTTTTTGTTTTGGACCTGCATATCAACATTACGCTGTACCATTATGTTTTTGTTTTTGAAATAATATAAAATATCTAATTATAACTTGTAAACTTTAATACTTTAACAATTTTAACATGATTTTGACTATTTCTGACAATAACTTACTTTTTGTTATCAAGATGACATTTTAGACTGACTTATATATATATATATATATATATATATATATATATATATATATATATATATATATATATATATATATATATATATATATATATATATATATATATATATATATATATATATATATATATATATATATATATATATATATATATATATATATATATATTGTCATAATATTTGAATTTTAAATATGTATGTAATATAATTTAAATTAATATAGGTAATGCAACTTTATACTAAGAAAACATTTATACATTCATAAAATACAACAAAGTCTAATAATATAGTTTGAAAACAATGAATATTGTATTAAAATTAAAAAAATTAAGCGCGACCCATTGTGTCAAAATTAGATGATTAAATTTTCGCAATTTTTACACCATTGATGACCGGTGGCGCCTCTAGTGTTTGTTCGGGCGGTTGGTCTTTTACTCCCGCTTATGACCGTTAAAGAAAAAGTTCTAAAGGGGGATGTTTTGTGATATTTTCTAAGCGCTCTTTCGTTTTACCTGACAATTCAATATAATATGTATATTTGTCGTAGGTATGAAAAAGTAAAATGTAAGATGGACAAACGCTTACTTACATTGCAATAAAACTTCCTCTTTTAGTTTTGCAATCCAAACGCAATATTTCTATTTCACAAATAAAAATATCCGACAACACTAAAATCACTGAAACTTCCGCGGTTGACAACGAAAACTGAAAATATAACGGCACTTTTGTTTTGGACCTGCATATCAACATTACGCTGTACCATTATGTTTTTGTTTTTGAAATAATATAAAATATCTAATTATAACTTGTAAACTTTAATACTTTAACAATTTTAACATGATTTTGACTATTTCTGACAATAACTTACTTTTTGTTATCAAGATGACATTTTAGACTGACTCTATATATATATATATATATATATATATATATATATATATATATATATATATATATATATATATATATATATATATATATATATATAGCATATATATATATATATATATATATATATATATATATATATATATATATATATATATATATATATATATTGTTATAATATTTGAATTTTAAATATGTATGTAATATAATTTAAATTAATATAGGTAATGCAACTTTATACTAAGAAAACATTTATACATTCATAAAATACAACAAAGTCTAATAATATAGTTTGAAAACAATGAATATTGTATTAAAATTAAAAAAATTAAGCGCGACCCATTGTGTCAAAATTAGATGATTAAATTTTCGCAATTTTTACACCATTGATGACCGGTGGCGCCTCTAGTGTTTGTTCGGGCGGTTGGTCTTTTACTCCCGCTTATGGCCGTTAAAGAAAAAGTTCTAAAGGGGGATGTTTTGTGATATTTTCTAAGCGCTCTTTCGTTTTACCTGACATGCGAAACTGACATGTAAAACTTTATGTGTAGTTGGGGTTTTAAGTTCAATGGCAAACGGAAATACTTTTTGCAGCGATATTTTTTCTGCCCTTGAAAACTACTGTGCAACAGGTTGTAAAATCTTAACTGCTTTGACGATTTAAATGTTAACTTGATAAACGTAGGAGTGTTGTTCAATTGTTCGACCGATATAGATTTTAATTAAAGCAAAATGTTATGCAAAAATATGTACCTATTTATATTTACACTTCACAAATACTTAATACTAATTACTAAAAATTATTCTTAGCGGCGGTAAGATTGGATGCAAATTTGTACGAAAATATTCCCTTTTGAACTCTGGCCTCTGGGGAATTCATAAAAAATCGAAAAAAAAAACAAATGCATACTTTGATATGTTGTTAATATGGTTATATTAAAAAAATTGTATGTGCACTATGTGAGCATATTTGCTCATTAAACTTCTTCATGTTTGAAAAAGTGACATATAATGCTGTTTTAATATAAATATTATTTTCAATTTATTTCTGTAATATGTCCATTTTCTGTTCCCTAAATAGCCTGCAAATTTTGTGGAATACCACTCAAAATACATACATACATACCGCCATTACTCGCTGACGAGTATTTGACACGCATCAGAATATGGTCACGCAAGGCGTTTTCTTTCATGAACTTTTCTGTGACTGAAAAGCCTGATACGTGATGTTATCTCTCTACCGCACTCCAGACATTCAAAAATCTCATCGCTTTGTTGCCTCTTTACTTTTTGGTTGTCGCTCTTAACTGACTTTACAATTTTTCTCCATTCCGTTCTATTGTGAGCTGCCTCCTCCCACTCATTCTGCTTGTTAATTCCCTTTAAGTTTTCGTGGAAAATATCCTTGAACTTTTTGAGTTGTCCACCCGGCCTCCTCTTACCGTCTACAAGCTCACCGTAAAGCAGAGATTTTGGTATGCGGTTTTCTTGCATTCTGCATACGTGACCAGCCCATCTTAAGCATGACTTGGTTATCATTACTTCAATACTCTCGCAGTTAGCTTTTTCAAGGATCGATACGTTTGAGACGTGATGGAACCATTTTATTCTTAAGAGTTGTCTAAGATGTCTCTGTTGCAACTTGTTTAATGCGTTCATGTGTCGGCGGTACGGCACCTAAGTTTCGCTTCCATATAACATGGTGGGAATTATTATCGCTCGGTACACCGCAAGTTTCGTTTTTGTGCTCAAGTCATGATTGTAAAAAACCCTGTCTTTTAACTTCCAGAATGCTCTTGAGGCGCTGCTAATCCTGTGCTGAATTTCAGAGTCGATATTGGCCCTTTCCGAAATCAAACTGCCGAGGTAATTGAATTCCGCTACATATTCCAACAGTTCATCTCCGATTTTTATAGCATTGTTGTGATCTTCCGGGGGAGTGCACATGATTTTAGTTTTATCGATATTCAGCTTAAGTCCCAAGGCCTCGTATGCCCATGTATATGTGTTCAACATTTCTTGCAATTGCTGTAACGTATTAGCAACTAGAGCACAGTCATCAGCGTATTGAAGTTCTGTGATGAATTTTGTACGTGTTTTTGCCCTGAGTCTTTTTATGTTAAACAGACCGCTGTCGTATCTGTATCTAATACCCAAACCTCTCTCCTGCAGTTTGCTGTCCACTATAATGGAGAGCGCTGCCATGAATATATTGAATAGGAGAGGCGCTAAGACACATCCCTGCCTAACGCCTGTGTTTGTTAGGAAGGGATCGCTCAGTGATCCATGATATGACACTCTTGATTTGTTGCTGTTATGGAGGCTTTTACACACTGTAAGAAATTTGATGGGTACTCCAAACATTTTCATAATTGCCCAAAGTGCATCTCTGTTCACAGAGTTGAAGGCTTTTGTTAGAGCGATGAATGCAACGTAAAGTTTAGACTGCTGCTCTTTTACTTTTTCCTGTAGTTGCCGGATGGAGAATATGGAATCGACGGTACCACGGTTGGTGCGAAAACCCGTTTGCGATTCTGGGAGGATTTTTTCTATATGTGGGTGCAGGCGGTTTGACATAATTTTTGCAAGAATTTTTCCTCCGATAGCCAGTAGTGAAATTCTCGGTAGTTTCCGCAGTCTGATGCACTTCCTTTGTTCTTAAATATATTCACTATATTCGCGTTGCAAAAGTCCTGAGGTACCTCTCCGCTTTCCCATATGACATCAAAGAGAGCCTTAAGATGACCAATAAGTTCTTTACTTGCACACTTATAGATTTCCGCCGGAATCGCGTCACAACCAGCTGATTTGTTGTTTTTAAGCTGTTTTATGGAGTCCTTTATTTCCTGTTCTGTTATTGGAATGTCTAATACATCGAGGCTGTTATACTGAGGTATTATGTTGAGTGCTTCCATATTGGGGTTGTTTTCTTGGTGAAGGATATGGCTGTAATGCTCTTTCCAGCGGTTTCTGGTTTGCTCTTCCTCTTTTAGAAGTTTGCCATTTTGTGCCATAATTGGGCATCTTGCCTTCTTAGTTGGACCGTATACTTCTTTTACAGCCTCGAAGAATTTTCGATAGTCGTGATGCGTGGCATACTCCTGAATCTGACTAGCTTTTTGCGACCACCAGTTATCCTTAGTTGGCGCAGGTTTCTTCGGAGCGTGTTGTTGGCTGCCTTAAAGTTGTCTGTTAGTCTTGGATTGTGTGGATTTGCAGTGACGGCTTGATGTGCTCTATGCTTTTGTTCCAACAAAATCTGTATAAGCGATTGATTTTCGTTAAACCAGTCTGGTTGTTTCTTTTTGTTGGATTTTCCCAGTACTGTTTCGCTGGTTTTGTGAATCGCATCTCTTAGTTGTGTCCAGCCATGTTCAGCATCCACGATTGAGATTGCAGTTATCGGTGGAAGTTATTCTTTGATGGCTTCCCGGAGGGCGTCGGCGGTATCGTTGTTCTCTAGACCCCGTACGTTCAATCTGGTCATGTAGGTTTGCTTTTTACAGTGTGGATGTTTGGGTTTTAACTGGATTTTCATTTTTGAGATTAAAAGTCGGTGGTCAGTGCCGCATTCGGCATCTACTCTGGCTTTTGTGAGACTGACATCTTTTAGGTGCGTCCTTCGAACGATTACGTGGTCCAATTGGTGCCAATGGCTTGATCACGGATGTTTCCAGGTGCCTTTAAATTTGTCCTTCAGCATGAACCACGTATTGGTGATGCAAAGATTATACTCTGTGCATGTTGTTAATAAGCGTTCACCATTGCTATTTACACTTCCCATTGCATGTTTTCCCAATACGTCAGGCCATATTTCCTGTTGTTTGCCGACACGGGCATTAAAATCACCTAGCAAAATGATTCGTTCGTGCTTTGGAATTTGTTGGAGTATATTTTGCAGAGCTTGGTAAAATTTATCCTTATCCTCAATTTTAGCGTCTAGGGTAGGACCGTAGGCACTTATGATGTTGACGTAAGTTTTGTCTGATATGGGGTACCTTAGGGTCATAAGACGTTCGGAGATACCAATAGGTACCTCTGTTAATTTAGTGGCGATTTCGTTTTTGATTGCAATGCCTACGCCATGAATTCTCCTGTGTGTTGCCGGGTCACCCTTCCAAAAGAAGGTGTAATGCTCCTCAGTGAGACTACCTTCATCCGCAAAGCGGGTTTCGCGATATCGATATTTAGTCGGTGGAGTTCCTGTGAGACCAGTGCTGTTCTTCTCTCTGGTCGATTGGAGTTTGTCCTGTCCAGTAGAGTGCGGACGTTCCACGCCGTAAACGTGAAACATTGACGATGTTTAGTTCTCCGATGATACGCTCGAGTAGGCACCCCCTCCCGGAGATCCGATCGAGGGGGTATTTTACCTCCGGACGATGATTTTGTCCTACTCGAATGTTCCACCTTTGATGAGTGTAAGCTGCGTAAAAAGGTTAAACTGTGACGGTTACGCTGCCGCACAGTTTGGCTGCAACTGTAGCACGGAATGGCTATGGCACAGTGTGACGATAGTTTCCTTATGCTACGTTCTCGGCCGGCTAGGAGTAGTTTACTACTCCTCTTCCCCAGAAAGGTGGTAGGTCTGAGGGTTGTATAATGATATACCGCCTATACTCGGTCGTCAGAACCTCGTTTGTTTAAACAGGGTGCACCACGTGAAGGTGAGGTTGACTTTTGGGTAAGCTAGGCTATATGTATCGCTTCAATACCCCTTGCACCCCAAAATACACACTTTTATGCAAATGCCTAATAATGTTAACGCTTAAACCAACAATTCGTATTTATAGTGGTTTACAGTAATTTTGTTAAATTACAATGTCCTCCACTGAAAATGCGAATTGCTTAACTCTAATAATTCCAATTCTGAGCTAGCAAATGAACTAAATGCTTTACCTAGACCGTTATTCAGAAGCTACAAAGCTATCGATGAAAACATGCATGACAATTTACTTTCTAGCACACAACCAGAGGATTTTCACACCAGACCAATTTTGTATACTGTACCCAGGCACAGTATCGAGTTTATTATAATGCTTTTCTTAGCTTTAAATCAAATGATTTCTAATTTTTGCATGATCCTTATCACTTTTTTTCTCACTAGCAGTGACAGCCTACGGCTTAGAAAAAATCGTCCGATTCAAATGAAATTTGATATGTCGATAGATTCGACCGAGGCCAACTTGACTGTATACGACACGTGTCACTGTGAGTTTTGATGTAAGAAAAAATTTGGTGGGTAGGCTATGTGAGCGACGGTTCCCACTAGGGTTCAGAACCGGGAAATCCCGATACCGAAAGTACCAGGAATTCCCGGTTCTTTTGAGACATCAAAGAACCGGGCCTCGAAATTATTAATTCCCGGTTCATTCGGTAATTTCGGGACTCGGTAATAACAATTAAAAACATATTTTTTTGTTACTTGCGAAAGACTTTTGATACTTTCTAGCGGTCGAAATCAAACTCTTCTAAATAAGTGATGATGCTATTTTTTATTGTTCTTGCTTCTTTTCTGTTTTCAAGTTCCTATAATATTTACTATGTTATGTTTTAATATATATTTACATGTTTAATTCAATATTTTAGGGCTTTTGTCTCAAATTCACTTAAGTTGGTTGATGTTGTTTGATGTAATTTTTAAGCTACCTATGTGTTTTCGTGTTTTTTTTTCGCTTGTGTTTATTATTTGTGTTCATGTTTACTTTCTCATGACTTAATAATTTGATATTTTTTCATTTGAAACTCAATTTTTTATCGGTTTTACTTTTTAGAACCATCCGTTGCTTGCTAATTGACGAACTCCACAATCATTGAACGAAAATATTTTAGTAGGTACGGTTCCGGAAACTCTAATTAATACTACCAATTACGGTTCAGATCTTTTTGGCCATCACAGAACCAGGCCTCGAAATTATTAATTCCCGGTTCTTTCGGTACTTTCGGAACTCGGTAATAACAATTAAAAAAATATTTTTTTTAATTGTTTTTTTTAATTGTTATTACCGAGAAAGTCCTTTGATACTTTCTGGCGATCGAAATCAAACTCTTTTAAATATCTCTTGCTTCTTTTCTCTATTAAAGTTCCTATAATATTTATTATGTTTTGCTTTAAGAGATATTTGCATTTTTAATTCAATATTTTAGGGCTTTTGTTTCAAATCAGTAAAGTTGGTTTATGTTGTTTGATGTGATATACAGGGTGAGTTTCCTACGATGTTCTCTATGGGTATCTCGGAAACTACTGGAGAGAGTCCGTTAAATGGGGAAAGAATTGCAGTTTTGTGGGGTCATAAATATGCGCCTTTCAGATTTTTGAAAAAGTTCATGGCTTACTAGATATTTCGAAACAAACAAATTTCGGCTATTTTAAAAACTGTCCCTAATTCCATTATAAGCTATTTTAGACAAAAAGTTTTCAGATAAAAGTTGTAGATAATCACATCCTTCAAGAGATTGTGTCCTCCGCTTTTTTCTAAGGCCTGTCATTTTTGACATATGATACAAACATATGTTTTTTTAAATAGAAACCATAGTTGGCCATGGCTTCATAAAAAGCGCCCTTTTTTAGCTTTTTAGGGATATAAGCTATAATATCTTTTCTTCGAAAAATTACTGAGTAATAGCCAATTCTTATCATTTTTAAACAATTTCACTTAGTTAGCCATGGAAACAAGTTCAATTGCCGTTACTCTCAGAAATGTGAAGCTGTCACATCCATACTTTCTAAATTAAAATAAACAAAAATTGTAAATATGAATTTTTCAAATAAAGAAAAACGTGTAGATACTCGCGCATCAATAGAGTGGTTCCCACATGACTTTCATTATGACACACTACCGAATGAAAGGCGCATATTTATAAACCCACAAAACTGCAATTCTTTCCCCATTTAACCGACTCTCTATCTCCAGTAATTTCCGAGATACCCATAGAGAACATCGTAGGAAACACCCTGTATACGTTACTTATACTTTTTTCTTTACTTGTGTTCATGTGAATTTTCTCATGACAGATGACTTAATAATTTGATATTATTTTCATTAAAAATCTCAATTTTTTCTTCATTTTACTTTGAAAAACCATCCCTTGCTTTTTGATTAACGAACTGCATCACCATTGAATAAAAATTAGTGAAATTTTGGTTCCTAAGACGCGCGGTATCGAAATTCCCGGTTCCGAAAAACAGCTCCGGTTCCGGAAACCCTAGTGCACAGGGTCCCACCCTGCAACGTTGGATACGACGTTTCGTTTACGTCTTCATCAGGGTGGGACTAAGGATTTTATATTGAAGAAAAATGTTGGGCGATTTCGGCAGAATTGGGGACGGGCTACAAGATGACGCCCTCGACGTTTCAAACCGATGCCTCTAAATAGACGAAATCATCAGGATTTTTCTTAATTATGGGTCGATTGGAACCAAACTCGGCACGTGGATAGAGGTACCCGAATGGAGTCCTCAGACGGACAAACGAACAGACGGACATTTTAATACAAATGTTGTAAAAGGGAATCAAATTATTTATTAATTTTTAATTTATTACTTTTTCAACATTTCAAACTACACTTTTTCAAACATGTACTTCAAATTCTTCAATTTAATAGCTGTTAGTAAGAATTTTCACTTTAAATATGCGCACATAGTGCACACACAATTTTTTTTATATAAAACAACAACACATAATATTCAATTTCATCTATTTAACATTGACTGCAGTGGCGTATTTAGGTTTTTGCTTTGGAGGGGTCCAATATAGAAAAAAAATGATGACGATTAAAAAAGTACCTGTAATTAATATCTTTGATAACAAAAAGTAACTTAGATATACAAATATAAAACCAGATATAAAAATAAAAAAGCGAACAAACAGAATACAACTTATAGAAAAATAACTTTTGGAGGATTTTTTTGCCAACTCATCAATGACCTCGGATTCTGAAAGACATATTAATTACATCAATTATTAATAATTTTTTTAGCACAATTTAAAAATAAATGGCATTTAAAGGTCTTTCTTCGGACGATGCTATTTTGCGATACCACAAGTTATATTCAGATATAGCATCTTTTTTGCATGTAGCCAGATCTGTTTCATAAATTGTCACTAAATTTTGAAAGTCAGTCTGATTTTCTAAGTTCGCGGATGTAGCAAATGGGGAATTAAAGCCCTTTTATACGTTTTTGTGGTTAATAAAGCGCTCTTTTAACTGTAGTAAAAAAGAGTCCAAAAAACAATTAAAAACTGTAATCCTGTAATACTCCTCAGGTCTATTTGAATCTAAATTTGGATTAGCTCTATGTGTTTCACGGTTTGTGATTCGAGGAATAATTAGTGTCACTTCTAGCTTTTCACAGATGAATTTGGTATTTGCATGAATTGCTTTGAAATACTGCTCAGAGTTTTTTCGCATGTCATTTAATTCATCACTGGACCCCCCCCCCCTTAAATACGCCATTGATTGACTGAACACTTATTCTACAGGGTCCGGCAATAGTGCGTCGGGCATCTGTAGCTCCTAGAATAAAAGACTTGGGAATTTTGTTTAAGTGAAAACCTAAAGTATGTATGAAGATGTATTTCGGGAAAATATTTTAACTTCTATAGGGTGGCTCAAAAAAGTGTGAGTGGATCGGGATGATTTTTTTTAAATGGAACACCCTGTATATTATTGCATTTTTGGCTTTCTTTCAGATCACTTTACATAATCCTAAGATATGAGTAAATCTATTTCGATAGTTTCAGAGATATTAAAAAATAAATCAAAAATATATATTTTTCAATCCTTCTTAAAAAAATATATTAAAAATACAAGAACTGTTCTGAACTCAAAACTATATTAGATATTTACTTTAGATAGTCTGTTCTTACTTTGTTATAAATATGGTAATCGTAAATCACACAGGATGTTCAATATTTTACGCAAACTTTCAAAAATATAAAATAACTTTTCTTCGTTTTTAAATGGAACACCCTGTATATTATTTTTTTATTTGATGGAGAATTAAAAAATGAACATTTTTTGTATTTAAAGTATTTTAAAATTTTTAATACTTTTCCGGATACACGCAGTATTATTTCATATGGCGCTTTCAATGGTAAAATACGAGGGAAAAATCATTGGGTGGCTTTGATAAAAATTTACTGTGGAAAATGCCATATGAGATACAAAACTTGGAATATCTGCAAAACCGTTAAATATTTTGAAATGCTCTAAATGCAAAAAATGTTTATTTTTTAATTTTCCATCTATTGAAAAAATAATATACAGGGTATTCCATTTAAAAAAACAAAGAAAAATTATTTTATATTTTAGAAAGTTTGGCGTAGAATTTTAAACATCCTGTATGATTTACGATTTCCATATTTATAGCAAAGTAAGTACAGACTATCTAAAGTAAATATCTAATATAGTTTTGATTTCAGGACAGTTCTTGTATTATTAATTATTTTTTTAAGAAAGGCTGAAAAATATATAATTTTTATTTATTTATTAATATCTCTGAAATTATCGAAATATATTTACTCATGTCTTAGGATTATGTAAAATGATCTGAAAGGAAGCCAAAAATGCAATAATATACAGGGTGTTCCATTTAAAAAAATCATCCCGATCCACTCATACTTTTTTGAGCCACTCTATAGAAGTCAAAATATTTTCTTGAAATACATCCTAGTACATACTTTAGGTTCGCACTTAAACAAAATTCCCAAGTTTTTTATTTTATGAGCTACAGATGCCCGACGCACTATTGCCGGACCCTGTATAAGAACAGTTTTAATAATCTTTTAATTTAAATAAATTTAAATAAATCAATTATATTCTTCTAATTTATATTTCAAATAACGAGGAGTACAAAATCTCATAAATGTTCTAACATTCACAGACGCAAATCGAATCATTGTTTTGTTAAATCCAACAATCAAATATTAACTTAATAAAACCTGCGTTAAACCTTCTAATATTTTTGGCAACACCAAAGTTTACTAACTATATTTTTTATTCGAGAACTTCGAGTATATTTACTGTTATTTTTTTAAACAAATATACAAAAAACGTACTATTTCGCTAATGACGCTTGTGCAGGTGGTCCAACTGTGTACGAACGTAATTTTCACATTTCCGCAAATCTAATTAAATAATTTACGAATACTAGTAAAAATTTGTTGTTTATTGTAAAAGCATTAATTCGGGACGTTCGTTAATTTATTATTGTGTTTTTTTCTCAAGTGGACAGTGCAAACTGACTGTGAATTTCTCATCTTGCCAAGTAGACTTTAAACTGGACGTATTTTATTGGTCTTTAAGCTAATTCGGTTTGGAAACTAATAATGCGAAACAGTTATTGAAAGTATACTGGTTTGATTTGAAATAAATTTGCTGAAAATAGGTTTGAAAATATGTATCTAGTTACCGACAATAAATTGCAGAAATAAAAGGAAAATGTTATTTCTGGACAGTGAATTAACAAATAGTTATTTGTGTAACTGGTGCAAAAAGGACATATTTCTTGCACGGCACATGAATTTTGCGTCGCACACATATGCTGAGTGCAACAAATATGTTTTTTGCACATGTTGCACACAACATTTCTTCTACGATCGTATTAAAATTCTTATTTAAATGTTTATTAAAAAGTTTTTACAGTAATTCAGAAATAAATATTACCACCGACTATGACACTACACACAAATATTAGTATTTTTAGTAGTTTCTAATTACTTTTTAATTTTAATTACATTTTAATTTTAATATCGCAGTTTGAACAATCCACTAAGGTACCTAATTTATGGACAAACTTCGTTACAAGTAGTCTTTTGAATTTTATTTTCATTTCTGCTCGTGGAAGTCTCGGGTTCTTGTTCTTCACTTAAAACTCTTCTCCGGAATGTTGCTGCAAGGTGTCCAGTACTGGTACTTGGTTTACCTTCCAGGATTTGAGCAGCTATTTCGTTTTTTTTTAATCCATCTTTTTCGAGTTTTCCAACTTTAGAATAGCTAAAATCAGGACTACTTTTGTTTACTTGAAGTCAGTTATGTAAGAAATAATAAATTATAATAACCACTTACATGAAAGTAGGTTTCTGCTTTTCGTTCTAGAAATTTTTCTAAACATAGACACGCAAAAAAACTTCTTGGGGAAGTGAACCATTATCATTTATTGCTAAAATATTGTAAAATAGAGCAGGATTTGAAAAGTACTCGGCAATTGGAATTCGTAAACAGACGCGGTTTAGGTTAAGTCTGTTTTGATTGCTTTGGTTAGATTTCTTTTCAGATCACAGGTGCCATGAGAACATGTCCAACAGCAGCAATGGAGGTCGCTCTAGACCTAACACCACTGCACATTGTCGTCGGTAGTTATGCCAATGCGACAATGATTAGAATGGTCATTAACGGAAACAGTACTGGAAGAATTTTCAGGTCAGGGGCTTGGAGCACCCTCAAAAAGAAAATTCCACTTCTCCAACTCCCAGGCATCCCAAGAATTTACAACTTTGAGAAACACCTCACTGTATATAGTATTGAGTAATAACAAGGATTGGAGGGAAGAAACGCCTTACTCGGCATATAAAAGTACATACCATAACGTGGTATAATGATGCTTCCAAAACCAAAGCAGGGACAGGGATAGGAGTATTTGGGCCGAAAACTAAATACTCCGAACCAATGGGCACCTCCCTAGTATCCTACAGGCAGAAATTTACGCTATCGAAACATGCGTACAATTTATCTTAGATAGGAACAATCGAAAACAGAAAATTGCCATCCTATCCGATAGTCAAGCAGCACTAAACGCGATCAACTCAGTAACCATCAATTCGAAGTTGGTCAAAGAATGCCTAGAGAAGCTCAACAAATTAGGCAAAGAAAATAAAATCCTCCTACTCTGGGTGCCTGCTCACCAAGGGATAGAAGGCAATGAAAAAGCAAATGATCTAGCTAGGAAGAACTGAAAGCGGAACTGAAGAATCTGGAAGACTCCATCCGTACCTTGGAATGGGTGTCCTCCAACGGTCTAAGACACTCAAAAAAGTTTCTCAGAACTTACGACCGAGAAAAATCAAAGGTTTTCCTTGATTTAAGTAAACACAATCTTCGGATTGTCACGGGGTATCTAACAGGACACTGTCTCTTCAACGAACACCTCAGTAAGCTGAAGCTGAGAAACAACGGCCAATGCAGATTCTGTGGGGAAAATGGGGGAACACCAGAACACCTTATCACTGAGTGCGCAGAGACGACGACCATTCATTCGTGTCATAAACTTTGGTACGGCTGATGTGGAGGTCGGAGAGCTGGCCTCTGTGGAGCCCTCTCAGATACTGGCTTTTGTTAAAGCTCTGAGACTGTATGATGAGTTATAACTCGTTATAACTCAAGAAAGGGGAACACACAATAGATCTGTAAGGTCGCGGTTATTAACTCCCCTCCTAAACATTCTACATTCTAGATTTCTTTTGGTTTGGTTTGGTTTATTGGTTCATTTTGTTTATTTTCACTTTTTTCTCGGCAGGGTATTGATGTCTAAATTACAGTATCTACTAGGTTAAGTTCATACCTACACAAGAAAAGTGTTTGGAATGAAAAGCAGGAACACATTTTCATGTAACTAATTTCAGTTATTTTAAAGTCAGAAAAAAGAGAATGATGTATTTCCGCAAAGAATTTTTTATGATTTTATGTTTGGGGAGGCTTCTATATACTGGATGTTTTGTTGTTTTTTTATAAGTGATTTCAAGTAAAAAACTTCACCCAGACTAAGTGACCCTGTATATTATAAAAAATATCGAAAAATGTATATTCCATTACCAATTTTTTGCCAACTTTTTTACTTTGCACTGTAACTGTTCCGGAAAACCAGCAGTCCCACTGTTTGAGCACAGGAAATAATTATGTGTTGCAAGTATGTTGTAAGTATGCTTGGTGCATTTCAGTTGATTTTAAAAATGCCGACCGCAGGGCTCGAGGCGCCCGTTGTTGCATCGCATATCGCCTTTAAATAATATTAAAATCGTGGGTTTATCATATTATTTAAGTATTTTAGTTTTTAATAGTGCAGTTATAAAAACTTTAAAACTCATGTACGAGATACAGGTTTGTGTGATGTAACGCTGTTTCGTGTAGTAAAAATTAAGCGAAAAAGAACCCGAACTGGGCGTCGTTGTGTTGTGATAATTTCAAATGTTAATAAAATTGTCGAAAAAATGTTAACGCGTAAAGGAGGGCGTAATTACGTGGTTGTTGGGCGCAATAACATTCAATAACTTTCCCGGATATTCAACTTTCCCGAAACAACATTTTATAGCTTCACAACTTCTCACACCGATATGATCAGAAGCAAAAATGGATTCAAACATCTTTACCATTTTTAATTATACGGTATTAATGAGAAAAATTTACACAAACATGACGTCAGGCACATATCCCACAGGGGGGTACAAATCGTCAAGCTGTCATCAATTAACAACATTATTTGTCAAATAAAACACCATTTTAAAACACTATACCAAAATACTTAGTACCAAATTAACATCGAAGTGCTAAAAATATAACTCATCCGCTTTTTTTCTTTGAAATATTCAACAATTATTTTCCCAATATATTAACATTGAATACCCATTAAGATATGTGTTAAATTTCCTTGCGTAGGTCTCAGCTGCTATTTTAGTCCAATCAAGGTGTTATAGATGACAAAGTTATAATAATTCCAATCTAAATATAAAAAATTATTTTTGACTTTTAACAATTGGTAACAGATTGAAATTAATTAAAAAATCAATCGCAGTTAGATATTATGTGTGACTACAAGGTGTAGAATAGATTAGATAAAAAATAAATAATCATTTATAAAATAATATAATGTAATATTTAGATTTAGACATTTTAAATATGTTTTTATTATTTTTATTATTTGCTTATCCGGCACCAATCATCAGACTGGAATAGAAACCTACAAAATAAAAAAAGTGATTTTTGTAAACACTATACCGTTGGCCCCACGTTGGACGCCAAAGCCACAAAACAAGGAAAGAAATTAACGACTTATATTCTAATTAACAAATTGCAATAATTTGATATTGGGTGTTACCAGTTCACGATAATCGCCTTCTTAATCGAGTGCTTAAATTGAGTTGTGCCTCTGTTGCTTCTGGCAGGAAAAAATAGTTAAATTAAATAACTAACCTAAAGAATTAAAATTGATCAATATTAAGTTGTTATATATTATTTAAAAATGAACGAATCCCAACGAATACCAGCTTGTCAGGATCTTTTTTTTTATTAGTAAAATAAATTTGCGTAACCGACAAAAAATATCAAAAGCAAATAAACGGAAATAAAGAACTATGTACTTAACATTTCCAAATAAAACTATTCAAGACCAGATTAGTTTTTAGCAGATACATACGTCTATTATAGATCGTTGACGTACTGTCAAGAATGGCATTACATGAAGTTAAGTTTCAATTTAACAATTACTACCTGAACACAATTAATTAATGAGGTAACTTTGTGACCAAACCTTCTGTACATGATTTTTTGTGTCTTTTTAGTTTTTGCTTATGTTATGTTTATTTATGTAACGTGATTTTCTAGTTGAAATAAATAAATAAATGAATAAAAAAGCAGAGAAGCGATACCCAGCTATACATTACTAACCTCTGCCAAAGTTTACATAATTAACCTCAGCAGACGCCTGAGCAACACATTTATTTACCTTAGATAATATTAAAAAGCTTTTTTTTTCATTTAGAGGCTAACAATTTTTTCATTATAATTTTTGCATTGTTAAAATCTACTTTGCCCTGTGGCCCATTATTGCTGACAAAAGTTGGATTTGCAAAAATCGCTTTTTTTTAAATAATCTTTATGTTCTTATTCGAACGTTTAAAGATCTAGGTGTTCGACGAAGATAAAATTTCTCACATTCAGATGGTATTTTGTATATTACATTTTTGTTTGTTATTCAGTGTTCATTGGCTTAGCGTGGGTGAAAATTTCAAAATATAAGTGTATTTCGTGTTTTAAAAGATGTTTATGTGTTATTTCGTTGTTTTTCTATTCTTTTTCGTACATTGACTCTTCGTACATTGACTCATATATTTTTAACTCTTTAATGACATTACCAAACTTCAAAGTTATTATTAAACACGTTCTGGATAGAAAGTATAAAAACGACTATAGATATACACCTCTTGTATACTGAAATAACTGAAAAACAAAAAAAAATAAACAAGTTGTCATGCCAAAGGTCAGGCCATATTTCGATTTGATTAATGTCTATGTTTTCGAGATCTGTATCCGAATATCAAAACTTACTGAATTATATCTATTTTTTACTACACATATTTGAGTTTAATTTTTTATACTGTAGTATTTATATTCAGTTAAGTTTATAAATATCATCTAATAAAATTTAACTATGAATGTTATGAAAATGTAAATGAAAAATTGTGTAGTTTTCACTAATGACGTCTCAGCAGTTCCACACGCATAGATTTTTTTGTTAAAAACTCTGATATATACTGACAGTGGATATCATAGCTTTTAAGATACTTACAACTTTTGGTGAACAACTGCCTTATATAGATTTGCCAATTTTTGCCAAGCAGAGGAGGTTTTGTCTTTCCAATATACGACTCACCGCACTCGCAAGGTACCTGATAGATGCACTCTTTCTCTTGTTTTGATGATTCCGGTTTTGTTTTTGTTATGACACTTCTTAGAGTAGTCCCAGACTTAAAAACAGTTGTAATTTTATACTGGCTATTCGCCTGATCTTCTCCGATGTTCCTTTTACATATAGAGACTCACAAGGCAGGACATCGTTTGATTTTTTAATAAAATTTTATTATTATTTATTAAAAAAATGCTCTATTTTCATCACAGGAAAAAATAAAATTGATTTCAAAAAAACTCAGCAATCCTTGAAATGTGTAAAAAAATTTTGATGGCATCTTGGTGAGCATCCTAAAGCGCAACTTTGCCCCAATTTAGCCATGTTCGATGTTCGTATCTATTACGGTTACCGAGATACCAATGCTCGTACCTCGAATTTGCAGCACCCTGTATAAACTCAGTAGTTTTAGGATTTAGATTAGTTCACAGTTGTTGATAACAGTCAGTAATATTTCTGACAGAAAAGTTGTGTAAGCAAAATAAATAAAGACAATGGAAGTCAAAATTCTTTTAGTTTGTAGTAAATAATTAAATGCTCGAAGTTCTTTCTTCTGTTAAAAAAGGATCAAATCCAATTCTGATGTCATTTGTAACGTATGCAGTACAAATCTTATAAAGGCAAAAGAGATACATAACACTTTTTCAAATGTTTTTAATTGCCCTTTAAAGTAAAGTCAGTCCGTCTGTCTACTGAGTCAGAAAAGAATATCACCAGACGACATCCAAACAATGACAGAAATACGATTTTTATTTTTTTTATGAATTAAAATGAAAGACTTACGGGTGTATTCCGTTGCTTACCTTGGTTATGGTTTTATGTTCCGTTTCTATCGGTTTCCTGAAAGTTTTCTTATTACGGAACACGGTTCCTGAAAAATTCGGTTATAACTGTCGCCAAACTAACCAACGCGAGAAGGCTGGTTTTTCTGTGTTTGTTTGTCAATCAATGTCATTTATGTGACAGAAATTAAGCAAATATTGGAAGTTCGAGTGAAATTCTCATTTAATTTCTAAAATTTGTAATAATATTTTGTATTTACATCCAAAAGCAATGGAGGTAGGCAGTAAAGGTAAATAAATTTCATTAACTAAATAGAATGACTTTTTAGAACCATTTAAACTTATCACGCAGCCATTGTTTCTTAAAGTCAGGAACATTTAAAAAAAATATGAAAAACAAGACAACAAGTAATCGTGAATGTTTTGTAAGCTATAAAAATATAAATATTGATTAGATTTGTTTATTTATTATTGATGTGTTTTAATATTGGACCTGCAAATCTTCACTTGAGTTGTCTAACGAGTTTAACAGTTTATTAATAAAGTACTTTTCAATATTAAACTCCATTGAAAAGAAGAAGCAAACGTAAAAGCAGAGAGTAGGTACATTAAAAATGCATAAAAGATAAATTTATAATAGAGGTATTGAAATTTAGAAAACGTCAACATTTGACGTTTCCAGTATTTTACCAAACAGTTCCGTATTAAACCGATATTTTTAAGGAACCGGTCTTTACCGTAGTTAACCGGTCTGGTTCGCCTGGTTTTGCAACGGAATACCGCCTTACTCTCACTGTCAGATATTCTCTCGTTAGAGATTATAGTTAGTTATTTCCAAAAACTTTTAACGAAACCGTAATAAGGATCGTATGTTAGAATGTAGATGTAGAATGTTTAGGAGGAGAGTTAATCACCGCGACCTTATAGATCTATTGTGTGTTCCCCTTTCTTGAGTTATAACGAGTTATAACTCATCATACAGTCTCAGGGCTTTAACAAAAACCAGTATCTGAGACGGCTCCACAGAGGCCAGCTCTCCATCCTCGACATCAGACGTACCAAGGTTCATGGCACGAATGGTCGTCGTCTCGGCGCACTCAGTGATAAGGTGTTCTGGTGTTTCCCCATTTTCCCCACAAAATCTGCATTCGCCGTTGATTCTCAGTTTCAGCCTACTGAGGTGTTCGTTGAGGAGACAGTGTCCTGTTAGAAACCCCGTGACAATCCGAAGATTGTTTTTACTTAAATCAGGGAAAACCTGTGATTTTTCTCGGTCATAAGTTCTGAGGAACTTTTTCGAGTGTCTTAGACCGTTGGAGGACACCTATTCCAAGTTACGGATGGAGTCTTCCAGATTCTTCAGTTCCGCTTTCAGTTGGTTCCCGTTTGGAAAACAGAACGGTTCTGGTCCAGTTAGTGGAGTGTTCGCTCCTTTTCTAGCTAGATCATTTGCTTTTTCATTGCCTTCTATCCCTTGGTGAGCAGGCACCCAGAGTAGGAGGAGCCTAATTTGTTGATCGTATGTTAATACAGGATGGGTAAAAGTTACAAGAGAAGAACTGTAGCACATTATAATGGATCAATTATCCAAAAAAATCCTTTATGGGTTTTTCGCCACTGCACTGCAAGAAAAATCTACAAAATAAAATAGTTATTTTTGGTAAACACTTCTGGGCGTTAAACCTGAACGGACGCTGCTTGTCAGAAGTTGTGTTTACAGTTATAAAAATTTGCCTAACAAAGAAAAAAATGCTTAACGTTTCGGAAAGTTTTCGGTTTTCTTAAAAAGTAAGTGTTCTCGAATAGTTCAATTTAAATATTTTAAATAGTTTTTTTTTCTTGATTCTTTATATTTTTTTTTGCTTCCGACGACGAAAAGAGAAAACTTTCCGAAACGTTAAGCATTTTTTTCTTTGTTAGGCAAATTTTTATAACTGTAAACACAACTTCTGACAAGCAGCGTCCGTTCAGGTTTAACGCCAGAAGTGTTTACCAAAAATAACTATTTTATTTTGTAGATTTTTCTTGCAGTGCAGTGGCGAAAAATCCATAAAGGATTTTTTTGGATAGATGAATCCGCCACATAGGTATAGACATTTTTTACAATTAATGGATCAATTAGTTGTTCAGCTCTACCCTGTCCATCACATCCGCACGTGTGTAACAACCTCATTCAAATTAATAACCGGTTATTTCCGGTTGGACCCCACGAACGATAAGCTTTATCAATGGACAAGCATTCACGCCAATGTTAAGCTCGGTTGCTATTTTATTATCGATGTAATAATGTTTTATGATTGGAAAAAACTTTACGATTTGTCGTTCTCTGTTTCCATTAAAATAACCGTTTATTGCAAATAGCAAGTACGTAGGCAGATACTAGATCGTAAATGGCATAAGTACTATGAAATATAAAGTTGGTGTAAGATACATGGACTGATATACGTACTAATCGTTAAAGAATATTGCAATGGGGAGTTACGCATTTGTAACACATGACAAGTGTAAATAACAAGGTATCGCTAGATTTGTTCCAACACAGAAATTTGTACCTTTCTAGAAACTTCGACATGAAAACTTTACGCTTTCGAAGCGGTAAGCGAAAGTATTCGATTAGCGGAACATCAAGCAGTCCATTTTGGTATTTTCGTTGCCGTGCGAATCGTTTTCTGAATACGCGTTGAGCACAAAAATTATTGCAGCATCGCAATTTCTCAAGTATCTCATAGTTTACTAATATAGTCTGTCCAACGACAAAATCATTGATAGTGATAGATGTCTGTCATTTTAATTTCAAAGTAGTTTAATTTATTTTACAAAGAAATAAAGTTGGAACGCATAGCAGAAAATTAATATTTAAAATTTGAGTTACAAGTGATTAATTCAAAATGTTGTGAAAAAAAATGTATAAAACTGAAAAAATCTAATCGAGTTATTTTATTAAAACAAAATTAAAGTACTAAAATGTATTATTTACCCATCGTGTGACGTTATTTTACAGACACTCCTGTTTTTGGTAGCATATACGAGATGGTATACAAACTTTATTTATGGCTAATTTGTATCTCTGGATTCTCTGGGTAGCGAATATTAACTGTAAACTATGGTCTGGGTCAACACTTAATTCTCCCTCGAGTTTTCCTCCACTTAATTTAAAAAAACACGAAATCTATACTAATATATAAAATCCTTAAGTAACTGACATACTGATTAATCACGATTCTGCTCAAACCACTCAACGTAAGAAGCTCAATTTTGGCATACAGATTGATTCTATGGTGTAGAGGTTCGATAAGAAGGGATTTTTCGAAATTCGAATTCCAAGAGGGTGAAACCACCCCTCAAATATTACAATATTTTTTTATTTAAAAAACGGTCAAGTTTTTGTTTTTTACATATTTTAAGATTTTTTAAAAATGTATACAGGGTGTTTCGAAAAATCTGGCCACTGATTAATCACGATCCTGCTTAAAGCGCTTGACGTAAAAAGCTGATTTTTGGAAAACAGATTGACTTTAAGGTGTAGAGGTTCGATAAGAAGGGATTTTTCGAAACTCAAATTCTAAGGGGGTGAAACTATCCCTCAAATATTAGAATATATATTTTTTTTAAAACCGGTGAGTTTTTCGGAGAAACTCTTAAACACGTATATTTTATTTTGTTGATTTTCATATTTTAAGATTTTTTATAAATTTATACAGGGTGTTTCATAAAATATGACGATTGAGTAATCACGATTCTGCTTTTAAACTGCTTGACGTTTAAAGCCGATTTTTGGCAAAGGGATTGACTGTGGGGTGTAGAGGTTCGATAAGGAGGGGTTTCTCGAATCTCAAATTCCAAGAGGGTGAAAACGCCCCTCAAATATTACAATATTTGTTATTTAAAAAACGGTTACTTTTTCGGGAAAACGCTTGGGCAAGCATAATTTATTTGGTTTTTTACATATTTTGAAATTTTTTAAAAAATCATACACGGTGTTGTTAACCACGATTCTGCTTAAACTGCTTGACGTAAAAAGTTTATTTTTGGCAAACGGATTTTTCGAAAGTCAAATTCCAACGAGATGAAACTACCCCTCAAATATTACCAAGTTATATAATAATATCGCCATATTGCTTTTTCTCATGCTGACATAAACGTGAGAAAATTTTATCCAGTTTGTATGTTAGTGGAAATTCTTGCTTTGCTTTATCATCACCATTACAAATGATTAATTCGACGCGAACGAAGTCGCTGGTACACGCTAGTACATGTAATAAGACAGTCCAAAATGCAAAATGCAAAATATTTATCATTTCTATTTGACATAATTTGACACAAAATTATAACTTATAATTTGGCAAAGAGACAACTCTCAAAATCTTAATCATCGTCGAGTTCATACGCCACGGCGCGCGGCGTCCGTTTGTCGTTCATCGTTTCGTCAAACCAATAATATTAAAATATGATCTGTCATTTTTGAAGTAAACCAATAAAACTGGTTAAAAACAACAAGAGACGACGCATGACGGATTAATAGATACTATGATATAAACCCCACCATAGTTAGCTTAAAAAATATTAGAAACTTTTTTAGAGAAATAAATATATTGGTATGGACGTCATCTGCTTTTTTTCTGTTATCGTCTGTCGAAATCTTACCTGAGAAAAAAACAGAGAACAGTCAAATGTGAATAAAACGATGAAAAATGTCAATGTTATGTCAACCTGTTTTTCTATGGATATGTCATTATTCTTATTATACGAGGAAAATGTTGAAGACCCTTCTCAGCATTTTCGATGTTTTGAACAATATTTATAGCTGCCAAGTCGTAAATTATCAATTACTTATTGAGGAATTTATAGAACGAGAAATAATTTTCACTAGGGAGTAAGAGAATACGCACAAAATCCGAATTTTTGAATTCCGAATGAAAATTTTAAAGTAGCCGTTTTAGCGCAATGGTTAAAGACGCTAAGCGCCTCGGATGAGAATACCCAAATCAGTAATTAAATGCGCGCTAAGCGAAAATTAACGTAATATATACGCCGAGCGTCTAAATGCGCTTAGCGTTTTCTAAGTTACAGAATTCGGGCCCTGTTACTATACCAAAATTAAATGAGGATGGGAACGGATTTTGAACAGATTTTGGAATCAAATTCAAAACTTTTTAATTATTAATATAGATTAGATATATTTTAGATAGGAATTTCGAATGTTCTATTATATTGTCGAAAAACGCAGACATTTTAAGATATTAAAACTATTTTTTACAAAATACAGATTAATTAAAAAATATCGTAAATATTTTCCAGTTTTTTACTTGGATTATCCATCAAAATTGATACTTTAATAATCTCTATTTCCTTAAGAAGGCTTAGTACTGCGATTTCATTTATGTAGGTATTACCCAAAAATATTTAAACTCGGGAGATACAATGATCCATTCATAAAACGCTATAAAGCTTCATCACACATTGGTTTGCGAAAATCAACGAGTGCAAGAGAGAATGGATAGAGAAGGAAATAGGGGTATCTGCTCGATGGCAACAATGTAGTTGTGTACAAAGATTAGACGTTTGAGGTCAATTTCCAGTGGCGTGCCGATCGACCGACAGTATTTTAAGGAAATTAAAATAATTGTTTAATAAATTAAAATAAAATAATAATAAAACGTACATCTTACATATTTCTCGCATTGTAAAAAAAATAAGTTGAGGGAGGATAGTGAAATAAAATAAACCGGCATAATTTTTTATTATAAGATGGCTTTTCACATAAGAATAACGATTAAAAAATTAATTAGCGTTTTTTACTTTATTTTATTAAATAAAACATCAAATTTTAGGTGTATTAGTAAATGCAGTTTCAATATCTTGTTCCAAACCTTGTTCGTCTCCGGCGAATGAGATTCTCTCTATTAGCAATAACAAAATAAAATAGTTATTTTAACCTAATAACACAATATTTTACCAAAAACCAATATTTGTAGAGTTCACATATTTTTGATAAAAACTTTATTATATATGAATTTTACAACTATAATAAAAAACAGTGAATAAAATTTAAAATGTACCTTATAATTTTTATTAGTTCACAATTGTTCATTAATGAGGGAATAAGAAGTAAGAAAATTCAACATTTATTTACCTTAACTTTCATTTTAGGGATGTTTCAAACACAGTAAATCAGAACTGAAAATATAAGATGTATATTATACCGTATGATCGAATAAAAACGGCGTCAACGATGGCTATGAAATGAAGATCTTATTTTTATATAGATAGATTTTATATGTAAATTTATATAGGAAATGCCATCGATCGTCATTTCCAAGCCAACTGGATGCCGTTTTTATTCGATCATACGGTATGTGTTTATCTAAACAAAATTATTTGATATTATAATACACAGTCATCAGAAAAGTCTAGCGATAATTTTACAAAATCATAAATAAAATAAAATGATGATTGTTTAGTAAACGGTTCTTAGTTTAAAATTTTTTTTTCTCTTGTTTGCGAAGGAAAATTGATATTCGTTTATAAATAATAAAAAGTGCATGTGCAAAGAATTTCAATACAATAAAATGTAAGAAAGTCATAAAATTCATGTAATAAGAACATTAATTATATGTATCTCAAAAGATGTCCATTTACATTATAACAACCAAATTTTAAAACAAAAGCCGTATAAAATTATAACGGCAACAAAAAAAGTAAGGCCACAAAATTCCATCTTTGGTACACCCCAATAAAATTTTCACAAAAGGTAGGTAATGGTTTGTCAAACCCAAGTAGGTACCTAGATTAGATTTATTCTTATAAGAAAGTACGGTTTTTCGAAAATAGATGTTGTTTATAAATTACATGCGGTTTATAGAACTTAAATTTAATTTTTAACATTCAATACCCTTTCTTAAAAGGGAAACAGAAATTGTTATTAACTTATTGGTAATTAGTATGTACCATGTACCTTTTTCCTACAAATAATTTAATTAATAAATATATCATTTAAAAAACATAATAAATATATGATTTAAAAAATAAACCTAAAAATATAATTTAGAGATCTGCTATTTTTATGTCTAGGTACGCCTCTGATCTACAGAGAGTAGGATATAGTAAGATACCTAACCCTACTTATTTGTATTTACCGGTGAAAAGTTAAATTTGGATTTAAATGATACACTCTCTTGTACACAATACATGAATGCACCATATTTTCAAAATAATGTCCACAGAAGTCCACAAAATAACGCAAAAATACTATAATACTGCAAATAAAGAATATGGAGCTTGATCGGCAGCATAGCAACATTGCAAAAGGAGAATCTAGGATTTTCCATTCATCCTCGAAATACGTTGTACTACGCCGGCATATTTCTAAAACTGACGTTGTCAAACTGCTTTTTATTATTAAAAGAAACACGACCATAATATTTTTATTCCATTATAAAATTTAAAATAGTAAAGCAGTTAAGCATTAAATGAATAAATTGACGTTAGCAAATTAATGTGGATTACATGGTCTATCTACAAAAAGAAGATAGAAAAAAAGAAGCAACCCCGAGAGGAACATCCTGAAAATGATTCGCCACCCCTCACATTTTCCATTTAAGAAGGGAGGAGTTATGTGAGAGGAAATAGCATGGTTTTCCCACGAAGACGCGAGCGAAACCGAACTTATAAATATAACCTAGCGCATTAAAATTGTCATTCTGTTCTTAACCATTGTATTCATTGTATCTGTTAAACATACTTTATGAAAAATAAAATTTTTTAAAAAAGTATTTTCGTTGTCGAAATCCATAATTTATATGATGCATCGTTTTTTTAGTTAGAAATACAATAATATTTGGTTTTCAAGTGTGTATTGACAAAAATAATACTCTATAATCTACAGTTTTAGTAAACATTGTATTATAACTATACTATCTTTGATTCTAGTATAAGATTCCCAATAGAATTTCCACAATTTTTTTAGAAAAACTGCGGCTTGTGTCAAAAGAAAACTCAAAATTTTATTTTTCTGGAAAGTCGAAATAAATTAATGATATCGTTTGCAATAAGATATTGTGAAGCAATATTATTCA
This sequence comes from Sitophilus oryzae, assembly GCF_002938485.1. Taxonomy (NCBI): domain Eukaryota; kingdom Metazoa; phylum Arthropoda; class Insecta; order Coleoptera; family Curculionidae; genus Sitophilus; species Sitophilus oryzae. Next base: position 13,545,329 of record NW_022145945.1, on the reverse strand, counting down.
TTAGAACGTTATCAATTTTTATTAATATTTCAGCAAAACCATTAATTCCTTATGTAATGTTTAAACATGTGACGAGTTCATTTCTTTGAAAAAAAGTCTTGAGTATTTCGCCACTCAGACATAAGTCTAAAAAATAAAAAAATGTATTTTTAGTGTGAAAGTTTCAAAATAAACTAATTTTAGATGTTTACAGCAAACCGACACTACACTATTGTTGAGGCATCTAGGCATTTAAATGTTCGAATTAGAGAACATAAAAACTATTTAAAAACGGAGGATTTTTGCAGTTCTAAAATTGTCAACATTCATGGGAGGCCATGAACTAGACTTTAAAAACGAAAACCTCGAAACGAAAAATTAAAGAAGCTTTTTTAATTCAACAAATACAAACAAATATGTTCCATTTGTGTGTATTATGCTCAAGTATAGTGTTTCCATACGTCTGGATTTACCCGGACATGTCCGGATTTTTAAAGTGTCCCGTATTAAATATTTTAGTCTCTGCGCTGCTACAACTCTACTTAACCGACGCATGTTCGAAAGTACCCATTTCTATACTTTGGGCTCAAATTTCTCGCTTTTGGTGCACTCCTGGAAAGTGAATGTTTTTTTTTGGTTTATATTTTCTTGATTCTGGGCTATTATTTGAGTCCTATAAAAGTTCATAAATAAATTTATAGTTTCTCTTCGTCCGGATTTTGTCCGGATTTCTGGGTTTACTTGTCCGGAATTTCTAAAATCCTTTATGTAAACCCTACTCAAGTATTTGTAGATATTAATAATGTATGGCTATTATCCTTGATTTTTAGTCACACTACATAACATAAATCTTTTTGCCTGAAAACTATATTTGCCTTTTGGTCCTCACTAAGTAACTTCATTAAGTACCTAACTACAATCAGGAAATAATTGTAATTTTTAAGTTTGATTTTATGCAATGTCTGTACTAAAAAAGCATAAGTGGTCTCGTAGTAGTAATATATACTCCTGAAATCGTATTTTCGCATTTTTGTTGGTTAGGCAAATTTGTTTAAAAATAAGGCCACTGACCGGATTAGTTTTTTGCGCAGTTACAAGAAATTGCTCCATTTTTTATATTTCCATCTGTTTCATTGGCGAGACAAATACAGAGATGTTTTCATGGCATAATAAGGTGAATACTTAAATAGGAGTAGAATCTTTAGGAGGGCTCGAACACACTGACGACCAGGGGTGCAACTTTGTTCAAGTTAGCAACCGATCGTCTAGGAGCGATGTCGAAGTCAGATCGGTACTATGTTCACTGCAAAACTATTGTCGCTCAAATGCTGCAAAATATGGTATCACTATCACACTCTTTCGCACGGTCTAGACTGTTGCCTCGCCACAAAGCGAGAAATCAGAATATCGCTACGAATCGATGTTGCTACTGAACATAGTGTCTCAAGCTACAAAATTACTTACTATCGCTTTGAAACATGAACAAAGTTGCACCCCTGGTCGCACCGGCCAGGCCGCAGCTACTTCTAAAACCATTAAATCAAATGATATAGCGCACACTAACGTCCTGGCCGTCCATTGGTCGTTGCGACCAGAAGACTGCACGGAAATATTATTATTTTCTGCCGCTTGTTGCCGGTTTTCTTCCAAATTAATAATTTTTCAGATGAAATCCCTCAAATTCAAAGCACAATATTTTATTTTCTATAAGATATAGTGTTTTAGTGTAGTTTTTGCACACGTGCAGAAAATCCAAAGAAATAGTATACAGACTGGATCAAAGGTAAACTTAAATCTAATTCCTTTTTTTATCAAGGGTCGATTCTAGTAAAAACTCAAAACATTTTTATATGACATACCTACTCTATTTATGGTTGGTATGATGCCTGTTATTATACCTTTGAGTTTCGATGTTAAAAAATAAAAAAAATAATATTTAAAGTTTTTCTACAACCACTTGTTTTTTTTATTAAATTAATTTTTTTAGTTGTATTGTAGAACAAGGAGGATAACTGTCTTTTAAATATTATATTTAATTTAACGTTTTTCAAACAGGGTTCATTAGATTATATTTCTACTAGGTATATTATTTTGAAAAAAAAATTAAGAAAGTAACTTAAACATTCATAAAAATAGAAGTAATTACTGTTGTAGATTCTTCGTTATATTGTAAACATTGAAATAACTGGAAGCTAAACTTTCTACCTGCTTATATTTAGAGCCAGTGTCTGACGATCTTTTTTTACGATGGCCCTAATATGTTTACTTCTATAGTCGATAAGGGCGCCATGTCAGTAGAAAAAAGAAACAGAATATCTCCCTTTTTGTCGGTCGCGCGTACACAATGCTTTTTGTTTGTTGTGAATAGCAACTTCGCTTTCTAGTTAACCCGGATATTTTAACATTTCTGAAAGAATATTTTCTAATTGGTAAAACGTAAAAAATCGTTAGATTTGACAACTCTGTTGAAACTGGTCGTTCATCTGGCCGCAGCTAAAAACGCAATACATCCGGCCAGCCGTTGCGACCTGGTCGTCAGTGAGTTCGAGTCCTTGTGTTACAACAGCAATACTAAAAAAGTCTTAATATTGCACAGAAATAGAGTGATAAGCACAACATAAATAAAACAATATTTTTTTAGTAATAGTTTCTATATTATTTACAAACACTGAATTTTATACCTTAAAAGTTGATTAATTAACTTTAATCTTATTTTTTTAAACCAGTATCTTTTGACCTTATTACAGTACTAAAATCTATTATTATATACCTATCGTGTGATGTCTTTACAGCTACTCCAGTTTTTAGTACCATATACCTATACGAGATGGTATGCACACTTTATTTGGCGGCTAATACAACTCTTTGGGCATCGATTATAAACTGTGCTCTTTGTCTACATTTAATTTTCCTTTGATATTTCCTTCACTTAACTTTAAAAACACAAAACACACGTAATGACACGAACCAAAATGCAAAAACAATTGCAAATGTTTATGATTTTTAAAAAGCAAGTTATTTGATGGTTGTTTGACATATTTTGACATAAATTATAATCTATAATTTAGGAAGAGTTTGACAAGTCTCAAAAATCTTAAGTTGAGTTCATACGCATCTGCATCCTTGCGTCATTTATCGTTCCGTCACTCCCAATCATGGTGAAATAGGGCCTGTCATTTTTGAAATAAACCTATAAGACTGGATAAATACAGAGATGCCATATGCAGAGTACAATACATATTAAAATATACTTGATTGAAAAGAATTAAATTTCCATTGACGAGAATTAAACTATTAACTACATAGTTTTCGTCTTTTAAAGTATTTTTTAATTTTCCAAATCAAACCAAATAGTATAGAATATTTTCTATATTAATGTTCAAGATCGCAGATTAAATTTATCACTCCTACCCTGTAACGAACCACTTCTAATAATTTCGTTTTTCTATTTTGATTCATTCATATTCTGAGCGGCTTTAGCATCATATCAAAGCAAATCGATACGCCTTGACTCCATTCTCCATTCTCAAAAGTTGGAAACGTTGACGTCACATGGCGTCGAAAAGTCTCAAAAGTTTTCCTTTCATTTTCCAACATCGATACAGGGGTTCCTAGAAAAATTGATGAAGTTATTGCTTACCTATATATTTGAAATGAAAAAGTAAAATGTTATTAAAAACATTTCTTTTATTTTCTATATATTTCAATCTAATATATAAAATTCTCGTGTCACAGTTTTAGTTACCGTACTCTCCGAAACGGCTTAACCGATTTTGAGAAATTTTTGTATGTATATTCAGTAGATCTGAGAATAGGTTGTTATCTATTTTTTATACCCCTAAGTCATAAGGGTGGTCCATCGCAATTTTTTTTGCTATCCGGATTGAAGCGAATCCAACAAATCAGAGATCATTAAAATCGGACCAGCCGTTCTTGAGTTATAAATGCTGTAACTAACCAGACATTGTTTTACTTGTTTAGATTAAGATTAATTGTAGTTAATCGCTTATCTTGATTATTGTTTAAGTTACTATCCACGCCCGCTACTGGGTTTAGCGTTAAGCAAATTTCAAAAACAAAGATTTCGATTAAAATTACAGGAACAAATTAAGTAAGATCTGTAATAACAAAATAGATTAAAATTGAATTCAGGGAAATGACGCGTGAATTTATTTTGTTAGAAAAATAAATTAGCTCTTAATTTCCTACAAAATTTCCATTAAGCTGGGGTTCATTCCTTAATTTGCCCTACAGGAATGTTTGTAAATGTTCCTTATATACCTACAGGGTGGCATGTTTGAATTGTTCGCTGTATTTTATTATTAGCGCTATACACCAGAACAGAACAGTAGCGACTCGTGACCCGTGTGACTGGCTAGGCGACAAAATTTTAGTTGCATCTATTTGCCCCCCCCCCCTCATAAATTTACATAATACCCTTACCCAGTTCGTAAATATGTTGTCTCTGGGTTAAAAACATTTAGACTTTTCTGTAATATCTGTTGTATCGTCTTCTTACACCGAATAAAATAACGCACTCTTTTATTTCGGATTCTTTTTTTCTGTGGTGGCGTGTTCTGAAATACAACCGGTTATATCATTTTGAATGACGTTTCCAATTTATTTTAAACGCTTTTTGAATTTTCATATAAAAGTTTTAAATGTTACGTTTAATGAATCATATGAAAAATATCACCTTAACGAAATGTGATATATCCCCTTATGAAAATGAAATATCGGGACTATCCTCTTAACTTCCGAGCCTACCGAGCCTCCACGACTTCATACAATACACGTCGCTACCGCACGATGAGTCAGACAGAGACAGAAGACTGCCGTACGTCGAGCATCGATTCTGATAATAGGCGATGTAGAAATCGCCGAACAAAGGCGTTTGCATTTTGCATTACACCAACGGTCAAAATTATTTTGTTTTCTAAAGGTGCGTATACATATGGCGAGCACAACGCGAGCCGAGCACGAGCCGAGCCTGCCACAAGCTCAGTTCGTCATATGTGTACTACTCCCGCGAGCGCCTCGCGAACCGCTCACAGTGTGATCTTCGCGATCCACTTCTTGTCGGTTTTTGCTACGAACACAAACGAGCTCGCAATTATAATTTGGCCGGCGTTGTGGCAGCTTCGTCCTTCTGGTCTGATCGGCGAACATGGAGCCTACATAGTCGGATGATATTTTGCTTCAATTAGTTGAGTTGTATAGGACGCATACTACTTTGTGGGACCGCAAAGACGAAAATTATTTAAAAAAAAAACAAAATAGATGCCTGGAAGGAAATCGCCACTCTAATAGGCAAACCTGAAGAAATATGCAAGAAAAAAATTATAAGCATGTTGGCAACTTATAGAAGAGAGAGGAAAAAGGAAAAAGAGTCAGTAGGAACAGGAAAAGGTGAGCTTCGCAAAAGAAATAGGCTGGTTATTTTTAGAATGACATTTATTCAACTATATACCATCTGAAATACATATTAGTACAAAAAGAGTACACCCCTTTTTTTTTCTTGTAGCAACTTTTTTTTACCATAATTAAAAAAACTAATGGTACAATTTAAATCTTCAATGCGTTTCTCAGTTGATGTGGGTCTGCAATTTTTTTCAAAAATTTTTTCAGTCAGAAACTGCACTGACACTGAAAAAAGAATATTTTTTGTGTGCTCGCGAGCCATTTACATTTCATATGGATCGTTGCTGGCTTGGACTATGATCTCGCTGTTCTTGTTGCTCGCGGCGAAAACGGGCACAACACGGCGCGCTCGGCTCGCGTTGTGCTCGCCATATGTATACGCACTTTAACGCAGTGGCACAGTCAGCGTACACAAGCGGTAGTGAATATTTTAATATACAAGACCACAAATATTAAAATAATATTGATTATTACAACACACTTCCGTGTATTAACAGTATTTTTATGTATTGACAACATTAATAGTAAATAATGTAATGTAATAAACCGCTTTAATTCTGCCAAGATTTCATGATGGCATCATAAATGATCCCATCACAGGTTTGGTCTTCTTCTAGGTCTCTAAATTCCTCGTAGGTACCATGCTGCAATTTTTGTGGTCCATCTGTTGTCCGTCTTTCTTGCCAGGTGTCCTGCCCGTTGCCAGTTGAGGCACAGTTGAGGGATTTCATTCTGTTGATGACATCTATTAAATGGGTCATTTTGACTTATACACTTTATTCTTTTACGGTCTTTCTTGGTTATTCCCAGCATATTTTGTTCCATTGGGCGTTGTGCGACCTGTAGCTTCCTTATAGCTATATTTTTTAGCACACAATAATCCTAATAATAAAAAACTAATTAACAACTTAACAATTGAAGGAAAAAATATTTTGGAAGACACTAACACTAAGAAAATAAATTAACGCCAAAAAATTTTGATTAACGCTAAAAATGGTAATTAATGCTAAAAAATAAAAAAAAAATACGAAAAATCCATTTCAGTGTGATAAAATCTTACATAGAAACGACATAAATATCATTAAATATTAGTTCCAATATTTAATAACATTAAGGTAACAACCAGACAGTTACAAGTCATGAGATATCGGTACAAAATAATGAAAATCTGTATTCTAAGAACCAATAATGATAATTATAAAAAAATAAATAAATTGGGCCAACTAAAATATTTGAAGGGCTTAGTAATGGATTATAGTAATACACATAAAAATAAAGCGAAATTTTTGCACTTTAAAATATAATCATAAAAACACCTTTTTTAAGCTGTTAAATATTAGATTAGATAGTTCATTGTTTACTAGGTGCATATTTTATTCTAAAAAAATATTTCATTATGTCGGTACGCGTGCTATATTATTTTTTCAGATATCACTTATTAAAATGTTTTTGATTTAAAGTGGTTTTAAGGACAGTCAAGCTCAATTTTTAATTATATTACATAATTTTTTGCCCAATGTTTATATTGGTTTTTTAAATGCTGATGCAAAATTGTCTTTGCTGGCACCACAACCTATTCCAAATCAGCCTGCCGACTTGTTGTCATGAGGAGAAAAATCTTGCATAAGACACCGTTGGGTAGTGTCGGATTCCTACCGACTAAAAAACCCTCCTCGCATTCCATCGCTCTATCCAGCTGGGAACCGCTTGCGCATTACTTCAGCTGGAAGGCTGTCTATGCGGTTAGGCCCCGCATTCTATTTCCTTTGGTTTCTATTATTTCTCGAATGCATCTATATGTAATTTTCCATGATGTTTCACCGCTTAGCAGCCCTTGCATCATATTTTTAGCATTAAAGACTTGTCCACCACTGTCCCGTTGGAATGACTCTCTAAACTGCTTCCATTCATTGCAGAGGAATAGTATGTGTTCGATACTGTCCACTTCCTTGCAATACATACACAAATTTGAGGTGGATCTCTCCCTTTTATGCAAATAGTTGTTAAAGCATCCGTGCCCTGTCAATGCCTGAATTAGGAAATAGTCCGTCTCTCCAAAGCTTCTGTCTAACCAGGTATTAATGTCTGGTATGAGATCATGTGTCCATCTACCATATCTATCTAGATCCCACTCCTTTTGCCATTCAATCATCAGTATGCTTCTTGCCTCCAGTTTTGATATCCTTCTGTATCTCTCTCTTCTCTCCTCTACAAGTACCCCGGATATGCACCCCGGATATGACATTTAATGCTTCAGCGGAGACGGTTCTATATGCACTGCAGATCTTGAGGTTCAGTTTACGGTGTATAGCTTTAAGTTTTTGCCTTATATATCCCTTTGATATTGCGAAGTGCCACACTGGGGCGGCATATAACAGTTGAGAGTGTGCTACACAGGCTAGGATCCTACGTTTGGAAGCAAGTGGCCCTCCTATATTAGGCATCAGTGCGGTCAAAGTTCGTTCCGCCTTTCGTATAACTTGATTTATAATTTATATGCTCGCCGAATGTAAGCTTTGAATCAAGCCAAACTCCACGATATCTTATTGCATTCTTTGGTGAAATTGTTGTACCGAGAAGCTCAAATGATATATGAGGGAATTTCCTCTTGGTGGTTAATAAAACCGTTTCAGTTTTACTCGGTGCTAGTTTTAAACCTTTGCGCTCGATCCAGTTGGCCACTCTTTGTAGTCCTGCATTAGCAACACTCATGAGTATCTTTTCGTTTTTGACCGTTACCACCATCGCTACGTCGCATCATCGGCAGTGTTACTCCTTCGGGCATAACTGTTTCCAGTAGGTCGTTGTACTGGATATTCCATAGTGTTGGGTCAAGTACTGACCCCTGTAGCACTCCACCGGTTACATTAATCTGCCTTTTAGCAGAATCGTCTTCAATTAAAATTGTCCTTCTAGGAGATAAGATACCACCATGTTAGTCAGAGAGGAACTTATAACCCATTTCTGCATTTCGTCCAGAATGATCTGCCACGAAGCACTGTTGAACGCATTTTGTACATCTAGAGTAATTACTGCGCATAATTTTCTATTATTTGGTGCATAATCTGCGGCTTGTCTGGCAATAAGAAGTACATGTTCGATCTCATGTATTGTTTGTCTACCTTTTCGAAAACCATATTGGCGCGCTGAAAGAGGCTATTCGATCGAGTTCTTCATTTAGTCTAATAAGGATAAGGTGTTCATATAGTTTTCCTTCTATATCTAAAAGACATATCGGTCGGTATGCCGCTGATCCGTCTTCTGAGTTAGAGTTTTTAGGAATCAGTACCAGTGCGGCTTTCTTCCACTCGGGAGGAAAGAGCAAGTCTCTTGCTAGGCGATTATAAACCTTCGACAGGCACGTTTCCAGGTCCAGGGGCTTTTCAGTTTTTTAATTTATCACAGGCTTGTTTCAATTCATTTACAATAAAATCTACAAAACTATCTCTAATATCACAGTTAAATATCACATTTGGATGAACAGGGAATAGTTTTTTAGCTTCCTCTGCCATTGCTTCAACGCTCAGCTTTGATTTAGAAGGAAACCCATTTATGCACTTTATAGCAATTTTGTACCCGTTTCCAAAAAGTTCCAGTTTATTGTATCACATAATGCTTTCCACTTCTGTCGTTTCGCCTCTTTTATGGAGTCTCTGAGTATCTTCTTAATTTCCAGATATTCCTCCCACAGCCTGTTACGTATAATCAGATCGGCAGAGCACTGTCTAGTATAAACGGGTTTTCTCTTAATACAGGTAGTGCGGAGATTGGCGATTTCTTCGCTCCACCAGTAAGCAGGAGGACCTCTCTTACGGGGTTTTTTCATTGGCATCGATTTGTCACATTTTTTATTTAGGTTAAAATAGAAACTCTTTAACGTGGTGGTATTGGCACTCAGATCTATATCATTCATGGCTTCTTGTAATGTATTCTGGTCTATTTTCCTATGCTGCCATTTTTTATAAATGTCATTACGATTTTTTACGGTTTGAGTGCTCTCAATTTCAAACAATACGTAGTTATGATCGCCGAGGTTTTCCCTTTCACGTTTATAATATTGACGTTTTCTGTAGAAATTGTCAGATCCAAGATAGAGTGATATGACTGTCGCTGAAAAGTAGGTTTTTTGCCTTTGTTTGCGACAATCAGGCCGTTAGCTGCTATCCATTCACTGATTACATGACCTCTCTGGTCTGTACAGGGTGGGTCAAATTCGACGCTTTTAAATGGAAACGCCCTTTTCTATAGGAGATAGACGAAAACTAATATCGGTGTCTGGAGCTCAATTTTCATCAAAAATATGATGGTGAAAACCGCATATCAATATCTGTTACCGTTTCGGAGTTACGGGGTGTTTTTCAAAAATGTGCATTTTTAACAAATCGTTGTAACTTTTTTGTTATGGAAAATTTTGTATTTCTATGAAAACATTTCCAACGCACCTTTTTACATAGAATTTAATCGTTTAAGTATAATTTTTTTAACATTAATAATTTAAGAGTTATCAACAGAAAAATTGATCTCTATATTTTTAATTAACTGAAAAGAATTTGAAATTACCTTTCCAAAAATATAGCACACTTGATATTTTGTTATAATCCCCTTCGAAATACAGAATTTTTAAAAGTTCCCCACTTTTAACTAGTAGGCTTTGGACCCCTATTGATGATATGCCCTTAATGGAACTCGAAAACATATTTTTCCAGCAAGACGACGCGCGACGCACCGCCTCTGAACGTTGAAGTTATCAGCAAATTTTTGCAGCCAATTTCAATAATAATTGAATAGCTAACCCAGATCCCAGCCGTTGGCCGTCGAGGCCGCCTGACTTAGTGCCCATGGATCTAATCCTATATTTGCGGAAGAATAAAGGTTCCTTATTCTTCCGTAGAATCTAGACAAGAATTAGAAATACTTAGCAGTTATGAGAGGGTATCTTTTACTCCCACTGAGTTAATGAATTCCGCAAGAGATGTTCAAAAACTGCCCCGTCTGTCCATAACAGAAGACGGTTGATATGTCGAACACCTGTAGCAAAATCTCATGTCTTGGTTTGCTATTTATTTTTATTATTATTAGATATAGTTTAAATGTGTTGATGCTGGTTAAATATATTTTAAATTCTGCATCTCTCATAGCAAGTATTATTTTTGTTTTTTTTGATGCTCACAGCTAGATTTTTTTGCATTACAGCCGGTGCCGTTCAAAGCCTACTTATTTAAAGTGGGCGAATTTTTATATACTCTATATTTCAAAGAGGAATCAAGCAAAATATCAAGTATGTTATATTTTTGGAAAGGTAATTTTAAATTCTTTTCAATAAATTAAAAATATACAGGGTGTCCCATATAAAAAATCAAATTTTCTGTTGATAATTCTTAAATTATTAATTTTAAAAAAGTTATACTTAAACCATTAAATTCTACGTAAAAAGGTGCTTTGGAAATATTTTCATAAAAATACAAAATTTTCTATAGCAAAAAAGTTACAGCGATTTGTATAAAATGCATATTTTTGAAAAACACCCAGTAACTCCGAAACGGTAACAGATATCGAGATGCGGTTTTCAGCATCATGTTTTTGATAAAAATTGAGCTCCAGACACCGATATTAGTTTTTGTCTATCTCCTATAAAAAAAAGGTGTTTCCATTTAAAAGCGTCGAATTTGACCCACCCTGTACATACCCCACTGGGGCGACTTTGCATTGAAGTCACTTCCAATTATTACAGGCTTGCCCGAGAGACATTCTCGATTTCAAATAGCGATTGCTCTAGGATAGCTATACTTGTGTTTCCCGTCAGATAACAGCTAATTACTACCGTCATGTTGGTAACAATGTATGAGAATCCGTTGCCTTGCCCTGTCTTTTTTATTGTTAACTTTTTATCCAGTACTTTTATTGCTGTGTCTAACTTATTATCAAAAATCCAATCTTTACGTTGTTTGATGGCATTTAAATTAGGTTCGCTAACGAGTAGGATGCTGATGTTCATTTCTCTTGCTGTGGCAAGAGCCAAGTCATGTGCTGGTCGACTTCTATTCAAATTGATTTGAAGGGCCCGGATCATGGTTTTGTATTACCTCTGGCGTCTTTTCAGCTTTCCCGCATTTGGTGCTGCCGGTTTGGTGTCCTTCTTCGTTACAATTAAGGCAGAATGGATTATTTTTGCACTCAATTGCTTTATGTCCACCTTTTCCACACTTTTGGCACTTGCTCTCGCTTTTCCTTTCCACAATCTTACAAGTAGACCAACCGACTGTTTACTAATTGTATTAGAATTCTGGCATGATTTTCTTCCATTATAATCGTAGCAGTTTGTTTGCCTCCAAAAGCAGGTCTCATGGATTTAATTTCGAAGCCTCTGATCGAGTCAGGTATTAATTTTATGACAGCTGCTTTTATTTCTTCGGGCGTGGTGATTTCATCATTCCTTTAATATGTAGGGTGCGTCTATTTTGGATAATTTTATTTGTGGTAGTTTTTCGCTGATTTCTCTTTTTAAAGTCTCAACCCTGTTGCGACCGTTTTATATTGTAAGTAAAATGTCACCTTTTTTGTTTTTCTTATGTTCTTGATATCTACGCCTAGTTCTTTTGGATTTATTTCCGATTTCACTGTTTTTAAAAGGTCTGCATAGGAACATCCATCACCGTGGATAACAACGGATTCAATTTTAGGCCTCGCGTTGGTGGCCTCGCGTTTCTGCAAATAAATTTGTGCTATTTGTTCTTGAGAATATTCTCCCTTGTGCCATCTTGTCATATCCTTGTTTTTGGACCGGCATCTCTTTATACATTTTAATTTGAACATCTGTATTGGAGAATAAAAATTCTAGCATTCTGAATATGGTTAGTCCGCATATACCTGGCATTTGAGGAATAGCAAGATTAGTTAACTTACGTTGAATAACGTGGGACTTGAGATTTTGTATACAACGAAATACCATTTCATCCCTAGGTTCATCAGTCTTACCATCTTTAATTATAGGACAAAAGATTTCGGTAGCTCGATATTTCATATTTCCTTCTTCATCAGGGAATCCTACAGTATGCGTCATGATAGCAACCTCTCCTGTTTTTTTCTTCTGTCCTTTCAGGCCACTTTTTCCACCAAACCTTTTTATCGCTTCAGCAGTAGATCTGTTGCTAGACTCAATATTCTCATTACATGGTAATATAAGACCTGTGCCCGTCGGTACATCTGACATATAAGCATTCACTGTGTCAATTTTAGAAAAAAACTTTATCATCCCAGTCTTGTTCAGATATTTCTGTAAAATCTCTATAACACTCACTTTTCAGCAACGGTTTTCTTCTAGAACTTTTTCGCCGCTTCTTCCCTACATTTTTGGCAACGATCTTTTTCGTTGTTGTTATCAATCATAGACTATTGGTGTCTGGGAAAGCAACCAAATGTTAATGAACACAAAAGTTAGCAGTCTATAGAGTTGCTTCCGTGACCTCAAGAGGCACAGGTATAGGCATCTTCTCTTTAAGGCTATCGGATGGCTGTAATGTTCTACAAGCAGAGGTTTACGCTATAAAGGAAGCGGCCAGTTGTATAGTATTGCAATGGGTCCAAGGGAGGTTCGATCCCTCCCCTTCCGAGTGAGGGATCAAACTCCAGCAATCTAACCTAGCCTAGACTAGTGATGTTGTGTCCAATTTTCAATCAGAATCAAATAATATTATCGAGTGTTTACAAACCTACTTTTCTGAAAAGGTATTTATTTGAAATAATCTTGTAGATATTTCTCATCTTAAGTACTAAGAAAGTAATAACCTCTGCTGCAATTATTTTACTCTTAGTAACAAAAATAATCAGTTCGTTACAAGTGGTCATATGAATTTGCTCGTGATTTTCACAGTCAAATGATTTTCTATTAAATAGGATTTTAGAAGGTACGTTTATAAATATAGGTAATCTAAAAGATTTACAATATTTTTATTTGGAAATTTGGCGACAAAAACACTTATCTACAGATTTAAAAATGTCTAGCACGAGTTTGTTACTAACTGAAATATATTTTTCTTAGAAAAATATTCAATGTCATTTAGAAATTATATATGTATCAATTTTTACATAACAAATTTTCGACATATAAATATTATAATAATAAAGATTCAAAACAAAATTAACGCCAATGAAATGCCAAAATTGATAAGTCATTTAAAATTAATAAATAGGCCCATGACGCTATTCATGAATACTTGGTCCAAACTGGACCAAAAATGTATTGCCAAATATTCAGATTATTTGGCTCGCTCAGTATATAAAATTCAAAGAATATTTTCTAGAGATATATGTTTAGTCAGATATCATCTGCATGAAACAACATGGACTAAAATAAAATTAACTATTATTAAAGTCAATTATCTAATTCTTGAATGATGTTTCGAAAAAATCGACATTTTCGAAGAGATACCCTCTATTGGATGGACAATTTTGACAGACGACATACAGTATGTCCCCGGATTGTCTTTACAAGAGGAAAAACTTTTTTATTGTTGGCATTTTGAAAAAAATGCATTCCTTATCAAATTTTTTGCTTATTCTAAAACAGTTAATCCCGTTTATACTTTTCCAAATTTCCATACTGTTTTAGAGAAAATTAAGAAAAACATGAAAATATTGAAAAATAAATATCTCAAAATGAATTTATCAAAACTAAAGTAATGTACAGCAAGTTCCAAAAAAAAATGAATACGACTCTTTACACATTTTTTTCGAATATTTAAACAATAGGCCCCACTACAAAAAGAGTATTTAAATATGTGAGGGAGGCTACACCATTGGAAATGGTTGAATAAGCTGTGATTGATGATGATGACATCAAGTTTAATTTATATGTTTTTTTAATTAATTTTTTATTAAGATTTAATTTCTAAAAAAGGCCATTAAAGATCATATAGGTAAATTTAACATTGCGAGATACGTATATCGTTGACGTTGTTCAGCATAATATACCATTATATTTTGAAGTTTATTTCGTATTCTCTATTCTACGGGACTAAATTTTTACCGAATTCTAAAAGCTGTAAAATTTCGCCCAAATTGATCGTAAACCGATCAACAAATTTATTATTTTGTTTATATCGCCCCCAACTTATTTAACGAGTGAAACTTGGCACAGAACTTGGTTACGTGTGTATATAGCGAATAACCATTTCCTAGATACGTCATAAATTTTCGTCCAACTAAAAAAACTAATGACGGCACAGTAAGACATTTAGGTGCGTCACAAATTTTCGTGATAGTGTAAGGTACACAAAACAACTGTTTTTGGATAATGTCCAAAATATGCAGACGCGTAATTAACAATATTTTGGAGAAAAGAGAATAAAATACAGTAATATTACCGGCTAGTCGTCTTTCATTATAATGTTAACATTTTTAAAGCCTAACCAGGAAGAAAAGCTCAATAAATGGTGTACCTCTGATAATTGACGGAAACAGTACTGGGAGAATTTTCAGGTCAGGTGCTTGGAACACCCTCAAAAAGAAAATTCTACTCCTCCAACTCGCAGTGGATGACGTACCAAGAATGTACAACTTTGGGAAACACCTTACTGTAGGATTGAGCAAAAAAAAGGATTGGAAGAGAAGAGAGAAACGTTTGCTCAGTATTCTAAAACACCATACCATAACATGGTATACTGATGGGTCCAAAAACTAAAGCAGGGACGGGGATAGGAATATTTAGACCAAAATCTAAATAATCCGAACCAATTGGCACCGTGCCTAGAGAAGCTGAACAAATGAGGCAAAAAAATAAAGTCCTCCTACTCTGGGTCTCCGCTCACCAGGGGATAGAAGGCAATGACAAAGCAAACCATCTAGCTAGAAAAGGCGCGAACACTCCACTAACTTGATCAAAACCGTTCTGCTTTCCAAGTGTAGACGAACTTAAAGCTGAACTGAAAAACCTGGAAGACTTCATTCGTAACCTGGAATGGCAATCCCCCCAAAGTCTAAGACACTCGAGAAAAAAAATGAAGATTGTTCTTACTTAAATTAAGGAAAATCTTTGATTTTTCTTAATTTAAGTAAGAACAATCTTCGGATTGTCACGGGGTTTCTAACAGGACCCTGTCTCCTCAGCGAACACCTCAGTAGATAGAATCAGTAATCAATAATTCATTATAGCAGAGATAACATAATCTGTGATTATAGTGTAGAAGATGCAGGGACACTCTGTTCAATTATAATCTACACAGGCAGCCAAGCAGCGCTTAAACGCACTCGGTCTCACAAAGGTCAATTCTAGACTAATGTGATATTGCGTGGCCTAAATACATTGTGTAGGGTTGGAAAAAAAATTGTTGGTTGAAAAAATGGCCAAACAAGACTCATCAATGCCATTTCTAGGGTCAGAACCTTCTGAGGCGCTGCAAAGGCAGTCCCTTTACAAATATGTAGGTAAATATAAACGTATTTGATTAAAAGCCACAATTAAAAACCTATAAAAAATTTGACAGAAATGTCAAAAGTAACAAATAAGTCAAAAATATGTTTGATTAATAATAATAGTTGATTAATAATAATATAGTTGATTTTCGGTAAAAAACATCGAAATCGCATAACGTTAATATCGGACGTTAAACAATTTTATGTTTTTATCTGGAGGGACCAGTTTACATTTGAAGCCTTCTCTTTTGTCGAATTTTGCCATACTATAATAATTTCAATATTCTGAAATAGAAACATTAGAAGAGATGGCTTCTTATCGAATCGATATCCTAATACTAATAGGATACACGGACAAACAAAGAACGCAAAATGAAGTTGTTCATTTGCAGAGAAAAATATTCAGATTTTCCACAATTATCACAGAATACGCTGAGCAAAATTGCTAAACTCAATGTTGTGTTGAACATTCAAAAAAAATATAACAACCAGACGACCCGACCCAATAAATTGCAATAGAAACTAAAATTATGTAGATAGTATTCAGTAATACGTGTACTTAAGCATACACATTTTCATCCGTATAAATTGCAGATTGTACAGGAATGAACTGTACGGATGGCGATAGGAAACTACAGTTTTATGAGCAAATGATGCATTTACTTGACAATATTACCATGAACCCAAAAACATACTTTTTTTCTAATAATTCAACTTCAGGTTGAATTCGGTTGTTCAACAAAGGACCAGGTAAATCGACAAAACTGTCCTTATTGGACAGAAAAAGCAAACACTGAATGAGGGAGATCTGTACTCAATAGCCAGAGAATAACTTCAACGTTTGGGAGGGACTATACTCAACGAGATACTCAATAGCCATAGAAATGACTTCATCGTTTGGGCCGGACTATACTCAAAGCGATACTCAATGGCCAGTAAAATTACTTCAACGTTTGGGCGGGAATTATTGGTGACCAAATGTTATTAATATTAATCAGTAGTAATATCTATCATAATATAAATGGCCAGACGTACTCAGTATTTAGAAGGAGCTTATTCGAAATATGGCAACGGTGGCTTCAAACTTAAATAACTCGGTTATTATGGACTTATCTGAAAAATGGTAAAGAGAAAATATGTTTCTTTTATCGAGATCTACCAGCCCTAAAAATATTTGCACTTATTTAAGACTCACCCTGTATAAGCTTTTAATGACAATTTTATATATTCTTATGTCCTATCATTTGAATACGTCTCTGGATAATGATTTATATCATGAATATATACTTCCAAATTTTTGTTCTATTAATAATTGATTTATACGCCCCACGTCCGTAGCCTTTGTACTAAGCAGGTCAAAAAACAATCTGAATATAGTTATGAGATCGAGACGAATCAATTCCAAAACTCTTTATAAACAAAATGTCCTGGATTCGAGCCAGGACACCAGACGACGCCGCCGGCCGTCCCGGTGGCTTCGGAGGCCAGTGACGTCACGGGATTCCTCCTACACAAACAACTGTTGTAGAATAAAACTTAAAAGGGGAATTTTGCGTAGTTAAAAGAATATACAAGGTGAATGATACTACAATGATTTCGGACTACTATAGTTTTTATTTATTTTAACTTACACAGCATTTTGGTTACATGTATTACCGGCCATTATCAATGTAGAATGTTTAGGAGGGGAGTTAATCACCGCGACCTTACAGATCTGTTGTGTGTTCCTCTTTCTTGAGTTATAACAAGTTATAACTCATCATACAGTCTCAGGGCTTTAATAAAAGCCAGTATCTGAGACGACTCCACATAGGGCAGCTCTCCGTCCTTGACATCAGCCAGGCGCGTTGCGAACGCCCCGGAGGACGCCGCGGGGCGGGAAAGCCCCGTGTAAATTGGGGGCCACCGCACCTCATAAACCGAAAACTGAAATTACATTTAAGCAGACAATCCTTTTTTCAGCAATAATTAGGCTGATATAAAACAATTATTTTACATTACATTATTCTCTACAGGTATAATAATAATAATTATTGTACGGGTTAATTTGGAATTTGGTTTAGTTGTAAATATGTTTAGGCGACACAACACACAGCGATTATCATGTTTTGGTTTTTGATTAAAAGTATCATATCGGTAGAGTTTTTCCATAAGCACACTTATTTTAAATTACTCTATGAGCAATATTAGCGAGATAAGAATTTTTTTGACACGGTTCATAGTCTTTATATACTTTTAAGTGAAAGTCTACCCCGTTGGCAAAGCCTAAACTGCGAAATAAAAAATAGTAAAACTGTTGGTTTAACTTTAAAAAAATTATGTCCAACTAGATGGTCGTCAAGAGCCGAAAGCATACTATGGATAAAAACTAATTTTTTGTCCGTCGTCAAGTGTTTATCGAATTTAACGTTAATACTGAAAAATCGTACTGAAAGAGATGAGCCAAGATGTTACAAGATAAAATAGAAAATTTCGAATTTATTTTCTTACTAAATTTCCAAGGTACAATATTGAAAAATACTAACTTGCTTTCAAAATGCTTACAAAAAAATGATATTGACATAGGACTGGCCACAGATCTAATCAGGAGTTCTTGTTAAAATATAAAATCTTAGGGACAATTTTGAAAGTGTGTATGAGCTATCAATTTCAATTGCGAAATCTTGGAATATTGAACCTCAGTTCACAGTATCAGAGAGTTTTCTGATTTTATTTTTGAAAAAACCCAATTACTGATTAGCAGTATATCTGAGATTTGCACTGTATTCCAGTTGTTTCTGGTTCTCCCTGTAATGGAAACCAGAAAGAACTTTTTCTGAGCTGAAAATAATAAAAAGTTTTGCGAGGTCTACTATGTCCGAAAATCGCCTAAGCTCACTGGCCATAATGTCAGTTGAGAATGATCGATTAAAAGAGGTAGATTTGGACAGCCTCGTAAACAATTTCCTTTTGTTAAGTTCGAGGAAAAAGGAATAGACTTTCTAATATACCATAAGGTACATCATAAATATTTAAAAATTTTTGTTCACATTTGTGTTCTATTTATTAGTAGTTAAATGTTGAGTGGTTTTTTTTTCTAATAAAACTTTGATTAATTAGAAGCATAAATGTTTGTTTTCTAGTTTAAGTATTTTAACAGTACTATAATAATAAACAAATAAATGTTGAAACAATTACCAAAATATAAAAAAAATATCACATTGGGGCTCTTGTTAAAAAATATGTTTCAAGCATATATCACAATAATGATGTATTTGAAGGAATTTTTGAGTATACTTATGGGGGCCCCTAACATAGTTTGCAGGGGGGCCCCTCGAGAATTTGCCACGCTACTGACATCAGCAGTACCAAAGTTCACGGCACAAATGGTCGTCGTCTCGGCGCACTCAGTGATAAGGTGTTCTGGTGTTTCCCCATTTTCCTCACAGAATCTGCATTCGTCGTGGTTTTTCAGCTTCAGCCTACTGAGATGTTCGTTGAGGAGACAGTGTCCTGTTAGAAACCCCGTGACAATCCGAAGATTGTTTTTACTTAAATCAAGGAAAGCCTTTGATTTTAGTCGGTCGTAAGTTCTGAGGAACTTTGTCGAGTGTTTCGAAGGTAACCAAACAAAGCAATGTTAATGTTATGTATAAAATAATTGAGGGGTTTCTGGCAAAAGAAACCATTAGTGAGATATTTCGAAATTTGGAAAAACTAAAAAAAAACGTATATCTTGCTCCCATTTCAATTTAAATTGTCGTTTTTTTTGTGTGAGCTCTGGTTACAATCTGAAATTACAGAAAACTAGTTTTCCTTATTTTTTTCTTATTTTTAAGTTAGGAAGGGCGTGAATTTGTTTGACCTGTGGGGCTTTTGCAGGAATTTTCGCAAAAACCGTGGAAACAACCAAGTCCTCTTAGCAACTGTTCGAACGATTACGAACGAATTACACTGAAAAAAAGAATCTCTCAGTCGAAATGAATATGACTTTGACCCAAAAGACTGGCGCTTTTCAATAGGGCCAAGAACGACGTTTCTTTGCCCAAAGCATTAACTATCTTTTCATAAGCTTTAAAAAATTACTTTAGAGAATAGAAGAATATATCTGTCCAAAGTATTTCACTCTTGACCCAAAATTAATACGCAAAGAAGTTCTTGCTACAAGAACAATAGTCTCTTTGATTCATGCAAAAATTCTTGATTGACAAGCGACATTTCTTGATTAAAGAGACACTTTTCTTAAACGAATAGCGAATACCATTGACTCAACTAAAATTTATTTTGATCTAAGAGAAGTCTATACATCATATTCAGGCATATACAGCCATATTACGAGGTATATTATTTTCTGATAAATTTAGGTTTTCCTGGTCTGTAGTAAGTAAAGTGATATTATTTTCCTCGATAGTAGTTATTTCTGCTTCTTCACTCCTTGGTATTTTTTGGGGTGGTTCATCACTCTACAAATTACAAAAAAATGTTACATCACGATTAATCAAAGTAAAACAAACAGATTATTAACATTATAAGCTTTGGTCACATTTTGAATTTTTTAATACGACGACTTGAAATTCTAAATTTTTTGTAATTATTTGCATAAAAAAATCGATATTCCTATATTCTTATTCTATCTTTAGTCACGCATGCATTATCTAAACAGGTGCATTAGGTAAATGTCTCTTACCTTCAAATATAGCAAATAAATGCTCTAATTTCCATTTTTTCAGAAACTCCTTTAAATAATCCACATATCCTAAAATTTGTCCATAAAAACTGACAAATGCATGTTAATAACGATCACTAATTAGTTATACAATATGCGTTTAAAAATCAAATTATGCAAAATTCCAAGCAACAAAACCCGTGCGTACTATGATGTGCGACCTATGAAATGCGACGTACGCTTGATCGGACTGCCGACTGATTGTATATTATACCAAATTATACCGTCCTCCGTCATCGTCTTTGCGTGTCATAATTTTTCATCAAAAGAGTATTTAGCTATTGGAAAAATGGCCATGTTTCTTGAATGAAGTACTTCCTAGCGTATTTTTGTTATTATCTTAAAACAAAGTAACTTGCACTTGGCTGAATGAAAATAGATTCAAGAGAAATTTTCGAATTTTTCAAGAGAACCAGTTATCTTGAGTTAAGAGAGTTTTTCTTCGGGCAAAATATTTTCTTTTACGCTAAAATAAATTCTCTTGCCTCTAAATTTTTTTTTTCAAGAACGATGACGACTTTAGTTCAAGTCTATCTTTTTTATCAGTGTACGAACGACAAACAACCAAACCACAACAAGTAGCGGATTAGTGGGATTTTTGCCGTTAAGACTTGTGACTTGTTTGGTTCTTGCGGAATTACGGTATTTTTGATCGTATGCAAAAATACCGTATGACTTATAGCACTTTTCCCGAATTCGTTTGGTAGGAACGTTATGACTAACAAATTATTAACTGTCGGGTAGCGCCGTTAACTCATTTTACCCATTTTTTGACTAATGGGGTTTTTGCCAGAAACCCCTCAGTTATGAACTTCACAACTTCTGAAAAAGCTAATATGGTTAAAAGGCATTTTGCTGGAAATCGTATTCCCGCTGTGTTAGGTTAGGTTAGATATGTTCGCAGCTCAGTCTCCGGAAAGCCTATACCGAATAAGTCAAAAGTTTAAAGAATAAACCGGAGGTTTGAAACTAACGACACTAAGGTATTAAGCACATGGAAGTCTGAAGACAAAAATAATTGGACAGGAAGAGAATAACAATGACTTGAATATTTTTCATGTTGCTGAAAAGAAAAACATTGACTCCCATTTATTGGGGATACAGTAGGAAAAGACCACAGGATCTTTCGCCGAACGATTTCTTTCTGTCTAGCACACTCCAAAACCGTTTTTATGAGCATAATAAATGCAAAAATTTAGATGGACTGAAAACGACACCTCTGTGGAATGCTAAAGATTCTCCCCTTAACAGTTTTTTATTGTGAGGCGTGAATTTCACAATCATATTGTTTGGCTGTCAGGGGTGGATGGGGAAGTGGAAACTGGCCCGGGAAAAACAGCCAACCGGCCCAAATCCACAAAAACAAAATGACCATAACGAAGAAACATATTTTATTTATTAATATATAAGTAAGGGTGTTTTTCGCTCATGCGAAAAAGCTCTTTGGCCTCCGGTTTAAAAAAAAATAAATTGTCTTGATCAAAATTTTCGTAAAGACCAATATTGGGGCGGACATCTGTATTTTTACTACAAAATGGCTGTTTTACAGGGTTCTACTGCTTTATTTGCATTATCGATCGGTAATTTGATCTTGAATAGGCTACGATTTTGAGTCACAATTTTGAGAAACTTTAAGACTTCCTGATTGATTCAGTTAAGCTGACCCAATCCTCTGTGAAATACATTACCTTTAGCTTTTCGGGTGTATACTTTCTAATAAGTGCAAATATTTTCAGGGGTGGTATATTTCGACCCCAGGAACACGTCTATGAGGTTTTTTTGCAAAAAAAGATGTTAAAAATCGAGCATTTTCTTTTAAATTTTCCTGTATATTTGAGAAAACTTTTTAGAACTTCCTGTTCACCGCAAATTTTCCCACGGTATAGTTTCTTAATCTCTGGTATTACGGCACTAAAAGAGATGCAAATACCGAAAAATTGAGGTGGCTCAAAATTTTTTAAAAATAAATCTATTTTTTTAAATATCCAAACTTTAATAACTCGATTGTACTTATTTGAAACTCGATAAAGAGAATATATTGTGTTTATTTTATTGAGATCTACTAGCCCTGAAAATATTTGCACTTATAGACTCACCTTGTATAATAAAAATTTTCAAACCGAACAAACAACAGATGATTATTAAAATTATAAGTGTCCCAGAGAAAGACATTTTACAATAGTTATTTTACAAATTGGTGTTTATGTTAAAAAGCAACTGACGATTATACTGAAGCAAATTGATTAGTTAGTTATGGATCACTAAGGATCTTACGTCACTTTTTTGAGCTCTGATCGGGACCAGCCCACAGGCCCATCTTTCCACCGGCTCACCGGGAATTTTCTCGTTTTCCCATATGGCCCGTCCACCCCTGTTGGCTGTGAATGGGAAATTATATAAACATTTTATTAATTACTATAATTTAATAAAGTTGCTTTAGTTACAAATATTTCTTTTATTTGTTAAATTGTTGTGGATGTATGTGGTATGATCGAGGCCTCGAGTAATGAACAGCAAACAAGTCATACACCGCGAATACTATTCTCACTTCAAATAATTCTTTTGTAGATAATCATTCCAATTCAGAAAAAAATTAACCACCTTTTTCAAACCACAGAAATTCTTGTAAACAAAAAAAAATGTGACATCGAATTTAACAATGACAAAATCTTTTTTTGCTGGTATTTTAATTGTAGCTTTCGCTGGGCCGTATTATAAATTTTTAGTCATTTGAAGGTAGATTTTTGCAAATAACTTTCATATGCTTATTCCAAATAAATGAAATTCTAGGCGACAGTACAACTTTAACGCCTCTCCAAAAAAGATAATATAAAATTTACATGGGATTTCCATGTCCCGCGTTCCGATGCACCGCATGGTATACAAGGTGTGTCGGAAATGTCTGTACAGGGTTCTATGCTAGAGGTAGAAATTGATGGATTTGTCTTAATCTTGTTTTGGTAAAAAAAAACAGCAGCAGTAGGGGAGAATGCCCAAGAGACACATTTTTTTAAGACCGTAAAAATATTTTATTGTTTTATCAAAATAAACTATTTTAGTATACTTTAAAGGCAACCACTCTCTCCTAAACATGTTTAATTAACTACTCTCATTGAGACAAAAACATGTCTTAAAATTAACAATATTGTTATTATTACATTTGTCTCATTGTTGGGCCCTAAGGTCTAACAGTAAGACAGAGGAAGTTTTAAACAAATAACTGTTTATTAATTACTTAAAAATAGTTAAGAGTATTTATTTGCGTTTGGCATAAAACAAAGTAGAGCTGTCTTAAACAATAAAGAACTTAAAATATAAACACAAGTGCTAAAAATATAATTAACTTAATCAACTAACGAAATAAAAAAAAAGAGTTTCATAGATTTTTGTTGTTAATGTAACTTCGACGTAAAATAAAGAAAAAATCTGTTATATAACAATCAATAACATGATAGACATGTTCAACAATGCCAACGAGTGCCCAAAAGGTACCTATGTCCCAGTCTTAACGGGTGCACTGTCTGTCGGACACTGTCTCACTGTTTAGAAATATATTTTGTCTCACTGCTGGACATTAACACCAGTCGGCCATTTTGTAATTTATTTCATTCTAATACTACTTGAACAAAAAAACTTAGAGGTATATTCTAAAAAACCATTCTACACTTACCTCTCCACTAATGGATTTATTTAAAACTAAGTGTTGGCCTTACAGACTGAAGAAAACGCACAAATTACTTTTCGCTTCAGAAATTGTATTGGGTGCAGTTGACATATATCTCCCAACACTGCAGGTTCCATATTTGATACAAAATAGTTGGTATACAGGTAGTGTTTTACTCGCGAAAGGGGAATTGGATTCGACGCGTTTTAAATGAAGGGGATTAAATGTCTCACTGTTGGACCTGTCTCACTGTTGGGCATTCTCCCCTATCTCAGATTAATAATATAAATGCACAAACCTTGCTGGACCAACGAAAGTACTCAAGATTAGTGATAAGCAAATACAAGACCAATATTTTTTTGCTCTTGCTCTTGGTCTTGCAGTCTAATATATAGTCTTGGTCTTGGTCTTGCTGCAAGATTCAGACCAATTCTGCAATTCTTAGACTTAATCCGGTTCTTTACTTCATAGGCTTGGGAAAATTATTCCTCTTCTCTATTTGTTCGTTACATTTTATTGTACTGAACATATTGACTGTAGTACTCTTCAAACACACGAAAATCTGCACCCAAACCCAATCGTTGCCGATCGTGTATATGAATGTTATGTTCAGATTCTCTACAGGGAACCTTATTGGGAAAAACGTAAATTTAAAGAATCCGTTTTTGTAGCAATTTTTAGCAATCCTAATACAGAAATATCTATGATACGGCAACCAATGATAAAACGCACCAATGCAGGCATTCTAAGTGGACAACATCACGATTGACTGCCTCTGCTTGACCGAAACGTTGTGTTAATCAAAATAAATAAAGGCAGTAGAAGTCCGAAGTTATTTTAGGTTCTCTGCTGTGTTGGAACGAACCTTGTATTATCTGTTATTTTTGGATGTCATTTGTCGAAATCTTTCCTGACTTGTTGGAGACACTACATCTATTTTTATCTCGGAATTTTTTTTATGGGTTCTGTTCAGATCTTTAGGGGCATTTTGTTTAGGACAGCAACAATCACTAATAAGCTACGATCTTAAATACTTCTCTCCGTAATACTAGTATTTTTTAATTAATATCATACAAGAAATATCTTTATTTACAACCACATATCATAGACAAACAAATAAAAAGAGACTGACAGATCCCATGGTAAAGAGTGGGACCGCGTTCCCGTAGCGCAACTCAGAATAATAATTTTGAAACCAATTTGCAGGACCATGGCAGGACATACGTCTTTATTGCTATCTTTCTTTATTATGTGTGCTTTATATGAAAAAGAAAGAGTTAGGTATAAAACGTATCGTAAGACATTATCGCACATTTTGGCTGGGGGGAAATTTAAATTAACCATTATTAGTAATATTCTTTCATTCTGAAACTGAAAATTTTCACTTAAAAACTAATTTATTCCCTATACCACCTAAAGGGAACGTGGTGTAGGGAATAAATCAGTTTAAGTGAAAATTTGCAGTTTCTTTCAGAACAAAAGAATACTACTATTATAAGGGAAATTATAAAAAAAGCAAAAATTCTACTGTTTTATAAACATATTTATTTATACATAAAAATAAATAAACTTTTTATAATATAATAACAAAAAATAACATTGTTTATTCCACCCACCTACCAATTTTAAATGCAGAAGAACTGACTGTTGCAGGAAACGATCGGCCAATTTTTTTAAAGGGCATTAAAAATCTCATTTTCGAAAAAACTCCCTAATTGCAATAACAAAGTGAATATCCAAGCAAAGAAGACTTTGCGAGAATCATGATCCTGAGCCATTTTCAAGTCCAGTTTTAATCCTAAAACAAAAGTAAAATAGGTATATTAATAAAGTTTCTGGTTACTATAAACCAGCTATAAACTCCCTACCCAAAAAATGAAAAAAATTAATTGTATTAATTTGTTAAGCTAAGAGAGGTTCAAAATATTTTTGACACTACTGCTTCTACTTTTTTCTTAATAAGATGATAAATATAACTACTTACTTTTATTTTACCGGGTGTCTTTAACATATCTATCAGAGAAAGGGGGCACCAATACATATAAAAAATAGATGATACTGGCTCCTGCAGCAAATAAAATAACAAATAGTATAACCTAAAATTATAAGTAACAAAATATAAATACCTATATGGAACAAAGGAATTTGTTCCCTACCCATATTTATAAGTCAATAAAATGGAGAGTTTAGAAAAAAAGGTAAATCACGAAAAGAAAAATTAACAAACATGACGAATTTTCATGATGTTGTCATCTTGGTTGTCATGATGACGAAAACGAAAGGCGATTGTTCTAATTCTATTTAGAAATGACGTTTTATATGGCAACTTCTTTCTCTCTTGTTATATTAGAATGAGATAGTGGACCCAATAGACGCAATGCGCAGATCAACATAAATAGAACGAAATTATGCGTTCTGAGTTGCGCTACAGGAACGTTGTCCCTCTCTTTGCCAGTCTCTTTTTATTTGCTTGTCTATGCCACATATGTAATACTGACATTACTGACTTAAAAAATTTGAAAGTGTCAAATTATCTACATTTCTTCTCTCTTCCATTTCCCTCACCCATCTCCCTCACTCGGTTTTTCTTATTTCTCGCCTCATTTCATTAAGCAAAATATTCTTGTAATATCTTTATCAAGTGTTTCACTCATTGAGGTTTCACTGCTGCAAAAACTTAACTCCTGACTTGTGCCAGGTCTTCTAATGTCAACGAAAGATGGTAAAGAGTTTGAAGTACTAGAGTATACTCAGTACTAGAGTATACTTTGAATTGCTATAGGAAGACGATGGCAACGATGTCGTTGAAGATATCATATTTGCTGTTTTAGTTTGGTTGGCTACAGATGCATCGAATGCACAGAACTGGATTTCCATCCCCCTAGACGCTTCAGCTGTAAAATATCAGCTCCGCTATTTACCAGCAGCTAGCAATTTTGTACGGAAATTTAGATATAGAATTGTATCCAAAGGGTTGATTTCGAGTTTTTCCTAATCGATATTGAACAAAAAATCTCAGATTTTCAATATTTTTTCGTGACTGCATAAATTCTTTCACAATTTCTATCCAACCTGTGTTAGTTATCATAAATGATCTGCTCTTATAAGTATCGGGAATTTCTATGCAAATTTTGTTTTCTAAAATATCAATATGCGACAGACACACCTACTATAAGCGCAACCAATGAAAAGAAATATTTAAAAACAGAAAAAAAAACATTTAAAAATAGCCTTACTTTAATAGGAAGGAATTCTTGAGGTGCTTTCGTGAGAAAGTTTTGCCTGGTAAAAATGCTAGACTTCTTTGCCTTAAAACCTACATTCTGGCGTTTTAAAAAAGCGACGAGTTTGTGATATTTTGATGTCAGTCTTTTCCCTTAATTCTAGCATTGTCCGTATCATGCTGTACGTAGCCCAAAGAGTAGATGGCTTTTTCTGCCTTGCCATGCCGCTAAAATATGCCATCGAGACTGTCTCCGAAGCAATATTCTTAGCATTTCTTTCAGCACACCATTTTCCGTATACTTTCAATGATATTTCATATCGCTCCCTACTTTTCTCTGGAAGTAAACTGGCTTCTGCTCTTTTTGCAGCTTCTGTAAGTTCTGGTGGGGTACCAATATTAAAGCAGTGTTCATTATCAGAACTTTCCGACAACATTCTGGTTTTCTATGTTATATAAATTCGAAAAAGCGAACGAGAAGTTCAAAACTGTCACTTAGTTGTTTGTTTTGCTGTTTAAGATTTGCGCCGTAACAACCACTGGTACCGGTAACTATATAGATATGGAAATGCCAAAATAGAAAACGACAAATTTTCGTATATTTTTTTCAAAATAAAATACTGTCCCTATTTTTTAATTAATGATGTGGTTGTAAATAAAATAGTATACAAACCTCGGAGGAAAATTTTCATTATTGTCTCGAGATTTAGTTAATCTCTCTACTCAATATTACATACCGATGTAATATACTATTGTAAAGTAGTTGCCTTGAGATGATCCTGTTTTTCATGACATAAATAGTTTTGTAAAATTGTCATAAAACATTAAATTTAGACTTTTTGGTCTTGACATATTTTCAAAATATGTAACATCTGTACTTCATTTAAACTGTCAAAAAAATTAAAATAAAGGCCAGTTCTTGTTGCATTACTCTACATCTGTTACTGCTATTTATTGCTTACTTATTGTATGTAATTTATCCTTCATACCATGCAATTATTCATGATTAAAATAGAAAATATCTATTTTTAAACAATGGTAATTTATTATTATTATTTTAGTAGTTTTTCTTGCTATACTAATATTCTGTGGTATTTATGTGTTTATAATACTGACATTTGGCAATAAAAAAATCATACAATATAATTAAAATGTTTTAAAATCAATCATGTTTTGCATGATCACATAAAAAAGATTCTTATGGGAAATTACATATCTATTTGTTATCGTATTTTTATCTATTTGTCAAGTTATGCTATAGTTAAAGTAGATACACAAACACAATACGTTTAAGATTAAACTAGTAACACTTTGTAGAGATTAAAGTTTAAAATGTCGTTTGTGTCAATTCAATAACCAGGATAAAAAAAGACATGGTTACAAGTTACAATTGATTTGTTTACGCCTTGTTTAACTAATAATAATGAGTCTGTTATGTTATAACAATTCATATATTGTATTCAATGAAGTTTGCAGCAAATAAATACAATATTTATTGTATTTATATTTGATTTGATAAATAACGAGATCGACTTGGCTTTCTTGCACCTGATACTTTGTATTTAGTTTCTTATTTGTTAACTGTTTAAAACAGAGTTAGAAAAAACACAGATAGTTTTGCAATTCTTAAAGACCTGATGACATGATTCATATATCATGACGTCTTTTCATGATATATGTATCTTTTAGCTGCAGGGTGTTAAATGTAGCCACAGGGTGTTAAAGTCTTAATTTAATAATCTTTCGATTTATCATAATTTTCTTTCTTCCAAGTACTTTTGGTGATACCAATGAAATTTTGAGTGCTACATATTTTAATACTAAAAAAGTGTCGATAAATTTGTCAGGGACGTGCATACGGGTTATCACTGAAATATTTTTAAAAAAAAACATGTGCGCCACTGCCTTTTTTTCTTTTGATATCAAAATTGTGTAAGCCGTTTAATGCCAATTAAAAGTTATCTCTTGATATTTTCTCGAATTCAGCCTCCTTGATGAGATTAACTCAATTTTATTAATCACAATTAATAAAAATAAAATTAATAAATTATATATTATGCCGGGTTGTCACTGCGCGATACTGTTTCACGGAAAAAATGTTTCGCGAGTGTGTTTCGGACAACGAACATACGTTTCGTGCTCAAAGCGGAAACAAGTGGTGAGCCGCCAGTTTGCGCGAGACAATATCAGAGTACATAGATCGCCGAGTAGCGACAGAAACCGTCGGCTCTTTTGATTTGGTGGGACCAAATTTTCTTTCTCTCTCTTTTGACGTGTTTGACAGATAGACTACGTATTTAACTGCTCAACTTATGAAGTGGTCCTATAAACATGGTATACACTGCTCACAATTTGAAGTGGAATTAATTATAAAGTTTTATACATATCTTTCTTGTTTTGTTTTATCCTTATTTCTAAATTTGAATGTATAAAATATCTTACTCCTAATAAATAACTAAAAAAACGATTCGTTGCCTGAGGTATACTTGAAATAAAGTATATAGAGATATTTGATAAATGGCAACAGTGGCAACTTCGCTTCTTCGTATGACAGATAACCTACTTATTTCGCGCAGCCGCAAAGAAAATTGAAAACGGGACTGTCGCTACTCGTCAGTTTAGGTACTCTGACAA
Organism: Sitophilus oryzae; assembly: GCF_002938485.1. Classification (NCBI taxonomy): domain Eukaryota; kingdom Metazoa; phylum Arthropoda; class Insecta; order Coleoptera; family Curculionidae; genus Sitophilus; species Sitophilus oryzae. Next base: position 13,515,293 of record NW_022145945.1, on the reverse strand, counting down.
TATGCTGCTTTCTTGATCCATTTCGAAGGAAGACGGAGCTCTTTTTATGCGCGAACGAAAACCGACTGACTTAGCTCACTTCGAAACACATTCGCGAAACGAGTTTCGGGGTGAGTACGAGGTATACACGAAGCGAGGCTAGTTTCGCGAAACAGTTTCGCGCAGTGACAACCCGGCTTTATATTTATACCCTCGATTATACCTAATTTATTATTAAACATTATTACTATTAGTTATTATTACTATTAAGGATGATTCACGGTACACCGGACCGTAGCCGAGCCGGGCGCGTTTCGTGAAGAAGACACCGAGCCACGTCCGGGCCTTCTGTTTATGCTACATCGAGTTGATAACAATGCCAAAGTTCTCGCAAGTGGAATTGGTACCAATTACAGTTGATGAAGAAAGAACAACACCTGCTCAAAGGGCAAGATGAAGGACCTATCTTTTTCATTACATCCTTTCATTGTCCAGTTTTATGCATTCCCTGTCATTAAATACTGCTGTAAGATTCACTACCTACTACATACATGATAAAAAGTGTACTTTGTTTATACCATAACTGCAGATTGCAATCGGGGCACCGGGAAAAATACATTCATACTTTCCGCAACGTGGCGCGAACGGACCGGATCCGAGAAAAAAATGTACGCCGACATTTCTGGGACGGGGCACGGACGAGTTCCGGCGAAGCTCGGATCGTGCTCGGCCTGGCATGAATGTATATGTGTAAAGAACACTTGACAATGTTTGACCGTGTCTTCACCGACGCACTGCTCGGACCCGTTACGGTGTAGTGTGAAGCATCCTTTAGTCCAACCTAATTTTAAAAAGTTTTAACATCCTGTAACTCTAAGAACATGCATTTCCATACCCATATTTATAGAAACTTATTTTCATATATTTTGATGAGAAATCAATGAGTACTTATTTAAAACTGTGGCAAGTTAATGATACTAAAATATATAAAATTGCGTTTATCTCAACCAGGAAGCCGAAATCGAAAAAATATCAAGAGACAACTTTTAATCAGCATTAAACTGCTTACACTAATTTGCTAACAAGAGAAACAGGTCAGTGGCGTACATGCTTTTTTTAGAAAAATATTCTAGTGATAACCCATGTGCACGTCCCTGGTGAATATGTCGACACATTTTTAGCTTTAAAATATGTCGCATTTAGAGCCCTCAAAATTTCATTCAAAATGCTAAAAGTGCTTGGAAAAAGATTATAATAAATCGAAAAAATTTTAAAACTTTAACACCCTGTCACTTGTGGTGTAAGTAAACAAAACAGAATCGGACCTATGCTGATATGAAAAATAAATTATATTTTTACGTGAGGAATCTCCCCACGAGAAATGGCACATGTTCTTTGAAACGCCCTGTATATTTCTAGTAAAAATAGAAAAATTATAATAATCATTTAATAACAAAAACATAAGATATGCTACAGAAACACCAAAGGCAAATTCACGTATCCTAATTATTGTGGAACTTGTAAATAAAATTGAAAATGCAAGAAAAAATTACTTAATTCTAAGTGAATTTCATAATTAATTATTGATTGGTTTAAAGAAAACCCAGAAAAGATCCAGAGGTTCTCAAAATTTAAGCAAAAAATCAGACTTTTTTTAAAGTAAAATATCTCGGTTTATTTAAAAAGAAAATATGTTTCTTTTATCGATATCTACCAGTCCTGGTAGCCCATTTTTTAAATTTGCAGTTAAAAAAACATAATGTCTCTATTGGGTTCACGACACTATATTGGATTTGAGAACTCGCAGGAATTTTTAGAAAAAAACGGGAAATTTTGACCGTGTTCGTGGGAAATTCTATTCCAGAAACTTGACAACACTGAATATATGGATATCATTACACCTACTGCTTCCTTAATACTTTTATTCAAAGGAAAGAAATGAATGAACGAATATTTCTGAATTTTGTCAGTCATGATCCAAATATAATTTAATAAATATTATTAAACAAATTTCCGGTAAAGATAAAAAAGATAAAAAAAACAATCTACTTTTATTAGTTCTGTATTAATTCGTAATTCTACTGAAAAAATATTTTAAAATATAATTCATATACCTAATATGTACTTTATTTGAAAGAATGTTATCAGCCAACCAATTATATTGCAATATACATTTGCGGTAATGATGAAACTTAGGTATTACTTTAAATAGCAGATATTGTATTAATTGTATTATTTTATGGAATATTTTATTAGATCACAATAAATTATAAATTACATACATATTCCGAAACATGGGCGCCGGAAGAATGAAATTTAGGGGGGGGCAAGGTAAAAATGAATAAAAAATTGACATTTTTGGTAATTATTTGGAAAACTGGAAATCGTCCGATTTTCACCAAAATTGGTATACACCCTATTTTGAAGTCGTAGATTACGAATCTGAACTTTTTTCTTGGTGGTCTCTTACCGTTTTTCAGAAAAACGGAAAATAATTTCAATATCGAATTTTTCTTAATTTCTCATATTTTTAAGGTTTTCTAGCATATATTTTGTTAGGTATTCAATAATCAATTAGTGATGGGTTGTTATTTAACTATCTGTTATTTTATAACAATTATTTATAAATAACATAACGCAACCGTTACTACTTCTAAAAAATAACAGATATAAAATAACGACAGGTAGAGATCGGCCGCTCGTAAAACGAAAAACGAAGTCGGCGCTCTGCACCGTCACGAAATTCTATGCTGCTCGAAGCAATTCCAAAAAACAACTAGTATGGATGGAAAACATGTTATTTCGTCAACCATCGATACAGGCGGCGAGACAACGGAGTGGGGAATGCGTTCGGCGAACGTAGCTGCTTCGGTCGAGATACCGCTTAAAAATAATAGGATATAAAAGAAGCAGGTTTTTTGAAACAGTTGCGGGCATAACGCCTGGCGGTCGAGATAACAGGAGTGGGAAAGGAAAGCTGCTGCATCGGTCGATTGTCGATGGAGGCTCGCAACGGGTTGGAGAAGCAGTCATTTTAGACACGTTGTTTTTCAACCTGTTATGAGCATAACAGGGCGGTGGTCGAGATAATCGGAGTGGGAAAGGAACGCTGCTGCATCGGTCGATTGTCGATGGAGGTTCGAAACAGTTTGGAGATATAACGCATCAGTTATTTTAGATAGTACATTGTTTTTCAACCTGTTACGAGCATAACGGGCGGAGGTCGAGATATTATGGCGCTGTATGTTTCAGTACTTACTTATTAAGTTTCAATATTTAGGTATTTATTTATTCTGAAAAATTTTCAGAATAATATTTTAATTTTTTAAAAATGTATACAGGGTGTTTTGAAAAATCTGGTGATTGATTAATCACGATCCTGCTTAAAGCCCTTGACGTAAAAAGCTGATTTTTGGAAAACGGATTGACTTCAGGGTGTAGAGGTTCAATAAGAAGGGATTTTTCGAAACTCGAATTCTAAGGGGTGAAACTACCCTCAAATATTAGAATATTTTTATTTAAAAACCGGTGAGTTTTTCGGAAAAACTCTTAAAACACGTATATTTTATTATGTTGTTTTACATATATTCAGATTTTTAAAAAATATATACAGGGTGTTTCATAAAATATGACCATTGAGTAATCACTATTCTGCTTAAACTGCTTGACGTTTAAAGCTGATTTTGGCAAACGGATTGACTGTGGGGTTGAGGTTCGATAAGGAGGGGTTTCTCGAATCTCAAATTCCAACAAGGTGAAACGCCCCTCAAATATTAAAATATTTGTTATTTAAAAACGGTTAGTCTTTCGGGAAAACGCCTGGACACGCATAATTTATTTTGTTTTTTACATATGTTGACATTTTTTCAAAAATCATACAGGGTGTTCCAAAAAGCTGAGTAATTGATTAACCACGATTCTGTTTAAACTGCTCGACGTTTAAAGCTTATTTTTGGCACATGTGAGAAAATGTTATCCAGTCTGTATGTTAATTGAAATTCTTGTTTTGCTTTATCATCACCATTAGAAATTATTAATTCGACACGAACGAAGTCGCGGGTACACGCTAGTTTAAGTGTAAAATAAATTCGAACTCTAGTGTGTAGTTGGTTTACTTATGAAGAATATACTACACATTTTCTTATATTGTTATTTTTTGACCGCAAATGGTAAAATCATAACTAAGAGCTTCTCGCCCGTCGAGTAAGATGCACCCTGTACACTGCTACTCAATTCAGGATCTACGCGGATCGAGGGGCAGGGCGTAGGTAGATCGGAATGTATAGGTATAGACGGGTGGCGGAATTTTGGCTTTTTATATATCGCAATTTGTAAACAGCGCTTATTTGTAAACAACCACCGTTTTTAGAGAGGTATTTTAGATAACAATCGATATTTAGAAATGTTTTGACACCCTGGAAATATTACCGCCGAGCACGTCATTGTTGCAACTTGCAACTGCGTTAATACGCCTGGCGGTGACCGCTTCATACTTTCAGATATTTAGCAGTAAAATAAAGAAACCTGTTATTTTTAAGCTGTTATTTTAAGCTGTTTTTTATAAATAACTATAACAGTTTCAACTGTTATCTAAAAATAACAGTTTTGCCCATCACTATAATCAATAATGTTTTTGCTATTTTCTGTTACTTTTTTAACCAATTCTATGCATAATAGAGGAAAATTTGCTAAAATAAATTTGTAATCAATCTGAAAATGTTAGGTTATAGCTTTGTTCGGGTTCTTGTTATTACCGATTCTGAACCGAACAAAGAACTCTGCAGCGCATGCGCAGATGAAATAATGTCTTCATATTTCCCTCTGAGCATACGCATCACAGTTCTAGGACGGTTCAGAATCGGTAATAAGAGAAACCCGAAGTAAGCTTATGTGTTTCTGGCATTTAAAGCAACGTTGCCAATGCTAAACCTAAATTTCGCGTATTTTTTTCGCTCATTCTGGAATTACGAAAGGCGGTCGCCAGAAGCAGTCCTTCCCATAACTGCTATTTTACCAACGAGATCTGACTATTTATACCCACGAAGTTGCACGAAAGAGTTTTGATTGCAAAAGATTAACCCCCTCCGCAAAGAAGTTAAAACCAATGCAATCAAAACTCTTCCGCGTAATTTTGTCGATATAGGTGTATATTTAATTATTGTCGATCTCATAATAGGTAATTTATTTAAAATCCCTAATCACCCCAAAAAATAGAAGATATGGCAACGTTGTAAATTTTCAAATTTCTAGATTAGGTCTAGAATATATTTGTCTCTCTTATTACATAGGAGAGAGAAAGAAGGATATATCAAATGTCAAACTTCCATCTCAATTTTCTTTGCTATTTTGTTAAGAAAAGTGTTTTTCAGTAAAATGTTGGACACTTTTTTATCCCCAATCAAGTGTGGCTTTTAGATAAACTATAATATAATGAAAATATAGTGAAATTATTACTTTATAGGGCCGAAATAAAGAAAAATTCAATGTTGAAATAATTTTCCGTTTTTCTGAAAAGCCAAGAAAAAAGTAGATTCGTAATCTACGACCTCAAAATAGTGTGTATACCAATTTTGGTGAAAATCGGACGATTTCCAATTTTCCCAATAATTACCACATTTTTTATTATTTTACAGGTAACACCTAACAATTTTAAAATAATGATTATTTTTTTACAGATGGATGTAAGAAGACAGCTTTTATTTTTATTGTTTCAGTAATCCAGGAGGGGGCAAATGCCCCCTCTTGCCCCCCCTGTCCGGCGCCCATGTTCCGAAATATCTCTCACTTAAACAGATACTACGGAAGTTGCAACGTAAAAACCAAATGAAACTAAGGTTGCTAAATCAAATATAGCGAGCTGAAAAAAAATATATTAACAATTGGTCAAAGTAAACTTCTTGTTTGTCGAGGTTAAACAACTAAAAATAACGAATAATTCCTTTTAGAGAAATCGTTTTTATTTTTCGTTTTTCCTATACAGGGTGTTTTAAATTCGGCTCTCACCATTGCGAGATCTCGGAACCGGTAACAGATACACAGTGACTTAAATTCGGGCAAAGTTGCTTGTCAGTGAGCCCAAAAATAATCCGTTTAGTAACTGAATTTATCTTGGTTATTTCCGGAAATATGGCGAAAAACTGAAATTTCTGTTTTTTTAAATTTTATTTTGCCAGTTAGAAAAAATACCCGGTATACAGTAACTAGTAATATTGCGAAACGTTTGCTTAACTACCTGATTAATTAGTAATCTAAAGAAACTCATCTGAATATCTAAATTAATGTATCAATTAAAATGATTTCAAGGACTTTACTGTTTTAAGTAATTGTATACTCATTTATGAATCATACTTTTTCCTTAATATTTGATTAAGTAAGTACAATAATACTATATTGTTTTATTAGGAATAAAAATGATGAGGAATAAAAAGTAAATTTTTACTCCAAATAGAACATGTTATTTTTTTCAAACGTCAGAAATATTTTTTTAAATACAGGGTGTTTCTGAAAACATGTGCCATTTCGCGTGGACCTCACGGAAAAAAAATAAGATTTATTTTTCATATCAGCTCCGATTCCGCTTTGTTTCGTAGCTACAGGGTGTCTAATATTTTTAAATACTTTTAGCATTTCTGAAATTTTGAGGGTAAAACTTACTATAAAACATACTCTAAACATAAAAAAGTGTCGACATATTCACCAGGGACGTGCATGGATTATCACTGGAATATTTTTCTCAAAAAAAAAGCATGTACGCCACTGACATTTTTTCTCTTGTTAGCGAAATAGTATAAGCAGTTTAATGCCAATTAAATGCTGTCTCTTGATATTTTGTCGATTTCAGCCTCCTTGATGAGATAAACGCAATTTTATTAATTTGATCCAACTCTAATAGCAAACTATAAAAAAAAAAAATGAATATCATTATCTTGCGAAAGTTTTAAATAAGTACTCATTGATTCCTCATTAAAAAAATATGAAAAAAAGTTCTTATAAATGTATGGATATGCATAGTTTTAGAGTTCAGGATGTTAGAACTTTTTAAAATTAGGTTTCTTGTAATTATCTTAAATACCATTATATTTCTATTTGAAATTGCTGTAGGTTGGATTAATAGTAATAATAACTCTAGAGTTAATAACTAAAAGAGAAGTCTAATAGTAATGATATTTAATAATAATTAGGTAAAATATGTAATTTATTAATTTTATTTTTATTTTAATTTTATTAATTGTAATTAATAAAATTGCGTTTATCTCATCAAGGAGGCCGAATTCGACAAAATATCAAGAGATAACTTTTAATTGGCATTAAACGGCCTACACAATTTTGATATCAAAATAAAAAAGTCAGTCGCGCACATTTTTTCTTAGATATTCCAGTGACGACCCATAGTAACTTTTACACACATTGAAGTTGATGACACTCGTTGAATTTGGCACTTAATGTAAGTTTAACAAACAAGAAAAATGGCCGATTTTTACAATACTCGTTAAATTGTGTGAATGTTTGTACTTATAATGCAACCATATTAATATATTATTATATAAATATTGCGAATAAGGTTAAGTTTTCAGTTCTTTATTCCCTCATTTTTGAAAATAACACATATTCGTACTTTTGTTCTTAGGCATTTGTTTTATGCTTGGGCTTAAAAGCTAAATATTGTCAATCGCGTCAGAAAAAATAATACCTTTATGACGCTAATGTTCAGAATCATAAATATCTTAATTATGCGTTATTTTTTTGGTTCAATTATTGATCTTCTTGATCTATAATTTTTATCTTATTCCATACACTGTTGAAACATAATTTAATATTTATTGTTATTTTCTTGATAATTTTGTTTATTTAATTACTAAACTACTAATTATATTCAGTACTACCGTAAATATTTTGAATAAACTAGGTAGTTTAGCTAATTCTCGAAAAGGATTATACGTTTTAAGAATGAACAATTGTTACACTTTCCCACTTTCCCGACCTAGTTGCTTTGCTGGGTAAATATGTGAATCACGCTAATTCTTATCTCCCTTATCTCTAGCGGGTTAGTTGAATACCGTAGCTCCGTTAAATTTAAGGCAGTCAGGTCAAATAAAATAGCTACATATTTGGGACCTTCATAATTGAAGTATATTTTCTAAATAATGTCTATACCTTTTCCCTCTAGCATGATCTACGCCTTTGTGGCTGGTTAATTTTTTGAAAAAAAAAACTTGAGTATTTTGTTACTAATCAGAAATATAAAAAGGTAGGTACTTTTTGTAAAATGCCAAAGTGGTATCCAAACGTCAATGTCTTTTTACTCTTAAACAAATTTGCTTAACCAACACAATATACTTAACGCTTCTATCCTAATACCGGGTCCAGACCAAGCAGACAAAACAACGACAAGACAGAAACATTCATGTTTTACGACAAAATAGCGACAAATCCAATACATGTCTGCGACATTTTTGTCTCATTTTTGTTTTGTTTCAAAATTTGAAGACTTTTCAATGCCCCGTTTCGAGTCGTCAAGATCAAAGTGTCTATGTTTTGTTCGTATATTTTACGACAAGTTGTCGGCGCAGTGTGGATTGTGTGGATGGCGTGTGCTGCCAACAGTAGGAGACCAGTGAAATCACACATAGTTAATAAAACTCATTCGCAACAACTAAACTTTTGACTTTGTTGTTCTTTTGTCCTTGCGGTGTGGACAATTTGTCTGAAGTTTGTCTTGTCAGAATTCCTCATGTTTTGTCGCAAGTTTTGTCTTGTTTTTGTCTCAAAAAACGTGTTTAATTTTTGTCGCCTTGGTCTGGACCCGGCATATCTATTTACATTTTGATTAATTTTTTTAATTAACTTCGATCATTTTTTTTTTATCGATTAATTTTTTTTTGTTTTTTTTTTGTTTTTATTTTGCTTCTATTGACGAGAAGGAAATATCTTATGTTACTATGAAGCATATAGAGAATCTGAACAAAGTACGCAAAGAAAACAAAAGTCTGGATGCCATCCCTCCAATCACCAAGGTCTAGAAGGTAATGAAAAAGCAAATGATCTGTCCAGAAAAGATGCCAACACCAAAGTTTACAGAATAAAATATAAGTTCCGTCACTTGTGTCGGCGGCAGGTATCAAAAGCCGCTTCACGCACGTGTTTCCCAGTGTATTACTGGTGTGTGGACTTTGGACCCAGCATACACGGCGGATCACGTTCGGCGTATTACTCTGATTTTGGCGTTATTACAGAGTGGTCTCGCATGCATATGGAATTATTTTTCAAGTGGTTATTTAATTTTCATTGCAAAGTGTTACTGATCACATTAGCCTTAGTTAATTATTTATTAGTTTATTATAAAAAAAGCATAATTATTTCTATTATTTCTTAAAAATAATATTGAGTTTTTCGCCACTGGAAAAAAATTATTTAAAATATCTAATTAGAATTATTCAAGAACACTTTATTTTTTTACATGAAAAATCATATACTGGGTGTGTCTCAAAAGTGGCTTATCCCTATAACTTTTTTATTTTTTCAGATAAAAAAACGAGATTTGGTGTGTTAGTATATGACCTAAATTAGGATTGATTAAGGTTTTCAATTTTTTTCGGTCACTTCCGGTTTCACCGAAAATGACTACAACTTTTGATTTTTAAACGGAACCTCGGCATTTTTCTACTTTATTCGATAAAAAATGACAATCATATGTCAACTTTTGGCGTTCTAGCTTTAAAAAAATCTTTTAAAATTTCAATATTGAGTGTCATAGCTCTTTTAAAAAGAAAACTTTAATCGAGGAGTTCTGGGAAAAATAGATTTGATCGTCTAATGTTTTCCATGTCTTGTCTTGGCCGGTTAAAAGATGCCCAAATGGTATTTTTAACCATATCTTATTTTTTTTCAAATGGAAAGAGGGTGGTTCATTAGTATATTTGGAAAAAGTATTTTTTTACGAATAATTTCATGCCAAACACTTGGTATTTCGAGTCAAATTGTCGTTATAAACCGCGTGTTACACTTTCAAATAAATCATATGTGAAACTGTTAAAAGCTGACATATGATATGTCTTTCTACTCAGAGTATCATTTTCTATCGAATAACGTAAAAAAATACCGAGGATATCATTTAAAAATCAAAAGTTGCTGACATTTAATAGTTTCAGCTTTGAATTTTATAGTGTACGTAATTCGTGTTGGAAAACCATATTACGCACTCATGGAATACTGCACTTGTGCGTAATATTATTTTTTCCAAAACACTCGTTACGTAATATACTTTTACATTATTTACTGTTGATATTGTGTAGCTTTATTTTTTGTGTTTGTTTTTAAAATTTATTTTATTTTTGCTATATCTTTTTTTATCTTGCCATGTCTAAATATTTATATGTAATACACCAATAAACTGATTTATAGATTTACTATTAAGTATTTTTGAAATACCCCACGATCCCCTGCACCTTGTCGCACATTGCGATCGGTAAAAATGCGGCTTCTATTTACCCCGGCTTCCACTCCTGTTTTCATCGAAATCCGCCGTATCGGACGAGGCGGCTTCTGGCTTTTGATACGCGATTTTCAAAGTGCCGATGCTAAGTGACCGAACTTATATTTTATTCTGTAAACTTTGCCAACACTCTATTAAATGGACCAAAACCGTTATGCTTTTCAAGTGTAAACCAACTTAAAGCGGAACTCAAGAACCTGAAAGACTCCATCCGTAACCTGGAATGGGAATCATCCAAGACTCCAAGGGTCTAAGAAAGTTAAAGAAATTTCTTAGAACTTACAACCGAAAAAATCAAAGATGTTCCTTGATTTAAGTAAGAACAATCTTCGGATTGTCACGAGGTTTTTAACAGGACAATGTCTCCTTAACGAACACTCAGTAGATTAGATGATTGAAGCTAAGTAACAACGGCGAATGGAGATTCTGCGGTGAAAATGGGGAAACACCAAAACACCTCATTACTGAGTGCACCGAGACGATTCATGCCATAAATTTTGGTATGACTGATATCGGAGATGGAAAACTAGTCTCTGTAAAGCCGTCTCAGATACTGGCTTTTGTCATAGCCCTGGGACTGTATGATACTCTCAAGTATAACTCATAATAATAACTTGCAAGATAGATAGACATATCCAAAGAAGTTTTTACTCCGCTCAATATCATAAAAAATGACATTTATCTCCATTTTTCTGTCTCTGATTTGTGACTCTGATCTCTTTTCTCCTGTACCCTTCATTTGTAAAAAAAATATTGTTATCTTTATATATACATAAATACCTCGTCTCATAAACTGATACTTAGATACTACAGATTCCTATACGAATGTATTTATTTATTTTCAACATTTACAGCTATCACGCGATTCCTAAAATTAATACTAATATATTTGGCAAACATTACAATTAGATGTATTATCTGAATGACACTATCTCCAAAAGAAACTACCAGGCATTAAGTGCCCCTTAAAATACTGACACAAGTTCAAGGAAACTACTTTAACTATCTTAAAAGCACCTGATTAAATACGAAATAATACGTAAAAATTATTGTATTGTCTACTAAAATATTTCAACATATTAAATCATTTCAATATGATTTAATAAGACAGAAAAATGCGTCGTCATTACAGCATGATGCGTAAAAAATGATTTTCGATGAAATGGGCTCTTTCACAAAAATAAAATACCCAATTCAAGAACAAAATCTGAAATAGAAGACTATTTTCAGTATATTTATCCAAAAACATATTTATCGTTCCATGACATTGAATAATTTTTTTATAGGCCCTCAAAATTGCTTTAATTTGAAATAATTTTAAAGTGCCAATTGATGACGTATGAAAAATACGCCCAATCACATTGCAGAACCGTGCTCGTGCGCCAGCCAACAACTGGCAATATTGCGATTTGATTTGACCAGCACCACCTCAACTGAAGGTCAATCAACATGATATGGGAAGGCAAATATGGCGGCGAAGGCAGTGCATTATTAAATTGTTTACCTTTAACCTGAAAAGCCGGTAGTGGTTTCTCGTTCCGATTGCACACCAGAAATAATTAATGATCTCTAGTTTGTTGTGCTTCTGCAACACGTTTGTTTAATTCTTAGTATTCAGTGCATGGTGTGATCAGAAAATTGTGATAAAATAACAGTGTAATAAAAATCTAAACCAGACATTCCGCATAGGGAACTTCAAACGTTTGTGCTTGTCGTACTCCTCTATTATTAATTATTTTAAGGTAAGAACTAGAAGTATTTATCAAGGTATTACACCTAAATGAGTAAAAATCCTTCACCGCCAGTCTGCATAGTACTTTATAATGGTTACTTACAATAATCAAAAGATAGGATTAAGGGTAGGTATTAACATTTTATTGTAGCATACATTTTACATGCTCTGTTCCAAATTGTAACGAGGATTATAGAGGGGGTCCCAAGGTTTCTGCTTTTATATTCCCCAAAAATGACGAGCTTCGTAAAAAATGGTTTACAGCTATTAAAAGAGATAATTTCACTCCTACTAGTAGTTCTCGGGTAATAAATATGCCTCAAAAAGGCCAAAGGCCAAAGCCTCTGTTACCCTAGTGAGTTCTTTTTTTCTCACTATAAGTAAAATATTGGAAGAATAATCAAGCTTTTTACATCAAAAAGATCACAGAAAGATATTGACAACATTGACATTTGAAAATATAAATGGTTTGGATGTAAGTCTTTTTTTAGGTCACAATTGCCCCTCACATACTTCAGAATTTATTATTAAATCCATCTTGGTCAGAATATCCAATATTTTATTGAAGAACTATGCAAAAAAAAGGAATGACCACAATCTTTACCACAAAGACAATGCCCTATGTAAAGAGAAGAAAACTAAGCTAAGCGTTAAGTTTTACTTACGAACCCCCAAAAAGGTATTAAGTTTTTTTTTCTATATAAAATCTTGAAACACATATTATATTTTTTACTTATCCTCACCTATTATAGTTTAAATTTATTCCCATTTGTGTAATGCTGCAAAACATAGAAAAAACATTCCATATTTTTTGAGCCAAGCCAGTCTAGTTTATAATTCCAAGAGCATTTACCAAGGCTTTTATTTACTAAGACAAGTAACTTCCTCTACTGTCCACAATAGTATATATTTATCAAACGTGCAGTAAATTCGAAAGTATGGTAGGTAAGTGTTTGCAATTGAATATTTAGTTTATATTGCTATTTTCTGTCATATATTTCTGGTTATTTCTTTTTCCGATGATTTTGAACACCCTATATATGCTACCTCAAGTTTGAATATTTTAACACTACCTACCTATTTTCTGAGAAAGCAGACCTTTTTATAAAAAGTAACTAACTGATGTTTTCATAAAAGTAATAATACACAGTAACAATTCCATACTTATGTAGAGAACTTTAGACTCCCTGTATATTAAAAAATTAGTGAAATATTACGTAATCTAACCCGACATTTGTGTGAAAAATGTCTATTTGGAAATAGAACAGGTTTTAAAATACGCGCCAAATAAAGCACTTCTATCTCCGCCATATTGGAAAAGGTTGAATAGCCTTGTCTGGAGGTGGTGGTGGGTCAGCATGGTGGCCCGGCCGTGTTGCCGCTTTTCAACATGCCAGGTGTCACGTATTAAAAATAAAGTGCGGATTTTTATTCTGGGCTTTTTGTTTTTATTTATTGTCTTAAAAACGACTTCAAATTTTTCGAAAGTGAGATAGCAGAAAATTCTAGAATTAATTGCTTTATTCAATTATGCTAATTCCAAAATATAGTGAAAGAGCCCATTCTATTCATTACAATATGAAATTATCTAGCTTTAAAAACATTGTTTAAAAATATCAATATACAGGGTGTCCCAATATTCCGTGCTACATGCTATTGCGTATTTTTGGAATCGAAATAAGTTCAGTGGACACAATTTACCTCTATACAAAAGTGCTTCGTTTGTCCGTTAGAGGGCATCAAACTTAAAAAAATAAGCACATTTTTTAAGATATTTTAAAAACCGATATACCGATTTGAATGAGATTTCCGGTGCCTATATTTTTCTGAGCACTTTAACATTTGGATTTCACAAAAAAAAACAATAAAAAGTACGGAAAGGGTAAAAATTACCCCCACCCCTACATAAATTTTAGTGAAAATATTTTCTTCAACCCAACCGCTGTTTTTTTTTTTCATAAAATGGTCCTCCAAGTAAATAGTCCTCCAATCTGATTACTTTGAATATCTTGATTTGCCAATTTCTTACTGGCTTAGTGTTAGCAAATCAGCGAATGTGAGCTTTTACTAGTAAATGTTAAGATTCATGTCATCATTCAATTCTGGCTTTTGCTGGAACAGATATATGATATATGGTTAGCCCATCTTTTCAGTGGTGGACTAAGGGGGAGGGGGGGCGGAAGGGGCGGTCCGCCCCGGGCCCTGTCTTTTAGCGGGCCTCCGAATTTTAATAAGCAATTTTTTATTCAACTGGCAAACAAGGCCAATATGTGTTCAGTAGTTGTAAAGCAGTTTGTAGGTGGAGTATGCAAACCATACGCCAACTAAAAACAGTATAAATGGAAGTAGATATTTACTTAATTATCAATTATCAGGCCCCAGTAATTGTCAATGGCATTTTCTATTTAGGAAATTAAATCAAGTGGTAATTTTCTTTGTTTTAAATATCGAATAATTATTATTTTTTATATATTTTGAGACTGAATTTATTTATTTTAGCTTTTAAGTTATTTTTCAATGGTTTCATTATTTATTTTTACGGAATAAACATTTTAAATTACAACCAATGCACAGCATAACTTGTACTCTAGCTTCATTACTGATGATGAGCAGTGAAGTCTTTAGTATAACGGGGGCCACGGGCCTGAGACAGCGAAGGGGCCCCTCGGATCTTGGAGGACTTACAAAATCGCGATATTTTGTCGTGGTATTTCCCTGGAAGCATTTTTAAGAAAAAAATATTTAAAATTTGTGGACGAAAAAAACTACCTGTCAAAAAAATGTGTACAGCCTAAAAATCAAATTTAGTGATTATCACAGCCCCTGTGACATAAAGAGAATACATGTGGCTATCTATTTCAAAAATTAAATTGTTCAAATATCATATAATAATGGCGGTAGCTGTCATAGAATGGAGCAATTAAAAAATTATCATATTATATTACTGAAAAGAAGTGGATTTCCATTTGAAAAAAAAATGATTTATGATAATTTTTTAATCGCTCAATTCCATGACAGCTGCGGCCATTATTATATGACATTCGGACAATTTAATTTTTGACATAGATAGCCACATGTCTTCTCTTTATGGTATAGTGGCTGTTGCAATCACTAAATTTGACGTTTAGGCTATATACATATTTTTGACAGGCAGTTTTTTTCCTCCAAAAATTATAGATTTTTTTCTCAAAAACGGTTAACGTTAGGTATAGAGTGTTTAATATCAAAATTCATAAAATTTTACAGAAAATTTAAGTATGTAATAAAAATGGGGTCACCCATTTAAAATAAGAAAGTTGCTGTCAATATCAAGGCTAAAATAAGAAAGTTGCTAAATTGAAAATATTTTTAATCGATAAAACGATTGTGAAACAATGATATGCACAAAATCTGGTATATAGATATTGTAGTTCTCTAGAAACTTCTAACACAGGCTCAGCTTTGGGCATCCTGTATAAATACTTGAATTTTGTCAACCATTATACATACGTCATTCAGTTTTTACAAAATGTGCATTAGAAGTATATCATTCTCTAAAAAAACCGGGGCCACATTTAGCTTCGCCGCCCCGGGCCGCATACTCGGAATTCGCCGACACATTAAGGTGCGTATTCATTATCCGCACGAACGAACGAACGAACGAACGAACGTACGCTAGTGGTATGGACGGGGACCGCACGATAGAACCGCACGAGAAGACCGCACGCATTTCTTCATTCGCGCGCCAGTTCAAATCGTCAAGATATTGTTATAAACCTGTTTTTTTTTTGTTTATATACCGTCATTGAATTATCGCTAAGCAAGTTACTATGGAGCAGTGCATAAGGAGTCGGGCTAGGAAGAGAGACCGGAGTTCGAATCTCGGCCGGAACATCACTTTTTATTTTTTTTTTAAATACTGTTGTATTCTATAGTTTATTTTTGTAGTATAAGAAAAAGAACTATTTATTCTGTTTTTTAATCTCCGTTATTAATATAAATTGATTGTTAGTACAATACCTCATTTAATATAAAATAATATTCTACTTTTGAAATGTATCGGGCCCTAATTGTACCTAAAAGTAATATATTTTTAGTGATATACCATATTGTAAACTATTTAATATTTCAGTCGCTTAAAAGTTAATTTGCATTGAATAATTGCCTACCATTAAAGGAAATTTGAGCTATATAACCCTTGATGGGCATATTCTGGGTATGCAAATACTTCCTTTAAATTTTGGGTGTGGTTCAACCGTTTTATTCTCAAAACCAGAAACATCTACATATAAAAAGAAGCACAGGTCACTAATTATAATAAACTTCACCCTTGGTATTACTTCCACTAATTATAATAAACTTCACCCTTGGAATTACTTCTATCACAATTACAATACGTTCATCTGCATTGGCATTTTCTACTTTTCGATGGGAAACAATAAACTTCCCAACATTTTTTAAATGACAGAGGCAATAAAAATGAAAATTATTTACCATAAACATCGCAAACTAAAAACCTAATAAACAATTTTATACCGAATATAGAAATAAATTTAGTATTTTTACCTATTATCGTCCAAATCCATGTTAATAGATAAATATTATTTTTAAATATATTTTTGGAACTGCTGGTTTTAGTAATTATTAAATTAAACGAACTAAAAAGTCTTAAAAATAAACAATTCTTAACCATAATCTCAAAAATGCAGATCTCCTGTCAACTTTCTTTATTTTTTATTTATTCATTATTTTCCTAGTGACGTCACAGGTGGTATGCGCGAACCGAACGAAATTGGAGCCGCTATCGATCATACCTTGTATTCTTTGTACCATGACGTCTAAACACCTTTGATGTACCGACTCGAAGCGGATGGTCGAGCGCACGAACGAACGAACGGCCGCATGCGTTCGGTCCCCGTCTAAATATACCGCACTTTCATTCGTTCGTTCGTTCGTTCGTTCGTTCGTTCGGATAATGAATACGCACCTTAAATCTGAAAGCGCACGCAGGCGAACGCCTTTGATGTACGGACTCGAAGCGGATGGTCGAGCGCACGACCGAACGAACGGCCGCATGCGTTCGGTCCCCGTCTAAATATACGCACTTTCATTCGTTCGTTCGTTCGTTCGTTCGTTCGTGCGGATAATGAATACGCACCTTTAGCCGCTCGGGAAAGTTCGGGTGCTGCATAACACAGGGAGCGCCAAGAATTTCCTAATTCTACTTTTTCCTAATATTACGATTGCGTCCGAACGTCTTCGGAAAGTAAAAAACACTGTTGCCAGTATTCTCATCTTTTCGTAAGTATATCAGAGAGAGTGAATTATTGTTCGTTACTGAACGGAGTGAATTATTGTGAATTGAAAATGGAAGAATTATTTAAAAAGGAAGCCAGAAGGTAGGAAATTTCATTTGTGCTTATCTTTTGTAGTTATGTATTAAAAAAAACAAAATATTCAGTATGCATAATGTTTCGGTTTACTTATAACTTGATTAGCATGTATTTAAGTGCAATGTAATTAATTAATTTGTAATAAAATACTTTCAGATCCTCTCAAAGTGGAGGACAAGTACTGGCAGCTGGATAATCCCACTCCGATTGGATCCGCAATTATATGAAGATATAGATGTGAAAATAATAATAGTGGAATATATTAGCGGTAAGTAAAAATAAGTACCTCGGTCTCTGTCTCGGTGTTATAGTTTTGACAGTAGTTGGCTCCCAACTAATTTAAAATGAATTATAATTTTAATTCGTAATGAATAATGCGTAACGTAAATTTTTATCTATATATTTTTACAGATTATGGCCAAGAAGGTGATTTCTAGTAGTTCGAACAGCAACGGTGGCAAAATGGTGTCTAGTTAGTTACCATAGTTACAATAGAATAAAAAGGTACTTGGTATGTACCTTTTTTAAAATGGAAAAGACACATTTCTTTCCTAGACAATAATTAAAATAAGATTATTAACATTTTAAATTATATTCACTTTGGGTAGATATTGTTTTAAATAATAATATGTAATGTATTTTACCCAATCTTTAATTTGACGATGTTGTTAAATTCATTACCCATACATTTTTTTGTTTATAGGTAGGTGTAGATATACCTACGCTCACCTTCAGTAGCAGTTTTTCACCAGCCACCCGCAGTTCGCAGTCACTAGAATACCAGAGGGACTACAGTTTGATTTATTTTATTTTATCATACATTTATATTTTATAATAAACCATTTCATATAATACCAACTTCCATGCTTTATTTTGACCGACTTAAAGTTCATGAATAAATTCGAAATATTTTGAAAAAATTTCCTTATTAAGGTCTTAAAATTGAATTGCAATATCATTTAAGGGGTTGTTCTAAAGTTCTAAAGGTTGAGTTTGGAGAAAATGTTTTTTTTTAGTACCTTAAACTTCTTCAGTAAAATCAAAATAGCCTAAAAACGTTCCTTAGAGTCTCTAAATTAAAATACAAAATTATTTAATAATTATATAATTTAATAAATGTTCTGGGTAATTCTATAAATAAAATACTCTTTGACTCCAGAACATTTTTTTTTCAGTTAACCCAGAGAATAGTTAACCTCTGAATTGACTCTAGGGATTATTGCCATTATTAGAATTCTCAGCTCTTATTTATTTAATTATACCATAGGCAACCAATAATACACACTCTCATGACATCATATATCTTAAATTTTGAAAGCTCTAAACATATATAACTATTTAAATTTTGCTGTGTATATGACGGACCTTGATTCTGAAAAGAATTAATTATGTTAGAAAGTCACTGCACATAATATGTTTTTAAAATATATTTACCTTTGTATGTTTCCTGCTTCTCCTTCGTGATGCTTGTGCTATAACGTTCTAATGTTCTAAAAAAACATTAACTGTCAAAATTACAATTTTGTTTTAATTTCCAATAAAATTAGTTGGTTTTTCTGCTTCATCTGTCTCTTTTCCCTTCACCCTTCCTCACAAGAGTTATCAGTTATATAAAAATGTTTAATTTAATTTCCAGTTAATCGCCCATACCACACCACTAATTATTATTTCTTGTTTCCGATTAAAAATATTATCAATACTCAATGCGTCTGCATAATTATAACATTTTATTTTTATATCACTTTCTAACTTAACGTATGGAGCACCTGGCCAGCCTCTAACTTTTCGAGTCTCAACTCTCGATAGCGACTGCGAGGAGCGACGTTGACAAATTTAACACGTTTTTTCCCTTCATTTCATGTAGAATTTACATATCAAGGATTTCGATCCATGCCGATGACGGCCGAACCGAGTAGGTCGGGCGAGAATTAGAAATCTCGCGCAGTAGGAAAAATTCACATTAGGATTTTTTACGCCATCCCACACATCCCCATAAAGTACCGACGTATTAGACTAATACGTCGGCGATTTACGATGCGCTCAAAATATTGTTTCTTTCTTCGCAAATTTGTAAATCGGATTAATTTGATCTGCATCTGTAATGGGTATTAGTAATTTTTTATGATCAATAAGTAATCGTCTGTAGGTAGTTGGTTTTCATTGTTTTCCAGTGGTTAGCACATTTCGAGCAGATTGCTAATTCAAAAACATGGATTTTAGGACATTACCAGCTGTACCTGATAAAGAGATAGCTTCCAATAAACTAAGATTGCAGATTACTGATAATAACAAATTTTAGATATGTTGCTTTTTGCAGAGAAATTAAATAATAACAGTAATGTTAACGATAAATTAATGTATCGTTAATACAAAATAAATAGTAATAGCATAGATAAAATGCTTTTGTTTATTCTGCGCAAAAGTCTTGTGCGCTTTCATGTGAATGCTAGATATACAATACGATAAAAAAAAATGGCGTCAGAGCTGCCTTGGAAATAAAGATAGCTGTCATTTTGTATGTAAAATTATATAGGGAATGTCATTGATCGTCATTTCCAAACGAACTAGACGCTGTTTTTTTATCATACGGTTCTTGCGATAAGTCATAAAACTTAACTTACCCTTTATTAAGGCTCCAATCATTGTAATATCGACATGGAAGCTTAAAACTGGTTAGCGAGTATATTTTAGTTTATTATTATTTTATTATAGAATGGAAAACTGCCTTGTTAAATGTTTGGAAGAGAAATCTTTTTGAAAGAGTTTCAAAAACATTTTCAGATTGGCTCTAAGACTACGTCTAATAAGCATTTAAGAGATTTTATCACTACCATTTTGATGACAAACAAAAGAAAAATAGGGAACCAAGCCGCAAAAGAACTTCCCGAAATATAGACAGTCCAGTAAAATTATTAGTAACTATATCAAACAATTTCTTTCAGACACAAAATTAAAAAATATGGGATTGGGAGGTAATAAATCCAAAAGAAAACACGTCTTAATTTTTTTCTATTCATATGTTTTTTTTTGATAATATGTTTTTCTTTGACTCAAGTTGTTTAGTAATTTCTACAATATACAGAGTAATCCACCATGATTTCGCCATTAATATTTATCTAACAGAAAGTATTTTTTTAAGCTAACAAAATTTTAGTTTAATTTTATACTAAAAATGACAAATTGAAAATTGCTTCACGAAATTTTTGAAAATCATATTGCTTATTTTAAATGGAATACACTGTATAGTTTTAATTTTAGTATTAAATATAATTTCTATTCAAGTCTGTTTTTGTATCATTTTCAGTAACAGTTCTCGATATATAACCTACTGTAACGCAATGTGCAGACAAAAGTATTTCGTTTTCGTAAATCACCGACGCATGAGGGTTGGGACTAGTCTAATACGTCGGAACTTTATCAACCGTCCGTCGCTGTACCCGACCTAATCCGAGCGGCTAATGTGTCGGCGAATTCCGAATATGCCCCCGGGCCCCCGACAGGCTTAGTCCCCCACTGCATCTTTTATACGTGTCCATGAGTGGATCCAACATCTAACATCCAACCTGATCAATAAATTAACATAGAGAAACAAAAAAAAAGAACCGAGACTCGAAATTATTAATTCCTGGTTCTTTCGGGACTCGGTAATAATAATTAAATAAATATTTTTTATTACGTGCGAAAAACTTTTGATATTTTCTAGCGGTCGAAATCAAACTCATCTAAATAAGTATTAGTGATGCTATCACTTACTGTTCTTACTTCTGAAGTTATTTTAAAATTTCTATAATGGTTTATTAGCAATTAAATATGTTATTTTATTATTTAGTATAATATTGCTAAATGTATCAATTATACAGGGTTGTTCACCACATACGACACGGAGTATTGTAGCTAAACGATGAGATTTTTACAAATTGTAAGTTTGGGTTTCGTTCAAGGACTATTAGAGCTACAATTTAAAAATATTTTTACAAGATACAGAGTGTCCCAAATAAATAAAAAATATCAAAGTTGTATTTTTTTAAATGGAACACCCTGTATATTATTACATTTTTAGTTTCTACGATTAAAATAAAGGTAAATTTGATTAGAGTTATATAGAGTTATATATTTTTGAAATATTTTCAATTTTGTGAAATTGCAGTAAAAATTTTAAAGCTTCATTTCTTCAAGGGTATCAATGTTTTTAATACTAAATATTTAATGAAGTTTATTTATTGATCAGTTATTGTGTTGCAATAATAAAAATAATACTACCTTATACAGAGTGTCTAAAAATGTATTTTAAATAATTATTAGCTTCAAACGGCAATAACTTCTTTAATTTAAATAGAATGCCCAATTGAATTGTCTATCAAATTGTATTATACCATTTTTTACCTATCCCTTCAAGTTTTCGTAGAAAATGCATTTTCTTATAATTTAGACCTCATTTATCAATATATCCATGGAATATTGACATTTTAGATTGTTTTTAAAGCAACAAATGTACAAAATGTACAGACTAGTAATATTATCGTTTTTAGCAAAACGATAATATTACTAACCCATTTGTATGCAAAAAGAAAACTATTTAAATCTTTATAAAAGAGTATACCATTAATTAAATATAACACCATTATTTCCGCCCATATACTAATTAATTACATACTTAATTGTGTTAGTTAATAAATTATTATAAATAAATGTGGATTTGAGTCAGAAATCAATATAATAATAAGTTATCAAATTAAAGTCTCTGTTGTTATAAATAAGCATTTATTAAAAAATGAAATATCATTTTTAAGGTGTTACTTTTATCACACTGTCTAATGCCCATACAAAATTCAGTTTTTAGTATTTGGAGCAATTATTATTAATCAACGCAAACAGTCAGTTAATGTAGTTTGAATACTGGAATCATATTAATTGATCCTCTTTAACAAATATTTAAACAGTTTTTTTATTTTTTAATGAAATAAACGAATTATATCGACAATATTAGTATCTTTAAAAATTTGGTACATCTTTAAAAATAATCTAAAATGTCAATAGTCCATGGGTATATTGATAAATAAGTTCTAAATTACAAGAAAATGCATTTTCTACGGAAACTTAAAAGATAGGTAAAAAATGGTATAATATAATTTGATAGACAATTAAATTGTGCATCTGATTCTCGTAAAATATACAGGGTGTCCCTTTAAATTAAACAAGTTATTGCCGTTTGAAGCTAATAATTGTTTAAAATAAATTTTTAGACACTCTGTATAAGGTAGTATTATTGTTATTATTGCAACACAATAACTGATCAGTAAATAAACTTCAGTAAATATTTAGTATTAAAAACTTTGATACCCTTGGAGAAACGAAGCCTTAAAATTTTTACTGCAATTTCACAAAATTGAAAATATTTCAAAAACGGTAAGGTTTAAGTATAGTAAACCTTAATCAAATTTACCTTTATTTTAATCGTAGAAACTTAAAATGTAATAATATACAGGGTGTTCCATTTAAAAAAATACAACTTTGATATTTTTTACTTATTTGGGACACTCTGTATCTTGTAAAATTATTTTTAAATTGTAGCTCTAATAGTCCTTCATCGAACCCAAAACTTACAATTTGTAAAAATCTCATCGTTTAGCTACAATACCCCGTGTCGTATGTGGTGAACAACCCTGTATATTATTTTTGTGTTATGTTTTTAGAGGCATTTACATCTTACATGTTTAATTGAAAAAGTTGGTTGATGTAATTTTTAAGCTACCTATGTGTTTTCGTTTTTTTTTGCTTGTGTTCATTATTTGTGTTCATGTTTACTGTCTCATGACTTAATAATTTGATATTACTTTCAATTGAAACTCAATTTTTTATCGGTTTTACTTTTGAGAACCATGCTTGCTAATTGACGAACTCCACAATCATTGAACGAAAATATTCTAGTACGGTTCCGGAAACTCTAATTAATACTACCAAATAGGGTTCAGATCTTTTTGGCCATCACAGAACCAGGCCTCGGTAACAATAATTAAAAAATTATTTTTTTGTTACGTGAGAAAGTCCTTTGATACTTTCTAGCGGTCGAAATCAAACTCTTCTAAATAAGTAATGATGCTATTTCTTATTGTTCTTGCTTCTTTTCTTTTTTGAAGTTCCTATAATATTTATTATGTTAAGTTAAAGAAAACGGCCTTGCGTGACCATCTTTTGATGCGTGTCGAATACTCGTCAGCGAGTAATGGCAGTATGTATGTATTATTATGTTATGTTTTAATATAGATATTTGCATTTTTAATTCAATATTTTAGGGTTTTTATCTCAAACTCAGTTAAATTGGTTTATGTTGTTTGATATGAAATTTATGTTACCTATATACTTTTTTCTTTACTTGTCTTCATGTTTGTGTTCATGTTAATTTCCTCATGACTGATTAATTTGATATTAATAATTTGACATTATTTTCATTAAAAATCTCAATTTTTTATCCCTTTTACTTTGAATAACCATCCCTTGCTTTCTGACTGATGAACTGCACTACCATTGAACTAAAATTAATCAGTACCGAAAAACCCGAAAAAAAACATGCACCTAGATGATAAAATTATTTTTAAACTCCTTGCCTTTTTAACATATTCTAGAGGGTGTTCTAATCTTTCACCAAATTAACAACATTTTGTTTTCCATCGTAGAATTGAGAGATGTATATTCTTCAAAAGCGAATATTTCCAACAAAAATAAAGCTATTAAGATGAACTAAAAAACAAATTATCCAGAAACGATGTACCTAGATAATAAAATAGTTTTTAAATTCCTTGCTGTCTTAACATATTCCATAAGGTGCTTCAAACTTTCGAGTATTAAAAAAATGATTTTATTTCAAACAATTTCTTTTTCAGTTAAAAATGGTAGATATATGTGAATATGTGTTAAACCTCTTAAATACCTTCCCGATTACGATTCAAATACAATTGTGATCGATGAGATTTAATCTCGATCATCTCCGATATTTCTCACATTTTAGGAAGTGACGCAATGGGCAATTGTCACGTGTAAAAACATCAATTGTCACGTGTAAAAAATCTGATGAGGCTATATATTTACCGAAAATATCAGAATTACGGCAGTTCGCAAAAAACTCTCGGTTTGAACGCTTTTCGTTGGTGTTTTCTCCCTTCCCCTCGCGTTGTTGGTGGCCAATAATAATTGCCAAGCCATCTGCGATCCTTCGCTCGCTAGTTTGGCCAAGTCGAATAGGTTCGCGCGCGGCGCGCTTTTATTCTCAGTCCGTCTCTGAATTGGATAGCAACGTTACGTTTCTGTCGCGCGCTCTGTGATTTCTGTGATACACGATTATTTGATTACTTTCGAGCCCTAAAGAAAAATCGACAAAATGGTTAAAAAGAGCGACAGTTCCGCTGCTTTACACAAGCCTTATAAGGTAGGATCAATTTTTTAGTTGATTTTTAGGAAAAAAACTGCAAGCGACATTTTTATGAAAACAGTTTTTCGTGTTCTTTCAAAATGAAAAAAAAATAATAACTGA
Source organism: Sitophilus oryzae (assembly GCF_002938485.1). NCBI lineage: Eukaryota > Metazoa > Arthropoda > Insecta > Coleoptera > Curculionidae > Sitophilus > Sitophilus oryzae. Next base: position 13,490,190 of record NW_022145945.1, on the reverse strand, counting down.
TCGTTATTTTAGTTATAGAATTTAAAACAAAAAAAATATTATTCTCTGTTATTTCTACAGAATTTTAAAATACCAGTTCAATGTTCACAATAACTTTAATGCCTCATTAGCAAGTCGTTTTTTGGTTTACTTTCATTAAAAATATAAAAAGATAAACTTTATTAGCAGACCTAGAACATTATTTTTAGTTTTATTCACAAACCGCAATTAAAAACCCACGAACCCAAACCACTATCTCAACTTTCATTTATAAAAACAGTACCTATATCAAGTTACCAAAAAAAAATCGCCTACATTTTTTTATTTATTATCTTCTAGATATTACAGAAATCATTTGTTTCCCACAAATTTTAAATCAAATCTGACGTAACATTACATCATCGCATTATCACAATATTATCAAAACTATACGGGGAGATTCAAAACTGGAGTTTATTTTCTTACCCTCACTGTATAATTTTCGAAAATTCTACGAAAGCCGACTATTATTAGAGAACTTACGGAATTTTAACGGTCTCTCTCGCTCTCGAGCTGGAGGATTATATGGTTGTATTGGTGCTGGTGACGTCATCCCCAGTGGAAAAGTACTGGGCGAAGATTTTTTTATTGCAGACGTTTAGCAGACGAAAGCTCCGCACAGTGGCGTGCCGCGCAGTACCGAATTTGTTGAAATTTTGATTTTTCTAGTATATTTCGTTTAAGTATCAATATCTTTATTAATATCACATTCTGTGCAGATTTAAAATCATTTACAGTCAATATTACCGACATTTTATTCACTAAAAACATCAGATATTAGTAATTTTACCTTATACTGACGTGGATTGGCCTAATTTAAGCACAAACATTTAACAAAACTTTGTAAGCACAAAAATAAAGAAAATATAAGTATTCGCAACATCCTAAGTCAGCAGCTATCATAGATAAGAGAAAATAACCATCTATTAAGATAGATATAAAACTTAATAGTAAAACAGTCAAACGTGTCAACAGTCAAAATTCATTGGAGGCGTCAAATAGTATCATAATTTTATTTGCATATGATAAAATTTACTGTATATTCCGCAATTTTTTTTCATTAAAACTACTTATTAAAACCGGTATTTTGGTAGATTTTTCTTCTTAAAAATCCACTGTCCGTTAAGCCGAACGGACTGAATAATTTTATTAAAAACACTTTTTTAAAATTATTTTATTATAAAATAATGCTAGGAAATATGTTATCTGTTAAATCCATTTTAAATAAGTATTATGATTTTTGTATCAGTTTTTACATTATCTTATCAACTTTTAATATCCGATATGGTATCATACATATAATCCTAATATTTGACATTGATGGCGCTTATTTATCAACTTTATCACAAAATGGGTTTTATACTTACTTCTAATATTAACAAATATAATAGAGTATTAATATGACAGAATATGTGCTATTTTATAATAATAATAATAATAATAGCTCCCGTATAAAGCGTTTAACGCCTGCGCCTTGGGAGTAGCAAGGTACAGCTTGCCATGCTAAAAAGGATGGTAATGTGGCTAGCACTACGTTTCAACCGCCTATTATTACCTTAGGATTGTGAATCCCAAGTACTCATTCAGAGACGGCTAAAAATTAAAAAAGGATATTTTTTCTCGAATTTTAAACTACATCATTTAAAAATAATTTTTACTCAATATAGAAATAAAGTATAATCTTCCTAAGGCCATCTGACAGTAAACACCATTGAAAAATCAAGACGGGTCACGTCTAGGGCTTGACCTCGCCAAAATTATCATCGGTTGTGATTACCCAACCGTATTTGACGTCGTTTTTTTTTTCGATCGTATGGTTTGGTTTGGTTGGTTGGTTTAAAAACTAATTTTATTTTAAATGAAACCTAAAATGTCTAAAAACGAAATTAATTACTGAAATAGTGCGACGAAAATTCGTACCAAATTATTGCAAAAAGCAGGTAGTGAGCTAAATTGCATTTAAAATTATTATTCCTATTTTATTGCATGCAAGGCCATGCCACGGCATTGTTAATAAGTTTATCGACTAACACCGAACCAATATAGAAAAATATTTTGTTTAATTTAATTCCATTTAAGTTTGTGTACCCAAGTTATATAAAGCTAGCGCTATAGGACGAATGAATCCATCTATTACATTCCAGGACAGATTTAGATATTTATTTTCGTATATCGGAATGCCCCAGAAGGCTTATTTTTGTACAGGGTCGGATTCAAAAACAAAAATTAAGGAACTTTTATTTATACATGCGAGATTTACATTAGATTTTTGAGGTGGCACGGAGACCTTTTGAGGTCCTCTTCTGATTTCTGGATTACAATCAAATAATGAGAGACTAAATACTCCATATAGATCTTCATCAAATGTAAAGGCTTATCACTGCATAATACAAAGAACGGCTCATTTACCAGACTGTCTCTCTAACATAAAATGTGTCCTGTCATTTCTTCTTAAGATTGGCAAGATCTGCACATGGCTTCATGTTCATTAATCCCATCAGATTTATATATGTAGCCTTTCTAACGAAGTGGTACTAAAATGGATTAGTTTAAAGCAACGTAGTCAGTTTTACAGCTAATATTTTCCAACTATTAGTAATGGAGACATGCATCTCTGAAAGATCAAAGAATTACACGAAGAACATTAAAGAAGCTGAACAAACTAGGTAAAGGAAATCAAGTCCTCCTACTCTGGGTGCCCGCCCGCAAAGGGATAGAATGTAATGAAAAAGCAAAAGATCTATCTAGAAAAGGTTCGGATCTCCACTAACTGGACCAGAACCTTTGCTTCCCAAGTGCAAACCAACTTAAAGCAGAACTCAAGAAGCTGGAAAACTCCATCCATAACCTGGAGTGGGAATCCCCCAAAGTCTAAGACACTCGAAGAAATTTCTCAGGACTTACGACCGAGAAAAATCAAGAGATTTTCCTTGATTTAAGTCAGAACAATCTGCGGATTGTAACAGGGTTTTTAACAGGACACTCTGTCTACTGAGAGATCAATATTGGGGCTATCTCTGAGAGACAAAGTACCGAATATCGATGTACGGGAGACAGAACAAAAGCGATGGATGCCATAGAGAAAATAATTACTTTAAAATGGAATTGGGTTTGGCACATTGCAAGGATAAACAATGAACGGTTCGGATGGAAGACATGATGCATTCAGGAACAGTGGCTGTCCCCCAATCAGATAGCTTGACGACTTAAGGCGTATCCACAGTACTGGATGCAAATAGCTCAAGATAGACAGTTATGGAACAAACGAGGGAGGCCTACGTCCAGCAGTGTACTTTAGTGGCTGATTGATGATGATGATGGTGATGACCAGGCGGATGAAACTGCCATTTGAATTTTGGAAACACGGCGGAGTTTCTGCCAGTAGAGGGATAGATGGCGCTGCGTAGAAATTTCATCTAAAGTCCCTAGATATTCATCTAGGGACTTTAATTTCATCATGATTTTATCAAGTCATCCACAGAGTTTAGTTTAATTAACAATTCGTTTGATTCTCTGTGGAGTAATTGGAGTAGTTGGAGTAGTTGAAAAATATAAATATTTATATAAAATGTTGATAATTTAACAGTGATGTGCTTTGTTACCCTATGAATAAACATTGATATGAAGTTGCTTTCGCCAGAAACAATTATAATTAAATAATTTAATAAAAATTTAATTTCTAAGTGAACCGGATCGGTTAGATCAGTAAAATAAATTGAAAAATAAACGTCATTCCATATTTGGCAATGTCTGTCAGTTTCTGTGAAGTGGAAGTGAATTGTGATTTGTTTTTATGGGAATATTTTACGGATTTTTGCGAATTTAGAGTATTTTGGACGATAGGATTGTTAAATTTAAAAGCCAAGTAGTTTCAATATATAAGATTAATTAATCCCTGTGATAATTTTTATGAAATTTCTCATAATCAAAACAAATTCTTTCAACAAAATGGCTGTCTCAGAAATTTGGAAGATCATTAATTTTAAAGTTTTATTTAAGTGTATTTATATCGAATCAAGAATTTGTATAACATATTAAAAGCTTAATTTTAAAGGTTGTGCAGTAATTTATGTAAGTGTACGCTTTTAGATAAATATTAAATATACAAATTTGCAAAGACAAACAAGTAATTTTAAAAAGATCATTTATTTATTTAAACGAGTATAATCATTAATCATTAGGTTGAAAATATATTTGTATTTACTTATTTATATATTTTCTATACCCTTGTATTATTTATAAGCCCTATATGTCCTGTTTTATTTGAAAAAAAAATGCTTCGAGTCATCGAGAATAGATTTAATAACAATTTTGTCCCTTGGCTTTGTGTATTATATAATGTGAATTGTAAGATGTTTCTATTTGAATAGGTCATTAAAGTTGAGATTAAAGTTATACCAAATTATATTCACGGTAACTATATGTCTTTTATATAATGAATTATTTATTTATAATTTATAACCTTTTTTATAATTACTTATAACTGATTGTATAAATTCTGATAACTTTTATATATACTTGTATAGTGTTGAATGTGTTATATGTAATTTTATTAACAATGTTATAAAATAAAATAATCAAGTTACAAATTTTTCGTGTTTTATTCTAATTTCAGGGATAATTTCAACCTAGATTATTAATTTATTTGTATCAAAATACATTATTTTTATTTTGTAAAATGTTTTGTTACAAATAAGTTCATAATCTAGATTGAAATTACCAAATATAAGTAAAAAACTTATGAACTGGCAGTAAAGGTCCATTTATAAAATATGGCGCGAACTTTTAGTTCTGCCAGTAGCCCGCTTGGATCGCGTCGAGCGCGTGTTTCCTGGCTTTAACATAGGAGTTTTCATTTCTTTCAGTTAGTTATTCTATGGTGATGACTCTGTCTACTCAATGCACACCTGAGATTGAGGCTAAGAAACAACGGCGAATGCAAATTCTGTGGGGAAAATCACCAGATCACCTCATCACTGAGTGCGCCCAGACGACAACCATTCGTGCCATAAACTTTGGTACAACTGATAACGGAGATGGAGAACTAACCTATGTAAAACAGTCTCAAATATTGGCTTTTGTCAAAGCCTTGAGGCTGTACGATGAGTTGTAACTCAAGAAAGGGGGATACAATAGATCTGTAAAGTCGCTATGATTAACTTCCTCTCTTACATACAATCTACATCGACATCTACATGAGAACCATCGACATCTACAGCAAAAGATCTCAATTTTTAGAAAAAAATAATTACCTAGTAATAAACTTCGTGAGAAAGGCGACGAGATGTGTGGTACAAAACTTTTGATTTTGTTTTGCCCTACCTTACTAGTTTTTACATGCATTCAAATTTCTGTCAGTCACTGTGAAATACCCTGTATTATTGGTTAAATATGCAAAATTATATAGTTTCTTCCGGTAACATAGTTAAACTTTCCAATAACCTTGATAATTACAACATTCAGTGTCGAATAAAGTTGAAAGACCTGAATTTAAATAGATTTTTGTTCTTAAATCAAGAATATCGTTTTTTCGTCTTGTTTAATAAAAGGAAACATTTAACAATTGTATTTACTTTTTAACCATTTAAGAAGTAATTTTATAATTTCATCACTTATCTATATAATTTGCACAAATATTCATTATTATAATTATAATCGTATCTAGACAATACACCATATGATAAAAAATGATATGACTGATAGAGATCCTTTTAATAAAAAGATTAAGAAAGGAGCATGTCAACAAACTTAAATGAATCGCGATAGGGAATTAATATGACTGACTTAAATTCCAGTTCATTATTGCTGTTCTAATTTTATTTAAGACGTGTAAAAATATAATGTAGGGTAGAGTCAATAATTTGATGGTTGTGTTTTTTACGTTATCAATAAATGTTATTAGTAATTAAAATTATTGAAAAATATATTTCTAAATAATTAATTAAATTTAAAGTGAAATTCAATTATCCTCTATCTAAATGATGTCGATAATTCATATACAGGGTGGTCCGAACTGTATTCCGGAAACTTCGGCGGCATATTCTGTAGATAAAAATAAGCAGAAGAGCTCGTATAAATGTATGTTCTTAAATGCTTAGTTTCGGAGATACAGGATGTAGAAGTTTCATTTTTATTTCGATTTTTTCCAAATAACTTCTGAAGTAACGTCAATATTTGGATGAAAATTGGTGTCTGGGAGTTTTTTGAGATGAGAAATTTGATTTTGATGCTATAAAAATGTAAATATTGATTAGATTTGTTTATTTGATATAAAGCTATAAAAATATAAATATTGATTAGATTTGTTTATTTATTATTGATCTATTTTAATACTGGACCTGCAAATCTTCAATTGAGCTGCCTAACGAGTCCATTAATAAAGTACTTTTCAATATTAAACTCCATTGAAAAGAAAAATAGATACATTAAAAATGCATAAAAAAATAAATTTTATAATAAAGGTATTGAAATTTAGAAAACGTCAACATTTGGCATTTCCAGTATTTTACCAAACTGTTCCGTATCAAACCCATTTAGGAACCGCTCTTTACCGTAGTTTATCAGTCTGGTTCGCATGGTTTTGCAACAGAATACAGCCTAAATTGTATTTTCTGTCGACTTTTGTATGTCGTCTGTCGACGAAATCCTACCTAACTTATTGAACAGAATTTAAACAATTAAAAAAAATTAAACTAATTAACACTTGCTATGAGATAACCTGAAGACGGTCCTGTCCACAGACAGGTATAAATAAACTTAATTGAAATAGACGAATGCTAGTCACCGGTGCTAATTTGCATGTAACCAGCCTTAAATCACGTGATCCGATCAAGAAACTAGGAAAAAACGCTCGCCGTTTAGCACAGGGCAGCGACATTAGAATTTAAATGTACAGGACTGTAATAAATGATTTTGTAACAGGGATTTCTCTAAAATCTATTTTTTGTATTGTAATAATTCTTAAATAATTTAATACGTCTATTATATTATACTATTTATTTAATAATTTCTTTATTTTTCTTACTACATTGGGCTAGGTAATGTATTCGAATATTTCGCCGTTTTTCATGCATGATTAACTGACGTTTTTCAATGACTGAATCGCAATTATATGTAAATTAAGTTGTTCGATACGCCTAATGGAGACAATTGAAAATGAATGTCTTTTGTATCTACATAGTTCCAAAAAGTCTATTTTTAGAATAAGGTAATTCCGGGTGAGTTGACCCACCGGGAGAGATGCCCTAGTATTCGTATTTCTGCTTCTTACTAACAGGTGGCGCCCCCACGCTACCTCCGCGTCCATTATGGTTAGTAGATCATAATGTTGTGTCACGTTCATTTCGCCGGCTGCCTGTTTTGAATTCTTACGCTATTTAAGGTAGGTTTCAACAGAAATCACTCGTGATATATAAAATGCATGCGTTATTAAGTGTGTCAAATGTAGTTTACTAGGTTTAAGTCCTGTCTGTGTTGATATATCAGGCGAACAGTGTCTGTAGTGACGTCTGAACCACAGCCACTTGTTGTTTGCGAACGATATCAAATATGGCGGCTGGGGCATCTATACCCTACCAAAAGGATAGAAGCCCCGAGGCGTCTCTACCGGATAAAAGGAGAGTTGCACCGGGGCATCTATCCCACCTATTTATTAAAGTAAAATTAACATTAATTTTTGCAGTTTTAGTCATGCCGACAAAATATAAAAGTAAGATCGACGGCCCTCAAAGACGACAATGGACACAAGAAAGCTTAGTTGAAGCTCTTAGAAGTATAAAAGCTGGCGAGATGGGTATCAATGCAGCTGCCCGTCACTATGGCATTCCTTCAAGAACTCTTCGAAGGCGAAGACAAACCGGTATTGTTCATGCTATTCCCCTTGGTCCACAGGGAATATTAGGCACTGAAAATGAGAAAAGGTTGGTTACCCATATTCAGAAACTCGAAAAGGTTGGATTTGCTCCTGATCGCGACACGATCCGAAGTTTGGCATACCAGTTCGCCGAGAAAATAGGAATTCGCCACAAATTCAATAGAGAGACACAAATGGCTGGTTATGATTGGCTAGAATCTTTTCTGTGCAGAAATAAAGAGTTGAGCATTAGAAAATCTCAAGGTTTGTCACTTGCTAGAAGTGAGGGTATGAATAGAAATGAAGCAAAAAAGTTTTTTGACATTTTAACTACTGTCTTCACCGAATTTAACATGTTTGAAAAGCCCGGAAACATATTCAACATGGATGAGACCGGATATCAGATAAATAATGAGGCTGGTACCGTTATCGCAACCAAAGGTGCCAAAGACGTGCATACTATAATCTCTAGTGAAAGGGGAGAGAATGTATCAATCATTGCTTGTTGTAGCGCGGAGGGAACCTTTCTTCCACCAGTAGTAATTTATAAAGGAGTAAGGGAGAAAAAGGAATTTGGTGATGGCCTTCCTTCTGGATCAAAAGTTTTTATGAACCAAAAATCTTCATACATAACGTCTGTACTCTTTTTGAGATGGCTTAAAGAACATTTTGTACCAAAAAAACCGCCAGGAAGAACAGTTTTGATTCTTGATGGACACTCGTCGCATAGAAATTCCCTTGATATGATAGATTACGCAGAAGAGAACGAGATTACATTAATCTGTCTACCTAGTCATACTACCCAAGCGTTGCAGCCCTTAGATCGCTCATTTTTCAAATCCTTAAAACACAACCTAAAGCGTGAATCTAGGCAATGGATCTTGAATCATCCCAGCAGACGAATTACTCGACTTCAGTCAGGCGAAATTATTGGAAAGGCATTTGGAAAATCAGCTTCGGTGGAAATTGGACTTTCAGGGTTCAGGGCGACTGGTATTTTTCCCCTAAACCCAGAAGCTATTCCGGATCATTTTTATAACATTTCGGACGAAATGGTTGTATCAGATGATAATAAAAATTCTTCTACAATAATATCAAACTTACCAAGTACATCGAGTAGTCACGCTCAGTTACCAGGGCCTTCAAAACGATCCGCGTTGGAAATACCCGGAACATCAAGACCATCAGAATCGCCGGAGCCTCGACAGTCCCGTTCCAAATCTCCAGAATTAAAAATCAGTACATCGTCAGAATCACAGGAAGGAACAAGTAAAGAAACTCCGTCGAAATTTTTATTAGATATTAGTCCAATTCCTGTAGTATCTTCTAAACAAACCAAAAAAAGAAAACAATCCGCTGAGATTTTGAAGCCTCGAAATGAAAAACAATTTTTGACAGGACACACAAATGATAAGAAACCCAAGGGCAGCACAAAGAAACGTAGTCGCGGAAGCAGCTGCTCATCGTCCTCCTCTGATGATGTTCCTTTGGCTAGTCTTTTTCCACAGAAAAAACAACCAATAAAGAAAAAACGTTCCGATAGCAATTACGAGCAATGTATTGAATGTTTGGAACCTTATTTTCAAACCAAAGAAAAAGTTGACTGGGTACAGTGCGTAAATTGCTTTCAGTGGATGCACGAAACATGCACAATGTACATTCCTAAGTGCAATATTTGTGGGAGGGATGATAAACGGAAAGAAAAGGCTAAAACTGCAATGAAACAATTACAACGTGATTTCTAGATTTTTTCATAGTTGGCAGTCAATAGTACCCCTATTGACAAGTAAGATTAAGAATGTTATGCTGGAGAGATTTCCAGAAGAGTTTTTATTTTTTGACTCAGAGTTGTGAATTTAGTTTTATTTTTTTGATTGAGTGTTGTTAATTTAGTTCCCATGTTTTGTTTTAAGAATGATTAAGTTTTATTTTTTGTTCGAGAACTAAGAAACTAGTTTATGTTGCATTTTTCTGCAACTCGTTTTTCCAAAAAATACCGATATTTGTCTTTTTCCTAGTATTTTTAATAAAAACACTTTTAACGGTTATTTATTTATTTATTTAGTTGTTATTCGCATAAATATCACTACACTATAGATTTTTTTTAAAATTATATCAATTAAGAATGGTAATTTGACATCAAATATTCAATATTCAATATCTTTAGCACTGGGGCATCAATCCCATTTTCATAGGGCATCTCACCCGCATGATCGGGAGAGATGGCCAAAAACACTATTTTACTTAAGTGTCGTTTGGACGTTTTGTTATTTAAATTTGTGGATTCTATATGGCATATGTCTTTCCAGACATACTCAAGTATACATTACCAATTTTGAAAAAAATACTATCATAAATCTCACTTTCCTAAAAAATTATTCCCTTAGCTGGTGCAACTCTCCCGGAATTACCTTACCTGCAGTTGAATCGAAGTGTATATGGTAACCATGAGGCAATGCATTGTAGGTAGAAAGTTTTATTTTTGGAGCTGAAAAAAATACGTATACTCTCTAATAATTCAAATTTGATTTGGAACCTCTAGATAATAAAAATGTCTTAAAGAAAACGATAGTGCATATATTTTTGATGGTATACACAGAGATATTCAATAAAAGAAGAGGGAACTCTAGACACAGATTAACTTACAGATGTGTCACTTACTTCATCCTTTAACGTTTAATAGGACTATGGTGTTGTCAAACTTTGTTTTTTTTTCTCGAATGCATTGTTGCCTTTTGTAAAAAATGTATTCCTAATTGAAGTAGTACTTAATCTGTGACACAGCTTTTTTGAAACATGCGCTTTGTATTCGGTCCCTTTAAATAGGATATTTAAAGGTGCCGAATGCATCCCCTTTTTTTATTTAGTTTCTCCATCTTACCGATAAATCTATGTTAATCTGTGCTCTAGAGTTTCTGATGTAATTTAATATGGGTGATGCAAAACATAATGTGGATCAAGCGTGTTTTGTAACGCAGATTTTTTAAACATATTTATCTTTTAAAAATATAAATGATCCTTAGGAAAATTTTCCAAATACTCATTTTTATTTTATTTATCAGGGATAAAATTTACTATCAAAGTATCGTATTCGGTGTAATTCAAAAGGCCTCAGAATAGTAGACTAGTCTAGTAACTTAGTTTTAGATAAAAAAGATAAATATCATAATATTAAGTAATGTGTAAAAAAAACGTTACTTTTTCTATATTAATGATTCATATTATTACTCGTGTGAAGTTGGCACCCTTTTTTCAAAAAATGAACTGGAATTTGAGAGTTCTGGATAGATTTACAATAGTTCTATAGTTCTTGATAAGTTAGAAAAATAGTTCTGGTTAATTTCGGGAGATATGACATGGGGGTGCCAACTTCACGTAGCACCCTTTTTTTATTCTGGAACAGTTCTGATAGTGGAAATATATTCTAGAACAAGAGTTCTATAGTTCCTGACTATTGATCAAAATAGTTCTATTGTATTAACCAAGTTATGAACAAAAATAAAACGGCAGCCTGCGCAGTTTAAATCGATTTTCTAGGTAAAAAAATGATTTAAAAAATAGTTCTGAATAGAGTTCTGAATAGCACCCCAAAAGTTCTATAAGATGTACTATTTGATTTTTAAAAAATACCAATAATTAAAAATTTCATTGATGCACGACTCTATAGATAGACATAAAAATGGACTTTACGAAGGAAATGCAATGTTGAAAAACAGTTCTGGTTAGAGTTCTGAATAGCACCCCAAAAGTTCTATAAGATGTACTATTTGAATTTTTAAAAATACCAATAATTAAACATTTCATTGATGTACGACTCTATAGATAGACATAAAAATCGACTTTACGAAGGAAATGCAATGTTGAAAAACAGTTCTGGTTAGAGTTCTGAATAGCACCCCAAAAGTTCTATAAGATGTACTATTTGATTTTTTTAAAAATACCAATAATTAAAAATTTCATTGATGCACGACTCTATAGATAGACATAAAAATCGACTTTACGAAGGAAATGCAATGTTGAAAAACAGTTCTGATTAGAGTTCTGAATAGCACCCCAAAAGTTCTATAAGATGTACTATTTGATTTTTTAAAAATACCAATAATTAAAAATTTCATTGATCCACGACTCTATAGATAGACATAAAAATCGACTTTACGAAGGAAATGCAATGTTGAAAAACAGTTCTGGTTAGAGTTCTGAATAGCACCCCAAAAGTTCTATAAGATGTACTATTTGATTTTTTAAAAATACCAATAATTAAAAATTTCATTGATGCTCGACTCTATAGATAGACATAAAAATCGACTTTACGAAGGAAATGCAATGTTGAAAAACAGTTCTGGTTAGAGTTCTGAATAGCACCCCAAAAGTTCTATAAGATGTACTATTTGATTTTTTAAAAATACCAATAATAAAAAATATCATTGATGCACGACTCTATAGATAGACATAAATGTCGACTTTACGAAGGAAATGCAAAGTTGAAAAACAGTTCTGGTTAGAGTTCTGAATAGCACCCCAAAAGTTCTATAAGATGTACTATTTGAATTTTTAAAAATACCAATAATTAAAAATTTCATTGATCCACGACTCTATAGATAGACATAAAAATCGACTTTACGAAGGAAATGCAATGTTGAAAAACAGTTCTGGTTAGAGTTCTGAATAGCACCCCAAAAGTTCTATAAGATGCACTATTTGATTTTTTAAAAATACCAATAATTAAACATTTCATTGATGTACGACTCTATAGATAGACATAAAAATCGACTTTACGAAGAAAATGCAATGTTGAAAAACAGTTCTGGTTAGAGTTCTGGATAGCACCCCAAAAGTTCTATAAGATGTACTATTTGATTTTTTAAAAATACCAATAATTAAAAATTTCATTGATCCACGACTCTATAGATTGACATAAAAATCGAGTTTACGAAGGAAATGCAATGTTGAAAAACAGTTCTGGTTAGAGTTCTGAATAGCACCCCAAAAGTTCTATAAGATGTACTATTTGAATTTTTAAAAATACCAATAATTAAACATTTCATTGATGTACGACTCTATAGATAGACATAAAAATCGACTTTACGAAGAAAATGCAATGTTGAAAAAGAGTTCTGGTTAGAGTTCTGGATAGCACCCCAAAAGTTCTATAAGACGTACTATTTGATTTTTTAAAAATACCAATAATTAAAAATTTCATTGATGCACGACTCTATAGATAGACATAAAAATCGACTTTACGAAGGAAATGCAATGTTGAAAAACAGTTCTGGTTAGAGTTCTGAATAGCACCCCAAAAGTTCTATAAGATGTACTATTTGATTTTTTAAAAATACCAATAATTAAAAATTTCATTGATGCACGACTCTATAGATAGACATAAAATCGACTTTACGAAGGAAATGCAATGTTGAAAAACAGTTCTGGTTAGAGTTCTGAATAGCACTCAAAAAGTTCTATAAGATGTACTATTTGATTTTTAAAAAATACCAATAATAAAAATATCATTGATGCACGACTCTATAGATAGACATAAATGTCGACTTTACGAAGGAAATGCAATGTTGAAAAACAGTTCTGGTTAGAGTTCTGAATAGCACCCCAAAAAAGTTCTATAAGATGTACTATTTGATTTTTAAAATACCAATAATAAAAAATATCATTGATGCCCGACTCTATAGATAGACATAAAAATCGACTTTACGAAGGAAATGCAAAAAACAGTTCTGGTTAGAGTTCTGAATAGCACCCCAAAAGTTCTATAAGATGTACTATTTGATTTTTTAAAAATACCAATAATTAAAAATTTCATTGATGCTCGACTCTATAGATAGACATAAAAATCGACTTTACGAAGGAAATGCAATGTTGAAAAACAGTTCTGAATAGCACCCCAAAAGTTCTATAAGATGTACTATTTGATTTTTTAAAAATACCAATAATTAAAAATTTCATTGATGCTCGACTCTATAGATAGACATAAAAATCGACTTTACGAAGGAAATGCAATGTTGAAAAACAGTTCTGAATAGCACCCCAAAAGTTCTATAAGATGTACTATTTGATTTTTTAAAAATACCTATAATAAAAAATATCATTGATGCACGACTCTATAGATAGACATAAATGTCGACTTTACGAAGGAAATGCAAAGTTGAAAAACAGTTCTGGTTAGAGTTCTGAATAGCACCCCAAAAGTTCTATAAGATGCACTATTTGAATTTTTAAAAATACCAATAATTAAAAATTTCATTGATCCACGACTCTATAGATAGACATAAAAATCGACTTTACGAAGAAAATGCAATGTTGAAAAACAGTTCTGGTTAGAGTTCTGAATAGCACCCCAAAAGTTCTATAAGATGTACTATTTGAATTTTTAAAAATACCAATAATAAAAAATTTCATTGATGCACGACTCTATAGATAGACATAAATGTCGACTTTACGAAGGAAATGCAAAGTTGAAAAACAGTTCTGGTTAGAATTCTGTGAGATTCTTTGATATTTATATGAAAAACAAGAGAATACAAATAGTACGAATGCAAAGTTACATGTATTTATTAGCTTCAAATTTATATAAAATATAATTTAATCTCAAAAGGGGCAAAATAATTAAATCACAAATTTAACCTTACAAAAATACCTACGTTCTTACAAAGAACGCTTTGTATAATACCTTTCTATACTTTATATTCTATTTATAACGACTCAATAATTTTTAAAGCCATGGTATTTTTTAGACGCAGCCTTTCTGTAATAAATTCTCTGGCTTTGTTTTTATTAGGACGAATCGGCCACTTCTTGAACAACTCGCCCTTGTATTTTGTTTGGGTGTCGAGTTACACATACACCAAATAACGATATCCAGTGTGACAAAACTAACGTAACTATTACGGAGGAAAAAATTAATATATCATGTTACATAAATATTCATTTAATCAGTTTTATTGCCACGTAATTTAGAATCAATCAGAGCCAACCAAATTTTCGATATAGTAAGTAAGTTTTATAGATGCAAAGTAATTCCATCTTTTTATAAAATTTCTGTTATTAAAATCTCTAGTCTGACTATTACTTTGCTATTACTCAATATTATTTTTTGCTCTTAAAGTCAACCTCTATGAGACCTATTTTGAGAAAAAAGAAAAATGCATTCTTCATAAAAATATTGGCTTGTTCTAAAACGGTTAATTCTGTTTATACTTTTGCTAATTTCCATACCGTTTTAAAGAAATTTAAAGAAAACATGAAAATATGGTTGAAAAATCCTAAAAATCGAAACGCGTTTCTGTGGTAATATAATTTCATCTTCATTCTTTGATTGTTATTCATAGAATTTTAATTAAAGCCATATTTTTTGCTGTTTTGAAATGTTAAAGAAGCACAAATCTTTTTTAGTACAATACTACGAAAAGTGTGATATTTTAAAAGAGCAAAAAATATGACGTTAATTAAAATTTATAATAACCATCTATCAAAGAATTTAGTCGAAGTTATAGTATTTATCATAGAAATGCCTTTTGATTTTTAGGACTTAGATCAAATTAAATAATACTTCCATGTTTTTTTTTATTTTTTCTAAAGCGGTATGGAAATTTGGAAAAGTATGAACGGGATTAACCATTTAAGAACAAGTAAAACTCTTTATGAAAAATGCATTTTCCTCAAATCCGGGGACATACTGCATAACGCCGGGAGTCAATGAAATTTTTAAATATTAATATTTAAAAAAAATCATTTGGCACAACTTATAGAACTTTTAGGGTGCTATTCAGAACTCTAGCCAGAATTGTTTTTCAACATTGCATTTCCTTCGTAAAGTAGATTTTTATGTCTATCTATAGGGTCGGGCATCAATGAAATTTTTAATTACGGGTATTTTAAAAAAATCAAATAGTACATCTTATAGAACTTTGGGGTGCTATTCAGAACTCTAACCAGAACTGTTTTTCAACATTGCATTTCCTTCGTAGAGTCGATTTTTATGTCTATCTATAGAGTCGGGCATCAATGAAATTTTTAATTACGGGTATTTTTAAAAAATTAAATAGTACATCTTATAGAACTTTTGGGGTGCTATTCAGAACTCTAACCAGAACTGTTTTTCAACATTGCATTGTTGAAAAAAAAACAAGAGTTGCAGGGGCAGTGATTAGAATTAAACACGAGAAAATAGAGTAAAACTTAAATTTATTTTAAACTAGTGAAAAGATACAGTTCCTCTTATAAATGCTAGACAACAACTAACTACTTTCTAACACACGCATCTGGCGAAACCCTTAAAGCCATTGCCAAGAGGCCATAAAACTTTTTCCCAGAAGAAATTAAGATAAGGTCCGCCGACCGAGTGCAAAAGGATCATTTATTGGTTCCTTTTTAAAATGTAAAATATGCATCTTTAAATATTGAATTTCTAACATGCATTTCCTTCGTAGAGTCGATTTTTATGTCTATCTATAGAGTCGGGCATCAATGAAATTTTTAATTACGGGTATTTTAAAAAAATCAAATATCTTATAGAACTTTTGGGGTGCTATCCAGAACTCTAACCAGAACTGTTTTTCAACATTGCATTTCCTTCGTAAAGTCGATTTTTATGTCTATCTATAGAGTCGTGGATCAATGAAATTTTTAATTATTGGTATTTTTAAAAAATCAAATAGTACATCTTATAGAACTTTTGGGGTGCTATTCAGAACTCTAGCCAGAACTGTTTTTTGCATTTCCTTCGTAAAGTCGATTTTTATGTCTATCTATAGAGTCGGGCATCAATGAAATTTTTAATTATTGGTATTTTTAAAAAATGAAATGGTACATTTTATAGAACTTTTGGGGTGCTATTCAGAACTCTAACCAGAACTGTTTTTCAACATTGCATTTTCTTCGTAAAGTCGATTTTTATGTCTATCTATAGAGTCGTGGATCAATGAAATGTTTAATTATTGGTATTTTTAAAAAATCAAATAGTACATCTTATAGAACTTTTGGGGTGCTATCCAGAACTCTAACCAGAACTGTTTTTCAACATTGCATTTCCTTCGTAAAGTCGATTTTATGTCTATCTATAGAATCGTGCATCAATGAAATTTTTAATTATTGGTATTTTTAAAATTCAAATAGTACATCTTAAGAACTTTTGGGGTGCTATCCAGAACTCTAACCAGAACTGTTTTTCAACATTGCATTTCCTTCGTAAAGTCGATTTTTATGTCTATCTATAGAGTCGTGGATCAATGAAATTTTTAATTATTGGTATTTTTAGAAAATCAAATAGTACATCTTATAGAACTTTTGGGGTGCTATCCAGAACTCTAACCAGAACTGTTTTTCAACATTGCATTTCCTTCGTAAAGTCGATTTTTATGTCTATCTATAGAGTCGTGGATCAATGAAATTTTTAATTATTGGTATTTTTAGAAAATCAAATAGTACATCTTATAGAACTTTTGGGGTGCTATCCAGAACTCTAACCAGAACTGTTTTTCAACATTGCATTTCCTTCGTAAAGTCGATTTTTATGTCTATCTATAGAGTCGGGCATCAATGAAATTTTTAATTATTGGTATTTTTAAAAAATCAAATAGTATCTCTTATAGAACTTTTGGGTGCTATTCAGAACTCTAGCCGGAACTGTTTTTCAACATTGCGTTTCTTTCGTAAAGTCGATTTTTATGTCTATCTATAGAGTCGTGCATCAATGAAATTTTTAAATATTGGTATTTTTAGAAAATTAAATAGTACATCTTATAGAACTTTTGGGGTGGTATTCAGAACTCTAACCAGAACTGTTTTTCAACATTGCGATTCCTTCGTAAAGTCGATTTTTATGTCTATCTATAGAGTCGGGCATCAATGAAATTTTTAATTATTGGTATTTTTAAAAAATCAAATAGTACATCTTATAGAACTTTTGGGGTGCTATTCAGAACTGCTTTTCAACATTGCATTTCCTTCGTAAAGTCGATTTTTATATCTATCTATAGAGTCGTGCATCAATGAAATTTTTAATTATTGGTATTTTTAAAAATTCAAATAGTACATCTTATAGAACTTTTGGGGTGCTATTCAGAACTCTAACCAGAACTGTTTTTCAACATTGCATTTCCTTCCTAAAGTCGATTTTTATGTCTATCTATAGAGTCGTGCATCAATGAAATTTTTAATTATTGGTATTTTTAAAAATTCAAATAGTACATCTTATAGAACTTTTGGGGTGCTATTCAGAACTCTATTCAGAACTATTTTTTAAAGCATTTTTACCTAGAAAATCGATTTAAACTGCGCAGGCTGCCGTTTTATTTTTGTTCATAACTTGGTTAATACAATAGAACTATTTTGATCAATAGTCAGGAACTATAGAACTCTTGTTCTAGAATATATTTCCACTATCAGAACTGTTCCAGAATAAAAAAAGGGTGCTACGTGAAGTTGGCACCCCCATGTCATATCTCCCGAAATTAACCAGAACTATTTTTCTAACTTATCAAGAACTATAGAACTATTGTAAATCTATCCAGAACTCTCAAATTCCAGTTCATTTTTTGAAAAAAGGGTGCCAACTTCACACGAGTCATATTATTTAACCTTTATATCCTGCAGCTACAGCGCAGCGTTAGCGGTGCCATTGACTAGTAAAAAAAGCATACTTTTGTTTATTAATAGGATTTCGGCAGACGGATATATACAGGGTGATTCAATATTTGTGTAATGGATATTCCTCTAACCAGTATTGCTATTTTTAACAAGAGTAATATTTCATTTCTTTTTGTAAATAGTACCTGTATTAAAGCATAATATTTTTTTAAATTTTAATACCTACTTTCTTGATCTATCTCTAACAGGTTTTAATTAATAAAATTGGTATTTAGAAAATTAATAAAAATATGATATTATCAAAAAAAACGGCGTCAGCGATGGCTATGAAAGATTGCGACAATCGATCGTTATACAGTATGATAGTAATTATAATTTAAAACAAACGTTTTATACAGGGTGAGTCTTAATTAAGTGCAAATATTTTAGGTGTAGTACATTTCGACCCCAGAAACGTTTTTCAGGTTTTTTCGCAAAAAGAATTGTTTTAAAGAAATTTTGGAATTTTAAGTTAAAAGACAGAATTTGTTGATAATATGGCAACATAGGTTGTAGATAAATATACAAGAAAGAAAATCAAGAAAATATCCAGTGGTTCTCAAAATTTAGGCAAAAATATTTTTATTTTTATTCATTTTTAAAGTAAAATAATTCGGTTAAATTGGACTTGAAAAACGGCAAAGAGAAAATATGGTTTTATCGAGATCTACCAGCCCTGAAAATGTTTTCACCAATTTTAGACTTACCCTGTATAATTAATATTTACAAGAATTTGTTATATAAATGTTATTGCCAATTTAAGAAAATTTTCTGCAAGGCAATAATTTCATCATATTATTAGTGTAAAATAATTAACTTAATTATTATTTTATGTATTTATTCAAGAACTGTTTAGAATAATTATTTTTTTCCTTTAAAAACTGTCTGTTACATTTTAAGTGTGGTTTGGTTTGTAAAAGTAGCATGAAGTAGCATAAAGAATATATTTTTTTTTCATTAAGTTAACCATATAAAAAAATTGACAGTTTAGATATAAAATTATATTATATTATATAGGTTGTTTGACCATTAATCATTTTTAACAATTTTAATCGTTCGTTGTAAAGCATACCAAATCCTGGTAAATACCTTATGGTTAGGCCTTTTATAAAATAGCAAAATTGGAATATTCAAAATTGTTTTGATTACTAGGGCATGTGAAAAAGTAAAATTTATATGCAAAAATAATTTCTTAAAAAACGTATAGATTTACATAGTTTCATTTAAGAATAGTTTTAAAAAATGTAGTGTTAGAAATATCAATTTCAAGGTATTACTTATCATTGACAGTGGATCACCCTGTATACAAAACAAATTCGGACCATAAAAAATAAACCGCTTATTGAGGCTAGAGTTCAATCGATTCAAGGTCGATTTATTTGAATTCAGTTATACAGAGTGTGTTCTAAAAGTAGTGCAGGTATTTTGACGGGTGTTATACCTAGATCTGGTCAAAAGAAACTGCTTACATTTTGAAAGGAATGATTTGCCTAGAAAATGTATTAGTGACATTTAAAAAATATGTGCAGTATGTTTTCCTAGAACTATAATTTGCAATATCACTGATATACAGGGTGTCGCAATATTCCGTGAACATAGAACTACTACGTATTTTTGGAATCTAAATAAGTTTGGATTATATATAATTGGCCATAATTAACCTCTATACAAAAGTGCGTCGTTTGTCCGTTAAAGGGCATCAAACTTTAAAAAATAAGCACACATTTTAAGATATTTTAAGAATCGATATTCCGATTTGAATGAGATTTGGAATATCTATACTTTGCTAAGCGCTCTAACATTTGACTTTCACAAAAATCCGGAAAACATAGGGGAAGGATGAAAACTACCCCCACCTCTATATAAATTCTTGTCGAAATATTTTCCCATTTCTGTTACAACAGATTTTTTTTTTCGCAAAAATATCCTTGTAGTTTCACCTCGCAGTAGTTTTTTGAGATTTTTTTTCCGAAGTTGACCTACAAAAAATATTTCTTGTCAAATCAAGGATATGTAGACGCATAAAATAAATCTAGTATGTACTGAAATGACTACAACTTTTGATTTTTAAATGGCACCCTCAGTATTTTTACTTTATTCTATAGAAAATATTCTATTGTCATGTATTTGAAATTTCAATCTAGAGTATGTCCCCGGATTGTCTTTACAAGAGGAAAACCTTTTTTATTACTGACATTTTGAGAAAATTAATAAACACCAAAAGTAAAAATTTAGTTAATTATCTAAGCGGAAATCTTTAAAAAAAACTGCCATTTGTAATGGTGATGATAAAGCAAGAATTTCCATTAACATACAAACTGGATAAAATTTTCTCACATTTATGTCAGCATCAGAAAAAACAATCGAGAAACCCCTCGTTATCGAACCTCTACACCCCACAGTTAATCCGTTTGCCAAAAATCAGCTTTAAACGTCAACCAGTTTAAGCAGAATCATGATTACTCAATGGTCATATTTTATGAAACACCCCCTGTATAATTTTTTAAAAAAATCTTAAAAAAACAACAAAATAAAATATACGTGTTTAAGAGTTTTTCCGAAAAACTCACCGGTTTTTAAATAAAAAATACTATAATATTTGAGGGGTGGTTTCACCCCCTTGGAACTGGAATTTCGAAAAACCCCTTCTTATCAAACTATCTAACACCCTAGAATCAACCTGTATGCCAAAATTGAGCTTCTTACGTTGAGTGGTTTGAGCAGGATCGTGATTAATCAGTGAGTCACTTAAGGATTTTATATATTAGCCTTGTATATGAATTTATATTAGTAAAGATGTTCAAAGTGCAAAGTACTTATTACAGAACAAAATGTCGGTAGAAATTTGGAATGAACTAGAAGATAAATTCGGGAAGGCGGAAGTTAGCTTGATCATCAGGAAAACCTTTTTTATTACTGATATTTTGAGAAAATTAATAAACACCAAAAAATATAAATTTAGTTAATTATCTAAGCGGAAACCTTTAGAAAAAACTGCCATTTGTTTATTTTCTATACTGTAATAATACATGATATGTGTTTGTTACAATAATAAACAACTTCTGGTTAAAATTAGATTAATTTTACCACTCTCCAAACAACATTATCGCAAATATTTAAACCGTAAGCAAAAATAAACCATCGATGTACAGAATGGTGTACCGTTAGTACATTCCATTCTAGTTGCAATTGTTTATGGCAGGAAAGGTAATCTGTGGTAATAGTAGTAGACCGTAGATACATAATACTGATACGAATTTATATGGTCCCCCGTGTGTGTACTTAGTAGTGTATATAAATATTTTTGTTCAACAATGTGACATTTTGCGTCTTATTAATTGATAAAAAAGCAGGTTCAGGCAATTTGTTGATACACATAAAGTAATTGTTTATGTTGCTAAAACCTAGACGCCATTGTTGTTTTCGAGTGTTTTTATGCAACATAAAAAAATAAGCTTATCAGCTATTATTGAAATTTGTTCTGCATTTTATGCAATGACCTCCGCAAATATTGCAATAAACCATAATTTTTCTTAGGGCCGTTTTACAGTTGGGAATTATACTTACATGCGGGAAAAGTTGAATTTTTGATAAGGTCCTGCAACTTTTCTTGTACTGTTTCAACTTGCGTGCGATTTTTGGTTATTTTTATATAGTTATTTTCAGATTTGCAATTGCTTAACAAAAACTCGCAGAATTAGTTGACTTATTCAATTGTTTTCTTCACTTCCTGTTTCATCGGAAATGACTATAGTCTGTCCAACGACAAGATCCTTGACAGTGATAGATGTATCTGTCATTTTAATTTCAAAGTAGTTTATTTTATTTTACAAAGAAATGAGTTGGTACAACTGGAACGCATAGCAGGAAATTAATATATTTAAAATTTGACTGATAAGTGATTACTTCAAAATATTGTGAAAAAAAACTATAAAACTGAAAAAATGTAATCGAGTTATTTTATTTAAAAAACGGTATGTGTCAATACAAAACAAACAATAACAAAACACAACATACCAAAAAAATATAAAAAATAACTATTTCTTACTTTCAAGCTTCAAGAAACTTCCCGCATTTATTATTAAATTTTTATCAATTTAACTTATGTACAAATACAAATTTGTAATATTCCACAGGAATAAATAAAACAAACTAGTTTATTAATAATAACACTTACCAAATTTTACCAAATTTACTTTAATCTTAATTTGTTTAAACCAGTACCTTTTGACATTATTTGCTGCAGTACTAAAATTCATTATTTACCTATTGTGTGATGTCGAAATTTTACAGCTACTCCAGTAGTATATGTTTAGTACGATCCTTGTTACCATATACGAGATGCACTTATCTACGACGAGATGATATGCAAACTTTATTGATGGTAAATGGTAACTTTATTGGTGTATAAGACTTTGCCTGGGCAGCAACCTATTAACTATACATATAACTGTGCTCTGGGTCTACAGTTAATTTTCCTTCGATTTTTTCTCCACTTGACTTCAAATGACACAAAACACACGTAATAACACGAATCAAAATGCATCATCTTCCAAAACGCAGATATTTGACATAGGTTGACACAAAATTATAACCTATAATTTAGCAAAACTTTGACAAGCCTCAAAAACCTAAAAGCGAGTTCATACGCACCGGCGCGGCGTCCTTTTGTCGTTCATCGTTCCGTCAAACCAATAAAATTGAAATCTGGTCTGTCATTTTTGAAATAAACCAATAAAACTGGTTAAAACAACAACAGACGACGCATGACGGATTTATATTTAAACCCATCCATAGTTAACTAAAAAAATATTAGAAACTTTTTAGTAAAATAAATAGATTGGATGGGACGTTATCTGCTTGTCTTCTGTACACTTTCTTTCTCAAGTACAGTTTTTCTGATGTACCTTTCAAACGAACCATATACATCAAGATGCTACTGTTATTACAAACATTTCAATAACCCCTTTTAAAAAGTATAGACATTGGGGTTAGATGAAAAGTTATCACTTGTCTTTTTCATTGACTCTTTTTTTCAAATCATCGTTTTAGTATGTTTCTACAATAATTTTAAATATATTAATTTACATTTTTGTTTTATATACTAATATGTTTTATTTTATATACTAAATTATTTGTTTTATATACTAATATACTAAATTTCTTGATAAACCTCCTGACTTAACTATTTTAAATAAAAATGCCTATTAGATCTCATCATCAAGTTTGATACTGAAACCAACAATGTTTCTGGATAAAAATAACTATATTTACAACTTGTAAGTTATAGGAGAAACCATTAAAGATCGAAAATAACATAATTAAGAGGGGTCCGGAAAATTTATTTATTGTGTGACCATAATATTGACGTTTGCGCAACTATTAATGACATTCGCATATTAAGGATGGATATAAAGTTACCATAATAATAAAAATTGTTTCGGAAAAATTCTATACAGTACCAAGAATAGTTTATTGCTACCAGCGTATGAAAGACATCTGTAAGACAGAATAATTCCATACTTGATATGAACAATAAATATGTCTTTACAATAAATTGTAAAAAACAAAAAATGCTGATTTTCTGAATATGGACCTTGTGAAAATGAACTATAGGGATCAAAAATTATTGAAACTCAGATTGAAGTTAACTTTAAAGTTTTTGTTTTTTATAATTAGTTGCAACATTAATGTCTATACCTTTGTGGGATTTATTCATTCCTTGAAAAAGGCTGTTTTTCGGTATTTGTGATGAAATTATTTGCAAATTATAGTTACAGAATCTTTTAGATAGAGTATATAATAGCTAGTTTATTTGTAAAAATTCATTAAAAGAAAGTATTCTTTTGGTAATAATAATTCAATATTACTAAGTAATTTTGTAAAATTACAGTATTTTGTGAAACTATGGAAAAATATCGGGTTTTTAAAACTCGCTAATTAAAGATGCTGTAATATCCATATTATCTATATATTTTTCAGTGTAGGCAAAACGACAGTTTTGTTGTAAAACTGAATGATCCCATCATCTGTCTATACGGTATTCTGTCTTAATTCAACTCAAGTCAAACGTCGCGTCGTTTTTTTTTCAACAATGTTTTACTTGATTGTTAGTTTTGAACCAATGAACCAATCTGAATACTAAACCAAAACTACTGAGCTTATATACTAGAGCAACTTATATAGAGCTACTAGAGCAATACACAAAAGGTTTTTGCCATATTGTGGAAATTTCCATCCTTGGATTGCTAAAGATGTTTTTCTTGCTTGATATAACTGAGCGGGTAGTAAATTAAAACACTATGTGTAGACGAGGATTCATCATCACCATCATTTTCAGCTTATTCAACCATTTCTAATTATAGTGCAGCCTCCCTCAAATATTTAGATACTTTCTTTGTAGTTGAGCCCATTGTTGTCTATTGTTAGCTATGCGGACCCAAGTTATCCCTGCTAATTTCCTAATATCATGGTTCCATCTCAGGTTCGGTCTTCTTCTAGGTCTCTCGATTCCTCGTGGGTACCATGCTGTAATTTTTGTGATCCATCTGTTCTTCTTGTCAGGTGTCCTGCCCATTGCCATTTGAGGAATTTGACTCTGTGGATTACATCTATTACCTGGGTCTTTTGTTGTATCCACTCTATTCTTTTACGGTCTCTCTTGG
Organism: Sitophilus oryzae; assembly: GCF_002938485.1. Taxonomy (NCBI): domain Eukaryota; kingdom Metazoa; phylum Arthropoda; class Insecta; order Coleoptera; family Curculionidae; genus Sitophilus; species Sitophilus oryzae. The sequence continues at coordinate 13,465,020 of NW_022145945.1, read as the reverse complement.
TTATTCCCAGCCAATTTCGTTCCATTGAGCGTTGTGCGACTTCCATATTCCTTATGATGTCCATTTTAAGCGTCCTGGTTTTGCATGCATAGGTCATGACTGGTAGTACACATTGGTCTAATGTTTTCTTCTTTAGATAGAGTGGCATTCTAGATTTGAATATGATTGAGTTTCTTCCATAAGTACTCCAGGTTAACTTAATGTTTCTGTTGATTTCTGGTAGTAGAGATCCCGAGCTGTGTATTAGTTGTCCCAAGTATATATATTCTATTATTTTCAGAGTTGTGTTATTTATTAGAACGTCTTTTCTTTCTACTAGTTCTTTGTACATTACTTTAGTTTTTGCTAAATTTATTTTGAGATCCACTTTATTGCTGGCTGTATTTAGTTTCTTAATTTGTGCTTGTAGTTCTTCAGGACTATTGGCAATTAAGACTTTGTCGTCAGCGAAGACGAGGATTAAATAAATAATATACTCGATGTTTTTATTTAACGATCACTTTTTATTAATGTACATATAGGCCAGTCGGCAAGTGCATCGATGGCGAGAGCAAATCCGGGCAAGCTGGAATAAGTTTTATTTTGTTTATTTTGGTGTCGATAAGCACGTATTAAATTTGCACTCCCCGTAAAGCCCGGTTTTGGCCGCCATCTTGGAAAAATTGGCTAAAATTCGGTTTATTTTTCATTATTTGTCAATAACTCGATTTCTATCAACTTTAGTGCAAAATATGTAGAGACTAAAACTAAAGAAGAGGAAAAACTCTATAAAAACGTTGTATGGGTTGTTTTCGTGCGACTATCCAAAGTATCGAATTTTACGAAAACAAAATTAAAGTTTCATATAATGTACGTGTTCAATATATCCCGGGTTAACTGTACTTGTTTCCACACCACCTTGAGCGGCACCCCCGATACATAAAGCCTAAAAACTTGTTTGCTACTGGTTGACAGTAGCCTGCTGTCGCGGTCATAATGGAAGAACGCAATTTGCATTATGACCGCAATAACGGACTAAATTTTTATTGTTGCGCGACTGGTGGAAAATCAAGTTTAACCGCCTTATCTCTCAGGGAGCTGCCTTGAGGTAAAGTAGGTACCCGGCGCGTTTTTTTTAGTGGTGTCCCCATTTCCAATAGGCCTAATCCACATATCGTCAACATAGGTTTCTTTTGAGGTGGAAGGTTCATCAGAGTTCCTTCGTTTTTTTTATGTTACTGGCTGTTCAATATAATCTTTCTGAATGTCTTCCACATCTGTATCATATTCCGGATCTGGTTCATAAGGTGGAGAATATTCTTTTCGTTGATCTTTATCAAGAGGAAAATTGTCCTCGTACTCATCTTCGTCTCATTTTACCACCTCCAAACTATTCGAACATGATTTGGCCCGACAAAGTGCACACATTACCGAGCAACGCAAACCTGCTTTGTGGCAACTACAAGATGTATTACAACCTTTGGCACATTTACATGAAATCAGATTTAATAATTCTTGGAGAGCTGCATCTTGGGAAGTAGCAATGGGCATCAGCCCATTCTTTGAATTTTTCCATCTCCGATCTAGAGGTGATTTTTCATTCCCATACCATAGCTACGTACGGAAGGAGTGCAAGCGAGCTGCGTCTTTGGTCGGTGGTAATGATGCTAGGTTTGGTAAGCTTTTGGTAATATATTTTACGAAACACTGGTATCTGTACTTATCTAATGAGTCGCATTTTTTGTATCCATATAGATGAAGAAGAAATCGTTCTCCAGCTTTTTCTATACCTTCTGGGGATGCGTTTGGGGCTTTGAAAGTTTGCACAGCTGTCTGTAATAATTCTTTTTCATTCTGTAAAACTTTAGCGAATTTCATTTTTTCTTGTCTGTATAATGCGGATGTGGTGTCGCAGCCACTAAATGCGTGGAGAAATAAAAAGAGTAAGGTTCTCGGAAAGACAAAAACTGCCTAGAATAGAGGAAATAATAACTGCTTATAATATATTTAGCGTGTTTAAACCGAGATAACTTGGAAACGGGTTGTCGCACGGAAAAAGTACATAGAACGTTTTTTATAGAGTTTTTCCTCTTCTTTAATTTTGGTCTGGACTTCTGGAATTTTGGTCATTTTCTGCACTTAATTTGATAGAAATCGAGTTATTGACAAATGATGAAAAATAAACCGAATTTTAGCCACTTTTTCCAAGATGGCTGCCAAATCCGGGCTTTGGGGGTGGTGCAAATTTAACACGTGGTTCCTTACACTAAACTAAACAAAATAAAATTTATTCTAGCTTGTCCGGATTTGCTCCCGCCATAAGCTATTTTTTAATACTTGGCGACTGGCCTATATGAATAGATAGCTTCGTAACTTTTTACACCAAAAAAATACTAAAAAAATACTTTTTAGAATCCCAGGTAGAAACGGAAATTTAGTTTTAAAGTTTCATTCGAGTTTTTCTTTAAAGTAAAATGGAAAACGAGAGACATCTATTTTCAGATCTGCGATGCGGTATTTTCACAAACTAAATAAAATGCAATAAATAGTACTTGAAGAAAATAGAAATCAGATATATTAATTAGTTTCTAAGAAGCATCCATAAAACAACAACGGCAGCGTTAATGACTCGTTCGCTTAAAACTACAAAGGAAAACTTTCTTTCAGTTCGGTGGAAATGAAATATTTGCTCATCAGCTAAACGTCTAACTAACGAACAAGAATCATTACTTCAACTTTCTCCATTTTTCTTTTATTTTTTGCCTTTTTTCATATTTAGTACGGAAAAATTTATAATTTACAATACCTACGCCACTGTTTTTGCAAAAACCGAAGTGAAAGGCCGTTTGCGGCCAATTGCATAACTGGTTTGGGATATTCATTCGTCTTGCCATTCAAGGCATATCCCTTTTTTAGCAGCCGCCTTATCATTTATATATGGTACATGCAGTGAAATAAGATACTTTACAGTTTTTGTGTAGGTTTATATGAATTAAACTAATACTTAACACTAAAACCAGATAATATTTTATGTCAGTTGATTTGGTCTGTAATATATTTAAAATAATTTGGAATAAGCTAATAATAAGACCGGTCTTGGACTTCTAGCACAAAAGTCTAGTCACATAGTCTAGCACAAAAAGCAAGACCAAGACTCACCATGCAAGATTCTTGTGGTATTTTGCATTTTTTACGTTTGTTATTTACATCTCATTTTTCATAGATAATAATTTAAAAATAAATAAAGAAATGTTTATTTACTTATCCCCATACATACTGTCATACTGCCATTACTCGCTGACAAGTATTTGACACGCATCAGAAGATGGTCACGCAAGGCGTTTTCTTTCATGAGCTTTTCTGTGACTGAAAAGCTCGATACGTGATGTTATCTGTCTACCGCACTCCGGACATTCAAAAATCTCATTGTTTTGTTGTCTCTTTACTTTTTGGTTGTCGTTGTTAACTGAGTTTACAATTCTTCTCCATTCCGTTCTATTGTGAGCTGATTTTTCCTACTCATTCTGCTTGTTAATCCCCTTTACGTTTTCGTGGAAAATATCTTTGTACCTTTTGAGTTGTCCACCCGGCCTCCTCTTACCGTCTACAAGCTCACCGTAAAGCAGAGATTTTGGTATGCGGTTTTCTTGCATTCTGCAGACGTGACCAGCCCATCTTAAGCGGGACTTTGTAATCATGACTTCAATACTCTCGCAGTTTTACTGTGCGCCCTTTACTTATCCCCAGCAAAAATAAGACCAACTACTTATTGGCAGGGTGCAAAAAAATCATGATTTTTTTTAAAATTCAAAAAAAAGATTTGTTTGTTTTTAATCAATTTTCTATTTAAAGTCCTATCCTAAAAGGATAAATTTTTGTAACTCTGCCCGATATTGACAATATTAACATATCTACGGCGGGTATCGTTTTTCCACATCGATCACCGATATATTTTATTCTGTAAACTTTGCCGATGCCCCTATTTCCGCAAAAAAAATCGACCGCTTAGATCAAATGGATTTTTTTGGAAATATGATGTCGATATGCAGATAATGACTGTCTTAAGTCGAGAATAAACTTAGTACCATATAATGTTCAAAGTGCAAAGTACTTATTGCAGAACAAAATGTCGGTAGAAATTTGGAATGAACTAGAAGATAAATTGGGGAAGGCGGAAGTTAGCTTGATCAACATTCAGCTGTTTCAACAAAGGTATAAAACAGCCTTCACTTCGGCTTATCTTTTGTATATAGTCAATATAGCCTGACATCAGAAGAAACTAGTCCTGCACTAGAGTTCGCGAATGAAATGTATTCAAATGCCGGATTTCGGGCACTCCACAATTTCAAAATAAATTTCTGACATTTAGAAGTGTAATGGATTCACATGAAATAACTTCAAAAATCGGTCCAACATTTTAATAGATGAATAGATATTAGGGGTGTGTGTTATATGTTAGATCTTTTACAATTATTTTTTTAACTGTGCTTATTTGATGAATAGATATGTATATGTATGGTCTTTTATTTGCTAAGCAAATGTTCCTCTCTTCCAATCCTTTTTATTGTTCAATACTACAGTGAGGTGTTTTTCAAAGTTGTACGTTATTGGAAGATCATCCACTGGAAGTTGGGTGAGTGGAATTTTCCTTTTAATTTTTCCAAACCCCTGAGCTGTCAATTCTTCCAGTACTGTTTCCGTCAATGACTATTCTAATCATTGTCGCATTTTTGTACAGGCTTTGCTTTGCTGTACGTTGCTCTAGTTTTGCGTACCAGGCACCCTCTAGAACGAATATCTTTGACCATCAAGATAACAATAATAACACAATTCCTTAAATGATATATCGGAGATATACAATACTGCAAAGAAAGCACGGTGTATTTATAGGAGTGTTTTTCTCTAAAATGAAAAAATATTTTCTATTCAACTTATACCAATACAAATTCGATCTAGTCGAAGGTCATAATCCTAGTAAAAAGCTGTTATTTTATTGCTGTTTTCCTTTCTTTTGTTGTTATTCTTATAATGATTTTCGCTGATGTATTTCGTTACAAGGATTTTTCACGAAAAACCCACATTTCAGATATCAACACGATAAATCGAAGTAGTCGACCCCGATTTTCGTTCTATTTATATTTCTGTTTTCCGTCTAATTTTCGTATTTTCATCTAGGATACGAGGCGACGGCTACAGGCGTTTGCCGACTGTCCACTTCACCATTTCCTGTTTCTATTTTGTAAAAATGTCAAAAATAAAATGTTATTTTATACCGTGTTTTTCAAAAAGTCCAAATGAAATCGATTTTTTGTGTTAAAATTGAAATACAGGAGTCTCCCGAATTACGCGGGGGTTACATTCCTTGAAAACATGCACCGCATAAATAGAAACAACTTGTATTGAAACAAACTTATTATTACATTCCTACAAACTTTCTCTTGTATGTATGTGAACATTATTTTTTATTACATGTACATAAATACCACAAGATTGGAATAGCGCCAATATAATTCTAATTCATAAGAAAGGCAGCGAAGAAGACATCAGAAACTATAGCCTACTACCATTTAGTTACATACAAAATATTCACAAAAATAATAAACAACAGAATACAAAACATGCTAGACGCTTCAAACCACGACAACAAGCAGGCTTTAGAAGCGGCTTTAGCACGATTGATCACATACTTACACTATAAAAACTATCAGCCGAACAAAAGAATACGAACTTCCACTAGCCATGGCCTTTATAGACTTTGGGAAGGTCTTCGACTCGATAAATCTTAAGAATAATAATAGAAGCCCTAGCGAAACAAGGTATTGACAGGCCTCATATAGAAACTCTCGCCAATATATAAAAAGAAGCCAAATGAAGAGTAATGATATATCACACAACCTCAAATTCCTGGGGAGACGCGATATCCCCAAAGCTGTTTACAGCAACATTAGAAGAAATCTTCCGTCAACTGGACTAGACCAGCTAAGGATTAAATATAGATGGAGAATATCTTAACCATCTAATAGTCCTGAAGAACTACAAGTCCAAATTAATAAACTAAATACAGCCAGCAATAAAGTGGCTCTTAAAATGAATTTAGCAAAAACTAAATTAATGTACAACAAACTAGTCTGAAGAAAAGGCGTTCTAACAAATAACACAATACTGGAAAGAGTAGAAGAATATATATATTTGGGACAACCAATACAAAAGCTTAGGATCTCTTCTTCTTCTTCTTCTTAGGCCGCCGTCTCCCTTGGGAGGTTGGCGATCCAACTGGCTATGATGGTGCGTGAAACCGCACCTCTGAAAATTTCGATCGATGTTCTTCCGAACCAACGACGCAGGTCCTTAAGCCAGGAGTTTTGCCTTCTTCCCACTGATCTCCTGCCCTCAATTTTGCCCTCGATGACCAGTCTGAGCACCTCGTATCAATCAACCCTCATGATGTGACTGACGTGCTGTAACTTCCTTTCCTTCAATGTTGATAGGAGCTCTTTATCTTTGCCCATCCGCCTGAGTACCTCCTCGTTTGTCACTCTAACCATCCAAGATACACGCAGCATACGGCGATACAAGTACATCTCAAAAGCGTTAATGCGGTTTTCCAGTGTCTGATTGAGTGTCCAACTCTCAGAGCCGTAGAGAAATACTGGAAAGATGTAGCAACGCAGCATACGTATGCGCAGTTCTCGGCTGGAGAAGAGGGTTTTCATGGAAGCAAAAGTACGTCTGGCCTGTTCGATCGTCGCTAAAATTTCAGTTTTGGGGTCGTAAGCGTCGTTAACTAGGGCTCCTAGATACTTTATGGACGATACTTGTTCTACTTAGGATCTCTACCACCAGAAGTCAACAAAAAAATTAAGTTAGCATAAAGTACTTATGGAAGAAACCCAATCATATTTAAATCTAGAATGCTGCTCTATCTAAAGAAAAAACTTTTTTTTTAATTTTAGTACTTTGAAAATCATAGTTTTGCTATTTATTAAAAAAATTTGTGTAATAAATCAACACATAAAAAGTGTACACTACCTAGTGCAAAAGCTCCTGATGCAATAGAAACGAAGCATTATGTCAAATACAATCATGTATAAAAGTTACTAAAAGAGCGTCAACTAAAGCAATGTTTACAGCATATTTTAATTCTAGAAATTTTCACTAAAACTAATTTTATAACTGACACTATGTTTGTAAATTTTATACAAATGTCAATTCATATAATATGATTAAACTATAAAATATGTGGATAAATATATCTCAGTCCTTTTGTAATGTTGTTTGAATCATCCAATTGTTTTTATGACAAATTCTTACGTAATACATATAGTTATGTGTATCTTTAATTTTATAACTAAATATTTACTTAGGTTTTACCAAAATTTACAATGATTATCCTTATATATGATAAACTAATATCTCTCTCTCTAAAATTAAAAATTATGTACGGAAGTTCCTCAGATCAGTAAAAAGACATATCGAAATAAGTTATCGTAAGTTTTCTACAAAATGTCACTAAAATTTATCGTTGTGTTTGTGTTGATTTTTAAAACCAAAAAATACGAAAATTATGAGATAAATGAATTATTTTTTCGATGGTACAATCTTAAATATTACGAACTTTTTATTACTCTGAGTGATAGTCCATTATTTAACCTATCCTATTCTAGGCTTAAAAGTCAAACCTACTAAACGATGACTAATCATATGCTCGAGCTTTTGGCTTTCTATAATCAAGCGAAATATAGGTGGGCCGAAATATTGATATAAATCAACCCAGTAAATTAGCGAAAATATATATTACCTGGATTTATGTGGCAGGCAAAAAAATAAAATGCATATTTCAGTAAAGCTCATTGCACAATATACACAACCAATGGATTATAAATAAATTGTAGAATTAATATCTGTAATATACTTACAGGGTTGTCGATTGTTCTTGGCTTTTGCTTTTGACATTTAAATAAATGTTCAAAAAAAGAGATCGAATTTTGAAAAAAATTAATAATTGAAAAAAGTTAATTTGGTTAGGGAAGACGGAAGTTAGCTTGATCAACATTGAGCTGTTTCAAAAAAGGTATAAAACAGCCTTGACTCTAGCTTATCTTTTGACATTGATTAGTCCTCGGGAACAGTGGCGTGTCGTATAGGGGGCCAGGGGGCCGGGGGGGGGGGCGAATGCCCTCTCCGCAACTAAGCGCTTGGCGCCCCTGGCGCCCTTTGAAAAAGAAATAGATAAACTAAATTTAACGCAAAAACAAACGGTACCCTACCGTACCCTTAGCTCTTCAAGGCAAAAAATGACGTATATATTTCTCACATTTTATTTTTGTTTTTTAATGTTTACTTGTATCACAGATAACATAATGCTTGCATAGTGCTTGTAATAATTTAAATCTCTAATGAAGTAGGCGTATAATACGTACGAAAGTTTTCATATGGGTTTAAAACTTGAAACTACCGCTAGACCATTGTCTATAAATAAAAATACAATGGCTAGACATAACATTGCGCCGGCGCCGCCAAAGAAGAAGAGGAAAGCAGTCGCAATAGAAGTAAATTCGGGGAATCACCAACCGAAATATAATCGATTATAATGAATTGCTGAATAAAATTAATATAATCTCCAATCACTTACAAAAGGTTAATATCAATTTATGTACAGATGCTCATATGATTACTGCCGTAACTGTAGATCTCAAATCATTAAGAAGTGAAAAATATTTTGAAAATTTAAAAAAAAACAGGCTACTATTTTGGCAAATAAATGCAATACGTCAACATCATTTTCCACAAAAAGACAAAGAAGAATGAAAAAAATTATGATGAAATCCAGAATGATTACCTACATCAAAATTCTGAAGATAATTTCAAGATATCAGTGTTTTATGGTACTTTAGACATTTTAACTTCGTTTTGAAGACTTCCTAAATATATGCCAAAAATTTAATTGTTTATTGGGATATGGACGTCAATGAGGACAATTTATAATGTCTTATAGATTGTTATGGATTATTCTTTAGTTGAGGAATAAAAATATTTTTGCAGTTTCTTAGAAGAAATTAATGCTGATGACAACAAACTTGCACCCGACGAATATTTATCACTTTTAATTTCCAATGACCTAGAGTCTTCATATCCATCTCTATGTGCATTACTGAGGATTTTTTACACTATAGCCACCAACAGTGCTGGTGCAGAACGATCTTTCAGTAGATTAGGAAGAATTAATAATTATCAGAGGTGCACCAGCACACAAGATAGAACCAATTATTTATCACTTCTCAGTGTTGAAGCAGACACAGCCCAGGATCTAAATATAGACGAAATGATTGATTCTTTTAAATCGGTTAAAACAAGACGCTTGCATGTTTGAAATAACTTGTTGTATACTAAATTTTTTAATAAACAAATTTATAATTAAAAAAAAAGTTTTCATGTAGTCTATTATATAAAAAAAGTTTGTAATTTATTTGATCCTTTATATATTATATTATAATCATTGCGCCCCTTAAGGTCTTCACCCCCTCCTCCCTTTTATCCACGACACGCTACTGCTCGGGAATAAAAAAAATATAACCAAACCTGACATCAGAAGAAACCAGTCCTGCACTAGAGTTTGCGAATGAAATGTATTCGAATACCGGATTCTGGATTCTGGCACTTCACAATTTCAAAATAAATCACTGCCATTTAGAAGTGTAATGGATTCACATGAAATAATTTCAAAAATCGGTCCAACATTTTAATAGATAAATATATATTAGGGATATGTGTTATATGTTAGACCTTTTATAATTATTTTTCGATCTATAAGTATTTAAACGTTACAACAGCAAATGTAACTTAACTGTAGATGACGATGTCGGGTATATTTGATATAGGAATACTTTTTTATAGCTTTATAGGAAAAGTTTTTATAATGTTTACAGGTATCTTTCGATTTATCATAAGTTTTTAAACAAGTTGATTTTTTTCTATTTAAATCAATGATTAAAATAATTTAAATCAAGTGGACAAAGGTGTTTGTCTAATTTAAATTCTAATGTCTTGTTTTTCTGTTTCAGGCCCAATTAATCGCCCAAAGAGACGAAAAATCGGGCGGTGTAAACGTAGTCATTATGTCAAAGTAAGTAGACGGTGTTCCATGTTTTTCTTCTGTCACAAAATAAAAACCTATCAAAAAACTCATCCATCGAACATAGCAATGCTTCTTTTTTCAAAAGACGAGAAGGTATTTCAGTAAGATTAGTTTTTACATAAATTTGTTTATTCATTAAAAAAAATCAATATTACTGTTATTTGTTTATATTGTTTTTCTCTATAATTGGTAATGATTCTCAGTTATTGTCCGATAATAAAAAATTGTTAATAATTTGTTTAATTTATATTGTTATTTTGAAAGAACCATGTATATCTGCTGGCATACGAATTAGTATTATTGTTAGGGTGCTTAATTTTCTTATATTTTAATAAACGGTGGAACTTTTACGTACCTGATCTTAGAGTAAACTTCGAAATACGAAAAAAAGAAGCCTTGCACAATTGCTATATCATTTCTTGATTTCTCAAGAATTCTTGATCATTGCTTCGTGGCATGGCGTTTTCTTTGTATTTGTCTTGGGCTTTAAGTTTTTTTAAGATTTCCTTCATATTGATGTTTGTTCGGAATAGAGTGAAGTGAGCTGTAAGATGCAGGCACGTACTGGTTCCACTCTACCGCACTGTCTATAGTTGTTACTAATATAACAAAAATATGGCGTTAGTTTGTTTAGTCTTTTTCAAAGACATCATAACAGAAATGGGTGACCGACTTTTTCGGGTTTGTGAATTGATTATTGAACACTGTCTTTACATAGAAAATATAAATTAATTAATAATAATTAAATTTAACTCATCTAGAGCAGATGTGCCAAATATTCACGTAGACCACACATTAACAAGTAGATAATAACCTAACCTTTCATTTTAAAAGAATAATTAAAGATAATATGTTTCACAAGTTTGACACCTCTACTCTAGAGCATTTGTTTTATTTTAGTACGTCAGTTTAAGAATTTTTAAAATATTTAGACGTGAGTGAAAATATAGTCGATATTTTAGCAAAAAAAGGAAACTGCAGGTTGCACAATGCTCAATGAAACGAAATCTGCTGGGAATAACCAAGAGATACCTTAAGAGAATAGAGTGGATACGACAAAGACCCAGGTAATAGATGTCATCCACAGAATCAAATCCCCCAAGTGGCAATGGACAGGATACCTGGCAAGCACGGACAGCAGATGGACCACAAAAATTATAGCATGGTACCCGTGAGGATTAAGAGACCTAGAAGAAGACCGTACTTGAGATGGGACCATGATATTAGAAAATTAGCAGGGAAAACTTGGACCTGGATAGCCAACAACAGACAAAAGTGAGCCCAACTACAAAGAAAGTATCTAAATATATGAGGAAGGCTATATCTTAATTGTAAATGGTCGAATAATTTGAAAATTATGATGATGATATTAGAAAAAATGCATAAAATGTAGTGCATTTTCCAAGAAGTTCCGAATAATGAATAAAGACAGATATTCTCCGATATAGAGAGACAATATAATATTAAAATTAGTCAATAGACAAAAACATAAAAGTTAATCAATGGACAGAGATTAAAGTTGTCTACTACTAGAAATGAAAATTTAGTGAAACTGTTTTTATTCAGAACAATGATAATATTTCCAGTATTAACGGTCCAACATCTTGAAAATCTTTTTTAAAGGACACCAATACAGGAGTCTTTGTGACATAATCTACCGGAAAATTGGTTTTTGACACTTAAATCGCTTCTGTATAAATTGGATAAAAACTTAAGATGCTCAGGTTTAGTGTATAGTTGATAACATAACAGTGGTATAACTATCCAAAGCATCGTAGTTGTGTAGCTTACTTTCAATTGAAAATTGAAACATTGTCTACAGCCTTGAAAGAAACGCTGATCTGATTAGTAATTTTTGAGGATATGTTAGGAAAACTAAAGAGACAGCTCAACCTCTATCAAGGACTTCTTTGCTGCAGACTCTGCGTTAAAGATCTTGAAACAGCGGAGCACAGAGGTTGGTTGCAAGCGACACTTTCTATATGTGAAAACAAGTCTAGAATCGGAGCATAAGTTCGTGCAGGGTACAGGAATAGGAAAGTGGGTGCATACATAGAAAGGGGACAAACACAACAGGCCTTACAGGTCGCAGTGTTTCCAGCACAGGACGGCCTCTTAATATTGAGAAAAAAAAGAACCAAGACATGGATAATATACATATAATACTAGAATTTTGTATTGCGAAGTGACCTTGAAAAATGTTTTTAAAAACGATAACATATACATACTAAAATACTAAAATTCAGTAATGCAATACACACACCTTCCACATTATGAATCGCTGCAGATAGCTGTTGATCGAACTTCTTCTATATCATCTGCACAAGTAAAAAAATATCTAAAGAGTAGTTACTGACAACTTTTTATATAATTACTTGGAAAATAGATACAATAAACTATACTTAGATTATCGAACCATCGATCTTATGAGACACATTTGTCTCGTAACTGACATATTTGTCTCGTAAGATTGACACTTGTAACAAAAGAAAACAGAAATCTTGAAGAAGTTAATAGTAGTTTGTACACAATTTTGATTTCGCAAAGAACTAGAGAAGAACACTACGGGAATTATGGAGATTTACAAAGATTGTAATTTTAAATACAATGTATCCTAGATCATCTCCATGTTCCATGTCAATATGACAAATTTGAATTAAAAATATATTTTATTTAGACTAGATTAATAATAGTCACCAAATGAACATAATGTGACTATATCGAATATAATCATACAAAATATGGAAAGTGGAGAGTATAAAAAGTAATAAATATTTAGAAATCTGGATAGAAAGAGTTTGTACTCATAACCACGATAATCAAAAAAATATTAAGATCTGCATTACTGCTTAGAACATCACAAAGGACTAAATATCTACAGTTCATACCAAATAAACTTTTAGTCACGTGATTAAGCTTGACCGGCACAGCGTCGCCCACTTTTAAATATTTTCTTTTAATCAAAATATTTTAGGAAACAAAAATAAATTAACTATAAATATATAAACAGCTATGATTTACATTGCGATGAATTTTTACCGCTATGAGTAGCTAAAGCTTGAAGTATCACAACACTATTTATTTAAACCAAAAACTCGTAATACAAAACTAAAGTGTCAAATAAGAATAACAATGTCCGAAAATACATAAATAAATGCGGCAACTTGACATTTTTTACAGCAGAGCTACCACCTGAATCACCAGCGCGAAAAAATTTTAATTTTCAAATTCCAGTTAGTCAGCACGGCACTGAATATGTCCATGGTTGGCAACAATGAATTTAAAAATCTCGCCCTCGATTACGTAACTAAAAGTTTAATTGATATCAAATATATTTCTACCAGTTTTTATTTTCCTGATTATTTTTTTCAAGGTGTGTATTGTCAGAAATCAAATACTATTGTTCTCTAAGGTAGAAACATATCCAGAATAATAAGGACGTACCACAATCACAGATGACATATACTATGTTTTCTGTGATCATGGTAAATTAGTGTTAAGCTTGATTTTCATGAGTTTCGTGAGTTGAACTCACGAGACCAAAACTACTTTACGACAACAATATCAAGTATCGAATAGAGCAGTTAAGAGATTAGCCAGAAAGGACAAACGAGCTTGGCATGAACAACTAGCAAACGAGGCACAAAAAGCCGCAGAACAACGCAATATGAGGGAACTGTACAAAATAACAAAACACCTGAGTGGACAACGTAGTAACTTCAATACAGTTATTAAAAGCAAAGACGGCAGACCACTAACATCCTCTGAAGAACAGCTTGACAGATGGAAAGAACACTTCAGCAACCTGCTTGGACCAATAAGTGAACAAAATTTCGACAACGAGGAACCGGAGCCAACAATCGAAATGCCTATCAACTGCGACACGCCAACGAAAACAGAAATACAAAAAGCTATTAAAACACTTAAGAACAATAAAGCAGCCGGCCCAAACAGCGTCCCTGCAGACCTCCTCAAAGCATATACTAGCACAGCAGCAGACATACTGCATCCTCTAATTACAAGAGCTTGGGTATCTAACATCATCCCAGATGAATGGAAACAGGGTCTCATTATTAAACTCCCTAAAAAAGGAGATATCACTAACTGTGACAACTGGAGAGGTATTGTTTTGTTAAACACCATTCAAAAGATAATATCCTCTATAGTTCATTTAAGATTAAACTCCTATAGAGAGACCTCTCTAAACTCTCAGAGAGAACCAAGCTGGTTTCCGACCGAACCACTCGTGCATTGACCATATTAACACATTGCGCATTATCATAGAGCAGTCAATAGAATTTAGGTCACCTTTATTCTTATTATTCATACATTTCGTCAAAGCTTTTGACAGTATCCCCCATGCGATGGTATGGAAAACTCTAAAAGAAAAAGGTGTTTGATTTGGATTGGAACTAATCAATATAATCAAGGAACTCTACAGAAACACAGAATGCAATGTGCTGCACAACGGTAGAACCAGCGACAGTTTTAACTTAGGGACAGGAGTAAAGCAGGGTTGCACATTATCGCCGCTTCTATTTAATATCGTGCTCGACAGCGTTTTGACTAAAGCCACAGCAAATATTAGGGGAGTACAATGGACTCTGACATCGCACCTGACGGATCTTGATTATGCTGATGATATCTGTCTCACAACGCAATCCTTCAAAGACATGGAAGTGATGCTCAGACGTCTAAAAACAGAAGCAGAGAAAGTAGGATTAAGCATAAACATCGACAAAACAAAGTCAATGCGCATTAACACAAACAACAACACTCCATTCAATGTAGGAATCAAACATGTCGAGAATGTAAAAGAGTTTACTTACCTGGGAAGTATTGTAACAGCAAACGGTGGCGCAGACGCGGATATTGTCAGCAGGATCAGGAAGGCGCAGCGAGCCTTTGGCCAACTAAAATCAGTTTGGACCTCCCGTCAACTCTCCATACAAACAAAATTAAGAATATTCAATTACAACGTCATACCAGTTTTATTATATGGCTGCGAGACATGGAGAGTGACAAAAATATCCATCAACCGTCCACTGGTATTTATCAATCGCTGCTTGCGGAAAATACTTAAAATCTTTTGGCTAGACACTATACGTAACATCGACCTGCTTCATCTTACAAACCAACAAGAAGTAGGCATTGAAATCCGCAAAAGAAAATGGGGTTGGATAGGTCACACTTTGCGGAAACCTGATAGTAATATAGCGAGATCAGCGTTGGAGTGGAATCCCCAAGGAAAAAGAAAGCAAGGACGACCTGCTCAAAGATGGAGACGTTCCATACTGGATGAGCTTCAACAAGTAGGGTCAACATGGAAGGAAGCAAAACAACTGCCAAAAACAGAACCAGATGGAGAGCTTTCACTGAAGCCCTTTGCTTCGCGTAGGAGATATAGGATCCTATATATTGATTTTCATACATCCGTTATCCGTTGATACTATGATCACAAATTTAATCTAACCTTAATAGAAATAAAGGTAAACAGCGAAATCGTATATCCGATAAACGGAGGCATGAAAGTGCAATAAATTTAAAAACTGCGTAATTTTCTTACCAATCGAAATCTTTAAATTCAACCAATAAAATTAATGTCGTCGGATAACGGATGCATGAAAATCAAGCTTTAGTCTACTACTAAACCAGAATAATTATAAAAATATTTTTTCCTAATTTTGACATTACATTGACACAAATAAAAAAGAAGAAATTTGTTAGGTTATTTATTACAATTAAAAAAAAATATAGCATAAACTTAAAATTTCGTTATACCTATTAGGCATAGCTAAAAATTACGTAATATGGCGACAAGTAAATTTGTTGTCATTTTAAAAATCTTTTGTAGCAAATGTTAAAATGTATTTTAGATGGCATTCATAGTAAAATAAAATACTTAACATTGTCAGTTGGTCAAAATTAAAAAAAAGTTTTGTTGGAAAACATCTATTTGTGTAAATAAAGTCAAAACTCATTCGTTACGCCAAATAGTCTGTTTCCCAACTAATTGCATAAGTAATAATAACTAATTTTCCATCGCTAGAGACAGTGTTCGTCTGATCTAACAGTCCTAGCACACCGTTGACGTCACCAACGTCGGTTACCCACCCCTCTCTTACGATGTCTGCCATACGTTGCGTCATGCGCAGATACGACGATGCCAAAGCGTTTATACATGGTTGTCATAGTGTTGTTTTGATAATATTTTGTTGATAAGTTTAGTCAATCAATATTGGCAATCAAGTCTAGTTTTCGGAGCCCTCATAAGAAGTACGGCCCTCGTGGTTGTGTGCTGTTGCGGCGGCATAGCTAGGCCTAGCTAGGTTATGCTGCTGAGTGGGAGCTGCGGGAATTCTCTCTCCCTTTGGAGCGTCTACGGTACAACTGCACAAATTTTATTTTATTACTATATATTATATTATTTGTTTAAACTAAAAAAAAATTAAACGAAAAAAAAATCAGATCATACTTTTTTTGTAATAGCGTCTAAGATTCAGTATTTTTGTTAGCCCTAGCCCTTTTTTTGCACTTCAATTCCATTCTCCATCAGCATATGTCCCTTTTTTCTTTGATTAAATATAGAAAAGATACAGCTACAACCTAACCAAAAACCAAACGCTTTTTTTTATAGCGCAGGCGCGAATATCGATCTTCGTCTATTAACGAATCAGCGTTTATCGACGATACTCGAAATCGCAGTTTTTTCATAACCAGCCTGTCGACTTACGATTATTTGCATGGAAATATGCGTACCTACATATGGAACATTTTTTACTTATTGGATTAGGTGAAATTTGATTTGGGCGATAGTTTCCGCTTTGAGATAGATTAAAAATTCACTAAGAAAAATTACTCTGTTAAAAATATTGGCTTGTGTGATGCAAACTATATACACTCAGATGCAAAAAAAGGTCAAAAAAGGTCAAATTTAAAGTGTTATATTTTTGTTATTTTTAGCTCTATTTTCATGAATTTTTTAGCAAGCTCTATATAATTATGCCAACTTTCTTCATTATGCCAATTCGTAAACTCAGTTTTTTATAAACTTTAGTATTTGGCATATTATACAGGGTTAAACGAGGGGTTGTTTTTTACCTTAACTTTAAAACACCCTATGCAATAATTTCGTGTGTAAATTTCCCTAAAATTTAATTTTACGGTCAGAACCATGTCTCCTGAGTATTTTATTTTTTAGATCGTGTCAATACATGCCTTGGTTAATTTTTAGGAGTGAAATGAACTTGCCACCAACAATTTGCAATTTTTTCAATTATCATTTATTTTTGAAGTTATTTTTCAATATGACAAGGCGGCTTTGGTGATTATTGTGAACTATATACTACTATGAACTGCCTATCATGTTCAACGTTTGGGAAATGCTTGGCAGGAAGTTTAGAGGTCGCGAAGCAGTACCATCTTGATTAAATGAACTTCGCTTGGTCCTTAAAGAAGAATGCATGGGAAAGCATAACGCAATATGGTATGTGCCATGTGCAGCCTCAATGATACTATGAACGGACGTATACAGGCAATTGTAGCAGCCAAGGGAGGCAATACAAAATTTTAGGGTATTTTTTACAATTTTTTTTCTGTTTGTATACTTGACAGATATTTTCTTTAATATCGTTAGTTCTCTTATCGTTATGAATGTTTATTAAAACCAGGACTGTATCGTTAGTCCTTAACGTTTTTTTTTAAATTACTATAGAGTATCCAATACAGCATAATGTGACGTTACGACAATGGTCACCAAAACCATCTCGTCATATTAAAAAATTACATCAAAATGTAATGATAATTGAAAAAATTGCAAATTGATGGTGATCAGTTCGTTTCGCTCTTAAAACTCAACTAAAGCAAGCTTGGACATGAATAAACAAACAAAATGCTCAGGAGTCATGGTTCTGACAGTAAAATTATATTTCAGGAAAATTTATACAGACGAAATTATTGCACAGAGTGTTTTAAAGTTAGGATAAAAAACCTTCGATTAACCTTGTATAATATGCCAAATACTAAAGTTTATAAAAAGCTTAGTTTAGGAATTAAAGTTGATATAATTATATACAGTTTGCTAAAAGAATCATGAAAATAGGGTTAAAAATAACAAATATAACACTTTAAATTTGGCTAAAATTTTCTCTGTTGCGTTTTTATTGCATCTAAGTGTATAATTCTTCCATATATCGAGGTGACATCATTTCTATACATTTTTTATTTCTAATTACCTAATCTAAGTTTACATTTTCTTTAAAAATTAAAGCTCGCTATATACTGTGACACTCTATATAACAAGTTTAGAGGCATGAGCCCCACTGAAGCTTTGTTTAAAAAATAATAAAGACTTTGACTCTGACTGCTGGCATGTGTACCTGAATGCGTCTATTCTAGATGAACGCGGATACTCAATATAACAAACGAAGATGTCTAGCTGATACCAAATAAGCTGTGCTTGCAATTATTTTCATGGAAATCTGCGGATCTACCTAGATGATTGTAACAATAATGTTATGGTGTGTAACAAGTCGGATTCTGAGCTTCGTTGAGATTTCCATGATGTGATACTCAAGATCACACAAAGATGACCGGCTGGTACTGAATAAGCTGTGCTCTGTAAACAAAGTCGTTTTTGTTGGTAAAAGATGTGTTAATTATGCGGACAAAATGTTCAAACATTTATGATGTCGGGCTGTTATATCTTCATATATTTAATCTAAGATTTGGTGGCATTGTTCTTCTAATATCATTTGAAATATTTAATAGCGAACATTAGCTAAACCTTAAAAGATTTTCTCCAAATCAAATTTAATACAAGGTACTGTATTCAAAAAAATAAGTAAATAAAGAGGGACCCTAACATACAAAATTAACTTTTGTTTTTTAGTTAATTGCAACATACTGTTTTAAAATGAGATAAAAACACAACTGGCTATAAAGGAAGTACTTAACCACAGTTTAATATAACCAACTTTTAGCGTTAATAAAATGGGATTGAATCTTCCACTTATTATAGACTCATATTATATCTACAATATTTTGTAATTTATGCCGCTGTCTATCTAATTGCTACCGTATGGTCGAGAAAAAAAAACGGCGTCAAAGACGGCTGGGAAATAATAAATGATAGTAATTTTGACGAGCTCAGTCTCTAGACGTCATTGGCTAAAAATTGACATAAACCTTGTCAAAAATTAATACTAATTATAAAAAGATTAAAAAAGAATAGAACGTTTCCAGACGCACAAGTCTATTTCCAAAAATTTATTTTTCTCCAATTTCATAAACTGCATCATTTAAAACTCGGTTTTCTCAATATAAAAACAAATTACAACCATCTTAAGGCCAAGTAGCAGTAAGCGCCATTAAAAAATAACAAAGAGTACGGGCCAAGTAATGACGCGTAGGGCTTGACCTAGCCAATATTATCATCGATTGTCATTCCCCAGTCGTCTTTGCCGCCGGTTTTTTTTTGGATCGTATCGTATAGTATACGTATAATAAATTAAATAAACCTAAACTTCACAAAATCCATAAATACTGCTTGCTTGTCGAACAAACTAAATTTACTTAAGCAAACCGTCATGTGGATGATGTCAGATTGAAAAGAATTATTACAATTATATTAGGTCTTAAACAACTATCACACACATAATGTCAAAAGTAATGTCAATATTGTATTTAAATAGTATTTTTGCAAAGTTTTTTTTGCTGATAAATATTTTGCTAAGCATAATACAAATTTGCGTATTCCTAACTGATATTTAAATTGTATCATCCCTAGGTTTGCTTATTTTTTTGATATGTACCTTTCTAATAATCGCTTTCTGTATTGAACTTATCTTTTTTTTTACGAATTTCGCCTAATTTGCCGTATGACCGAAAAAAAAACGGCGCCAAAGACGCCTAGGGAATGAAAATGGATGATAATTTTAGCGAGGTCAATCTCTGGATGTCATTTTTTAAAAATTGACATTAAACTTGTCAAAAATTAACACTAATTATAGAAATATTAGAAAAAATATTACAAAAAAATCAATTACACCATTTAAAAATAATGTTTGCTAAAGTTCTTAATAAAAACACTAAATCACCACAATACACCAAAACACTTTTACTTTTACACTGGACGCGCGTTTCGCTAACCATGTTAGCATCATCAGCAGATGATTATAAACTGTTAGTTATTTTAGTTTATAATCATCTGCTGAAGATGCTAACATGGTTAGCGAAACGCGCGTCCAGTGTAAAAGTAAAAGTGTTTTGGTGTATTGTGGTGATTTAGTGTTTTTATTTTGCTGTGTAACACCAAAGGTTCCAACCCTCAACTGTAATCTGAAGTTCTTACTCAATAATAAAAATAATTGATAACCTTCTTAAGGCCAACTGGCAGTAAGCGCCATTAAGAAACAAAGAAGAAGTCTAGGACTTGACCTCGCCAAAAGTATCACCGATTGTCATTCCCCAGCCGTCTTTGGCGTCGTTTTTGCGATCCACAGGGTGGTCATAAAAATGTTACAAATCTTACATCCAAAGCTATTAAAAGTAATTTTTTTAAAATTTCTTCTAACATTAGGTATACAATAAAGTTATTCTAAGTATACTGAATTATATTTCACGTATATATAGTTAAATGTGAACAACCCACAAAGTTAAATTGAAAAAATCAATGTATTAATACAGGGTTTTCCAAACATGATGTGTGCTAGTTGTTAATGTGAATTTTCTGTGAATTATAATAGGGGTACGTGAAGCTGTAAGTTTGAGGAACCCTGTTTTAAAACGTACTAATATAAACAGACACCACAACAATAATACACATTCGCAGCGTTTTAATAACTAAGAAATTAAGGATAAAATCATATTTTTCAGTATAATTAGTATGAGATTGAGATTTGAAAAACAATACTCTCGAATGCTTTCCTTTATTTGAAATATAAATTTTTTCTAATATGTTTTGTGTTTCCAATTCGATACTATAAGAACAATGCCTAATTTATTTCACTTCTATTCCTCTCCATGAAATTTCATTTCAAACCAACAATTCCTATCTAAACTCAGGTTTAGTTCAATATTATTGATTTTTGTTCAATCATCTCTTACTCCCACTATCCTAACTCGATATTTAAGGCCCCGTTTACACTGCTCTAATGTAAGTAAATATATTTTTGCAAAGATTAAGCTTTAGCTCCATCAGCATTTGTCTGCATATTTCTTTTTCCACATTTTGGCTTGTCATATTCAATCACATTTAAAACATTTCAAATAATTTGTGTAACGTAATGTAAAATGTACTTTTTTAACTATATTCTTTTGAGTAAAACAAACTGTAGTGAGTGTAAACACTACTAAAGCTAAGTAGTTTATTATGTTTAATAAGAAAAGTGAATTACGTTCAGATGATTACTCGAAGCTTCATAAAAAGTAATTACAATAATTCTTTAATTGAATAGAATTATATATCAATGAATATTCTATATATTAATGCAGAAGCACTCGTGCATTTTGTTGAACTCGTATTTCATTTCAAATAAAACTTTTTAAGCAACCATCGGAAATGACTATGAATAAATTTGTTATTGTAATTTTAACCTGGAAATTTGTATGTATAAATTTATAACTTATTAATAATTGCATTTTAAAAAGAAATACCATGCGCAGAAACTACAGAAAAAAGTGTATCAGATTAACAAAATGTAAAGGAAGAAAATAAAAACAGGAAGAATTTGCAGAAGCAAAATATTGATATCCACATTAGTTTAGAATAACTCGAAAAAAATAATACTATATACAGGGTACTACATAAAAATTATTAAGTAATTATTATTATTATAAGCTATTAAGTAATTTTTTTAATGACTGCAACCCCACTAATTCCTATATTTTCTTTCTCACTAGTCAGTCGATACTACTGTCTGCTTGTCATTTTTTTTTAAATATATCTTCAAAAATAAAGGTATCTGTGTCACTTATACCAATACTCTATTAGATTGTTTTAAAATACCCATTCAATGTTTCTTTCTTTTACTGTTGTTTTCTATTTGCAGTGGAGTTCTTACAATAATGCCATAATTTTACGTCAATTCAACACGCAATTCGGCAATATTTTCAGGAATGAATCAAACCCTTCTTACAAAACAATGAGGGTGAAATAGCATGATAGGAAGGGCTTCCTCCTTTGAAACAATTGACGTACCGTGAATCTTATCTATCAGAGGTATAGAAAATGTATAGAATAAAATTTCTTAATAATGAAAATTTAATTTTTTATACAACGAAATGAGTATGTCAAATGAAATACATTTTAAGAGAGTTTAGTTATTATCAATTCTTTCAATCCACGTTAATATTCTATCTTTTTCTTCAATAACATAGATGGAAATAATAGAAAAATAAATTGAAACAACTGAAAAGACTGTGCAACGAGTTAGGAAAATTAATTATCCTGTGAATTAAAATGACAGACAACAACAGTTACTGTCAGGTACTCTCTTGTTGAACAAACTGTATCTCTCTCAAATATTATATACCAATTTAAAATAGTTAAATTAACTAAAACGAGGACACTTTTTCAGTCAGTTTTCCTAGTTTGTATGTCAATTTTTGATGACACAGAAGACTGGAGAAAAATGATCATCGATTATCATTTCAAAAAACACTCTGAGACTTTTTTAGGGTTCCGTACGTGGGTAAAAACGTGCACCCTATTACTAAGGCTTCGCTGTCCGTCCGTCTGTAACAAGGGTGTATCTTACTCTTAT
Organism: Sitophilus oryzae; assembly: GCF_002938485.1. Taxonomy (NCBI): domain Eukaryota; kingdom Metazoa; phylum Arthropoda; class Insecta; order Coleoptera; family Curculionidae; genus Sitophilus; species Sitophilus oryzae. The sequence continues at coordinate 13,442,142 of NW_022145945.1, read as the reverse complement.
GAACCGTTATTGCTATACAGTTGAAATTTTCACAGATAATGTATCTATCTTGCCGCTAGAAGAACAAATAGTAAAACTAGAATTAAATAAATGTTTATAAATAAAAAAGTACTTTCACTAAACATTATCTTTTAAGTAAGAATTTTATATAGAATCTTTCAAGTCCTCGGTGGCCGCGTGGTTAAAGCGTTAGGACTTTACGCTGCTATGACGTTGCAGCCGTAGTAAGGCAGGTTCGAATCCTAGTCAAGGCAACTTTTTTTAATCGTTTTTTTTTTAAATTTTTACATATTTTTACATATTTATTTTTACTTTTTACATATTTATTATTGATTAATACAATTTTAGTAATGTGTTTCTTCATTTTTTTTAAATTACTTATACGCGCATTCAAAATTTCAGCTAAATCGAAAAGAAAGTTTATAATAATATAGTGTCTAATGTATAATGAATGGTACGGAACCCTTCGTGCGCTAGTCCGACTTGCACTTGACCAATTTTTTTTTGATCGTATGTTACTTATTTGACTGTCAAATAATCAGAGACAATATCCTACATCTACATGTGCAATGAATATATTAATATTATATTCAATTAAAAAATAAGGTTTTATCAAAAGAATATAGTTAAATAAATAAATTTTAAGAGTAAAATATGTCCAAAGTCATACGTGCGTGTAAACCGGGTCTTTTAAGTTAGGTACTGTCTAATCTCTGTCAAATTACAGTTATAAAGCGGACAAAGTTGGAGAACCTGTTCAAGCAGCCTCCGCAAATGGATCAACTGTTCCTCTATTTGACAACAGGAAGCAGGACCCGGAAGCTGGAGATTATGATCCGTTCCAGCACAGGAAGGTGGATCATCCCACGTCGTAAGTATATAATCTTTAATTAGTCCGATTTTGTTTTAATATATACATGGTGTCCCATATAAAAATTCACAGTACAACGTTTCGTGAATCAGAAAAGATACAAAATTTGCCCCTTGCTGAACCCTGCAACGCCATGTTCCGAAAACTTTCAAAAAATGTTTCAACGATTTTGTCTTTATTTTTTTCTGGCACTTTGGAAAGCTACACAAATTTAACATTCTCATTGCTGCGTTTTCTGCTCTACAATAATTGGTGTTATTAGATATTCAATCTGATTTTTCGTTTCAAAGAAAGATATTACTTGTAGCTGACTGTACAATAAGCCTCCCACCTCCATCATGAAATCAGTGCTTATTTCATAGCTCATGATCGCTGTCGATGTTATCTCTCCATTTTGTACAAGGATTGCCAGAATAGCTTCACCCATCTACCATCCGATAGTCTTTGGGTCCTTGGATGAAGGCCTTGCTACGCCTGTGCCCCTGTCTGCTTATCCAGTGAACATACTGCTTTTCCCTGATCCAGAGTTTTACTGCTCTACGGGTTATACATTAGGGTATTCCCGGTACTGACTCTCGACCAGGATAGGGTTCCGATGATCCTTGCCTTGCTACTTTATCGGCTTCTTCGTTGCCTTGGATGCAGGTGTGGCCCGGCACCCAGAATAATTTAATTTTATTCCCTTCTGCCAGAGCTCCCAGTTCACACAGGCATTCCCAAACAAATCTCGACGATACTTTTGGGTTCATAAGCGCCTTAAGTACAGTCTGACATATATTGATGTGCATAGCTCGGTAAGCTTTTCTGTTATTTTCTTTCACGCATTGAAGAATATTCTGTCTGGAATATGGTTGAGTATTTACCCAAGGAAAAGGCTAATCTTGCCCTTGGTCTTTCCTTAGATACTCCAACTACTGTTCCGCCTGCGGTCTTTAACAGAATGTTGTATCTGTCGACATTCCTCGATCCATTTTATCCACCTCGAATGGCTTGTGGTAGTGATAAAGAGGGGTTATTTGGTCCAAACTCATTGGGAGTAGAGGTCTCCCGATAGAATCTCCCATCTTTAAGAGTCATGTTTCTGTCCTATTCCCCAGTGAAGGGGCGGATGGTCGAGAAGCGCATTCATTGATACAATGGGCGTTGATTGCATTAATGCAGTGGGGTCTTCGGCCTTCAGATTATCAGACTAACTTCAGCTAAGGTTTACTTCACTTAAATATTACCAATTTTGGTTACCATGTTCTTCAAAGTAATTGAGGTTTAAGTATCCTTCATTCAAATCTAAAATATTTAGATTTGTAAAGATGTAAAAAATTAAAATTAAAAAAAATCATCATTTTCAGCTTATTCAACCATTTGTAATTATGGTGTAACCTCCCTCACATATCTATATTCTGGCTATGTGGGCCCAAGTTATCCCTGCTAATCTCAGGTTTGGTCTTCCTCTAGGTTTCTTGATTTCCCGTGGGAATGTGTAATTTATGTGATCCATCTGTTATCCGTCTTTCTTATCATGTGTCCTGCCCATTGCCACTTGAGGGATTTGATTCTGTGGATGACATCTATTACCTAGATCTTTTGTCGTATCTACTCTATTCTTTTACGGTCTCTCTTGGTTATTCCCAGCATATTTCGTTCCCTTGAGCGTTGTACGACGTGCAGTTTCCTTATAATGTCCGTTTTAAGCGTCCAGGGGCGCTATTCTGTAAAATCGTCGGTATCGGTAAGTTACGACAGCTCTCGATACGTATTTATATATAGTAAAAATGTGTTAATTGTTGTTGTCATAGTTACTGATCGGTCCTATGGCAGATATCGCAAATTTGTACCGACGAAAATCGGTATCTCTACCGTGCCCTTGTCAACCTCACGGTAGAGATACCGAGAGTCGTCGGTACAAATTTGCGATATCTGCTATAGGACCGATCGGTAACTATGACAACAACAATCCACACGACGCTCATTGGCCGTACGTACTGATAGCTGTCGGTAACTTACCGATACCGACGATTATACAGAATAGCGCCCCAGGTTTCGCATGCATAGGTCATGACTGGTAGTACACATTGGTTTAATGTTTTCTTCTTTAGATAAAGTGGCATTCTAGATTTGAATATGATTGAGTTTCTTCCATAAGTACGCCATGCTAACTTAATTCTTCTGTTAATTTCTAGTAACAGAGATCCAGAGTTGTGTATTAGTTGCCTCAAATATATACATATATTCTTTTACTATTTCCAGTGTTGTGTTATTTAGTAAAATGTTTTTTCTGTCTACCAGTTCGTTGTACATTACTCTAGTTTTTGCTAAATTTATTTTGAGACCTACTTTATTGCTTGCTGTATTTAATCCGTTAATTTGTGTTCTTCAGGACTATTGGCAATTAGGACTATGCCATCAGCGAATCTTAGATCGGTCAGATATTCTCCATAGAGAATGGAGAAATTGAAAGTTAAGGCTAAAAATAAAAGTTCGACAACAAAATTTTAAATACGATAGAGCCTACCATCTTACATATAAATAATTTCTTATTATAACATATTATTTTAACCTATGAAGGAAAAGAACACATATCGATAATCGATAAGTATAAAAATATAAAGATGTCATGTTATATATCATTAAGTAACACAGCCCATTCAAAAGCAAATCTATTATTTCAGATATCAGTTATGCATGAAATTCTTAAAAAAAGTTAAATATAACTCAAATTATAACAACTATAAATTATTAAAACAAAATAATTTAAGTACAATAAGATACATTTTTTTTGTAATATAAACTCCTAGATTTTTAATTAATTTCAGTATAGATTATTAATATTTTCTAGGTGTATATGAACAAACCTTCGACACACCCCATTCAATAACGATTTTGTAGCCACTATGTTTGTTCAGTAGTCTGTAACTTTAGTTCAATGTAGTGGAATAAATTTAAAAAGCGGCGAAGTAGTACCACGTTAGACTATTTATTTATTCTATTTCTACCATATGCCGTATAGCTAACACACTTCTAATGACGCATATCTAAGTTTCCTTATCTTGTACCGAGAAAATATTAATCAAACATTAGATACATCCTGATATAAACTGTGTTTATACAGAGAGTATTAAGGCCCATCTACACATAACGTTTTACCTTACACTTTACATGTCAGTTAAATCGAAAGATTAGTCTTGCATCTTTACCTGTCATCTGTCACTCTTGTCAGATAAGACAAATTAAAAACTTGCGTATAGGTATACTCAGGAGCATTTCCATGCGGTTTTATCAATTTTAGCATTATATTTAGCGCAGTTGGAAAGAAAAAATCATGGAATTTTACTACAAAATTGTATTTACGGTTAATTTCATTTGTAAACTGGTAATAAAATCATTAAATATCTCTAAACGCTTTCGTAAAATTATATTATTTTGTGGAATTAGTGAAAATTATTATATTTTTAATAATCGCTTATTAAAGATCCTGTGAAACATTCATATTTTTTTGTACATTTATGTCTATGTCTATGTTCATAGCAGGGAGCAATGATTTAAATCAACGGTTTCTTTTTATTTTAATCATGAATTTAAATTAAAAAAATCGACTTTTAAAAACTTATGATAAATCGAAAGATAACTGTAAAAATTATAAAAACTTTTCCTAATAAAGCTATAAAAAAGAATTCCTATGTCAAATATACCCTATATCTGTTCATCAAATAAGTACAAAGTTACACTTGCTGTTGTAATGTTTAAATACTTTAATAGATCGAAAAATAATTAGAACTGATATATGTAATATCTTTTACAATTACAACTACAACCAACACATATCCCTAATATCTACTCATCTATTAATATATTGGACCGATTTTTAAAGTTATTTTGTGTTAATCCATTATAATTCTAAATGGCAGAGATTTATTTTGAAATTGTGAAATGCCAGAAATCCTGTATTGGAATACATTTCATTCGCAAACTCTAGTGATTTGCGATATCTTCTATAGGTTTTTTGCTAATGTCAGGTGATCTATACTAATATATAAAATCCTTAAGTGACTGACATACTGATTAATCACGATCCTGCTCAAACCACTCAACGTAAGAAGCTCAATTTTGGTGTACAGGTTCATTCTAGGGTGTAGAGGTTCGATAAGAAGGGATTTTTTGAAATTCCAGTTCCAAGAGGGTGAAACCACCCCTCAAATATTACAATATTTTTTATTTAAAAAACGGTCAAGTTTCCGAAAAAACGCCTAAACACGTATATTTTATTTTGTTGTTTTACATATTTTAAAATTTTTTATAAATTTATACAGGGCGTTTCATAAAATATGACCATTGAGTAATCACGATTCTGCTTAAACTGCTTGACGTTTAAAGCTAATTTTTGGCAAACGGTTTGACTGTGGGGTGTAGGGGTTCGATAAGGAGGGGTTTCTCGAATCTCAAATTCCAAGAGGGTGAAAACGCCCCTCAAATATTACAATATTTGTTATTTAAAAAACGGTTAGTCTTTCGGGAAAACGCTTGGACAAGCATAATTTATTTGTTTTTTTTACATATTTTGAAATTTTTTAAAAAATTATACAGGGTGTTCCAAAAAGTTGGGTAATTTCTTAACCACGATTCTGCTTAAACTGCTTGACGTAAAAAGCTTATTTTTGGCAAACGGATTTTTCTAAAGTCAAATTCCAACGAGATGAAACTACCCCTCAAATATTACCAAGTTATATAATAATATCGCCATATTGTTTTTTCTCATGCTGACATAAATGTGAGAAAATTTTATCCAGTTTGTATGGTAATGGCAATTCTTGCTTTGCTTTATCATCACCATTACAAATGATTAATTCGACGCGAACGAAGTCGCTGGTACACGCTAGTATTTTTATTCCCGAGGACTAATGAATGTCAAAAGATAAGCTGGAGTCAAGGCTGTTTTATACCTTTTTTGAAACAGCTGAATGTTGATCAAGCTAAGTTCCGCCTACTCTAATTTATCTTCTAGTTCATTCCAAATTTCTACCGACAATTTGTTCTGCAATAAGTACTTTGCACTTTGAACATTAGATGGTACTAATTTTATTCTCCGACTTAAGACATCACTCATGACTATTTCCAAAAAAATCCCTTTGATCTAAGCGGCCGATTTTTTTGCGGAAATAGGGGCATCGGCAAAGTTTAGAGAATAAAATATATCGGTGACCCATGTGGAAAAACGACACGCGCCGTAGAAATGTTAATATTGTCAATATCGGGTAGAGTTACAAAGATTTAGCCATTTAGGCTAGGACTTATTTAAATAGAAAATTGATTAAAATAAAAAAAATCTGATTAAAATAAAAAAAAATCATTTTTTTTCACCCCGTTTTATAAGGTTATATTAGTCCTTTGCTTCTTACGTCTATAGAAAAAATTAGTTTAAATAACAAATAACATAATTAGACATCTATGCAAAAAAACTTTTTTTGCAAAAATGTATTATCCAATAAGTAAAATACTATGATGTTAAACTAACTGTTTAGTGTATCTAGTACAATTTTTAAATATTAAAAAAAAACAATATAATTATTTGAACAGAAATTATCAAGAGCTTAAACGTCATCACTACAACAATTATGTAACGTTAATTGCATCTAAATGGTGTTTGCTCGTATCTATAAAGTACGTTAAATGGCTTACAAGTATATCTTCTGATTAGATTACCAAATTTTAGACTCGAGGACACATACCCTATGATTATCTCATATTTATTTAACTCAAGTTACATGGTCCCATCTCAGGTTTGGTCTTCTTCTAGCTTTTTTAATTCCTCGTGGATACCATGCTGTAATTTTTGTGGTTCATCTGTTGTCCGTTCTTCTTGCCAGGTGTCCTGCCCATTTGCACTTGAGAGATTTGACTCTGTGTATGACCTATATTATCTGTGTATTTGATCGTATCCACTCTATTCTTTTACGGACTCCCTTGGTTATTCCCAGCATATTTCGTTTCATTGAGCCGTTGTGCGACGTACAGTTTCCTAAAAATATACGTATTATATCTATACTACAGTTTCCTAAAAATATATATCTGTACAGTTTTAGCGACAGTAAGGTTGAATAGCATGTAATTTTCTGCCATTTTATAAACACCTCTAATACTTTTGAAACAAAAAGAATAGTTAACTAATAAAGAAATCACGTAACAAAGAAAGAAGTCCTACTTGTCAATAATGTTTATTGAATTAATTATAACATAATATATAATAGTTAGGTATCATCTTATTTCATGCACTTAATCTACTGTTCGTTGTTTTTATAAGTAAAACCTGTCTACTGATAGGGAAGGGACTACCACTGTCATATTATTATTATCACAGCATAACAATAATGTTACCTATGATTATATTATTCTATGGTTACCAAGAAAAAGGACAAAAAGCAAAACAGTTGGTTGAAAACTTTTCTTATAAGACACATTAGAAGGTGGGTTTCAAAAAGCATATTTTAGTCTACCATACGTTTTTTTATGTTGCTTTAAAAATATAATTTGAGGGCTATCTCACATGATATATGAGTAGAATTATTGAAATACATTTTTAACTTTCTGTGTTGCTTAATTATGACGAATCTGCTACTTTTTTCCTCTGCGAAATTTTTCGAAAACAGTTTTCGTCACGAAATCTACGATTCTGATTCGTCCGACAGGGCAATTGGAAAGTTTATTTTGTCCGGCGAAGTTACTATGGTTTTTCAAATAGTTCCTTCAACAAATCCTGAAAAAAATTAGCCCAATGTCAATAAATGTTCACAATAAAAATTCCCCAATTGACATGTCGACTAACATGCTACAAACATGTCGATATGGTAACATCTTAAGATTTGTTGTCCGTCCTTGTTGACATTGGTAACTTAGTGCAAAAACCCGTAGTAACTTTTAAAATCCCGGTGTATATTTATCCCCGAAATCCCAATAATAAATCCAGGGATCCCGAAAATCTCGAAAAATTTAAATACCAAATAATTCGACTTTAGTCTTTCCAAGATCATGTTTTATTCATATTAAGCAGAACGTCAATATCTAAAAGTTATATTTCCGTGTTTGTTTTATTTTTTTGCAACAAGAATTGTATTTTTTAATTACTGAACTTGAATGTTACTTTGTTTTTTCTATTTTAATAAAGCCCTTTTCTCTTTTTTATTTTTTTTATATGTAGCTGCATTTTTATTAAATATTTCCTTAGATTAAATTTCTCATTCTGAGAGTCAATCCCAGGATCCCGGGATTATAGGTTCTTATCCCGGGATTACTATAAACGGGATCCTGCTCCCGAAAATTGGAAACAATAATAATAAATTTCCCAATTTCTGAGTCGATGAGTTCAAATAAAAAAAAATATTTTTTTTTATGCAAAAATTTTTGCATAACAAAAAATTTATAAGTTCGTGATAATTAAACAACAAACGAAGTTCAAAAAGTATTGCAATAATTCCATTCATATGTAGGCTAACTCCGAGCCTATTATGTTTTATCAACAATCTATGGAAAGCTTAAGTTAATATTAATATACAGGGTGGTCCGAACTGTATTCCGGAAACATCGGCAGCCCATTCTGCAGATAAAAATGAGTAAAAAAGTTCGTATAAATGTATGTACTAAAATGCCTAGTTTCTGAGATACAAAGTGTATAGAAGTTTCTTTTTTATTTCGATTTTTTCCAAATAATTTATGAAGTAACGTCAATATTTGGATAAAAGTTGGTGTCTGGGAGTTTTTTGACATGAAAAATTTGGTTTTGATGTCAATATGATTCTTACTTGTAGAGGGCGCCACCTACACCTTTTTTAACTGGTTTGAAGAGTAATAACTTTTCGTCCGTACCTGTATAAAACTATTTAGTAGAAAAATATACATTTACGACGTTTTTTACTTAAAAAATGTCTCTTGGTAAATCGCTAATGGTTCTCGAGATATTTAGAATCGAAATGATCAATACCTATCATCACTGACATAAATTAAACATGTTGACTAAATAGTTATTAAACTGAAATCATAAATTTTAAATTTTTTTGTGCCAAAAGTTCAACAGAAACTGTTTTATTGAGACATTTTTTTACGTAAAAAGTCGCGGAAATGTATATTTTTATTTGGTAGTTTTATACAGGTACGGATGAAAACTTATTACTCTTTAAAACAGTTAAAACACATTTAGGTGGCGCCCCCTACAAGTAGGAGACATATTGACACCGAAATCAAATTTTTCATGTAAATAAACACCCAAACACCATTTTTTATCCAAATATTGACGTTAGTTCAGAAATTATTTGAAAAAAAATCGAAAGAAAAATGAAACTTCAACATCCTGTATCATTGAAACGAAGCACTTTAGGACATACATTTATACGAACTTTTTTACTTCTTTTTATCTGCAAAATATGTTACCGAAGTTTCCGGAATACAGTTCGGACCACCCTGTAGATTAATTAAGAAAATGTGCTTCATTGTAGGGTAGAGTTGCCAACTTTCAAAATAAAAAATAGAGGGTAAAAAAGTGCCACAGGCCAAACAATTTTTGAAGTTATCAAGAAAAAGTCATGTAAACATTATACCATAATATTATGATGGTCTTTCTTACTTTCCCAAAAATATTTACACTCAAAACTTAATTAATTGTAAAATAAAGTAAAAATAAATCAATTTTCTAAAAAAAATATTTCAAAATATAAGCTAACAATAAGTAAACATAAAAAAGCTAAAAATGCGTCGCTTCCACAAATATTTCTTGTAGGTACATAAATATTTCTTTTACGTACGAACGGAGTGGGACTAGCGAGACATATTGTTATACCAAATTAACAATTTTATTAAGCATTTTGGCGATAGACGAAATTTTTTATATTGTGAATTTGGTGAGAGAGGACTTTTTCAATACTTGAGAGAAAAGAGGACTGTCCTCTGGAATAGAGGACGGTTGGCAATCCTATTGTAGGGCTTATCTTCACTTCATCTAATTTTTTTTTCTTCTTAATTTTCAGAGACTGGGATACCTTAATCCACCTGCTCAAAGGCAGCCTGGGCAGCGGCATCCTCGCCATGCCGCTCGCCTTCGCCAACGCCGGCCTCTTCCTCGGTCTCATCTGCACCTTCGCCATCGGCGCCATCTGCACCTACTGCGTCCACATCTTAGTTAGAAGCGCGCACGAACTGAGCCGAAGAACGCGCGTCCCCAGCCTGGGGTTCGCCGAAGTGGCCGAAGTCGCCTTCTCGGAAGGCCCGGCCGCCTTCAAGCCGTGGGCCAAGTTCGCCAAGGCCAGCATCAACATGTTCCTCGTCATCGACCTGCTCGGTTGTTGCTGCGTCTACGTCATGTTCGTGGCCAAGAACTTGAAGCAAGTCGTCGACTACTATACTATTGTAGAACAGCATTACGATTTGAGGATATACATGGCTGCTTTACTACCACTCCTCATTCTCACTAACCTCATCAAGAACCTGAAATATCTTTCGCCTCTGTCCATGATGGCTAACGTTCTAGTCGCGACAGGAATGGGAATCACTTTCTACTACATCTTCTCTGATCTGCCAAGCCTTGACTCGCAGCCGGCTTATGAAAGTGTGACCAAGCTGCCTACTTTCTTCGGAATGGCTATCTTCGCGTTGGAAGGTATCGGTGTAGTGATGCCGTTGGAAAACAACATGAAGAACCCTCATCATTTCATCGGCTGCCCTGGAGTTCTTAACACCGGAATGTTCTTTGTCGTTGTCCTTTACGCCTCGACAGGTTTCTTCGGTTTCTTGAAATACGGAGATGAAACTGAAGGCAGTGTTACGTTGAATTTACCTCAAGATGAAGTGTAAGTGTTTGTGTTATTAAAAGTTGAAGGTTTTATAAATAATGACAATATTTTCAGAAGTATTGTATCTATTGCAACTAAGTTGACAGTTTATATTTTTCACCTCGGCAAATTAAATGCCGTTTTCAGAAATATTCTAAGCCTTTGAAATTTCGCACAACAGTCAAATTTTTGTTTCCTTATGGCTGCCATTTTGAATTTTTATATTATTAGATAGAACGAAAAAAAGTCTATACGGTGGTATTTAATTTTTATTCGTTATTATGAAAATTCACTAAAAAATTTAGATTTTTTAAAAATTCTCTGCCTTGGAAATCCAATTGACACTTCATATGACAGCAAGTTAATTTTTGTTTGCCCTATAAGTGTCAAATCTCGATACAACAATGTACAGTAGATAGTGTAAAGTGTATTAACAGTCAACAATATGTTCACAAGTGAGGAAACACGAGATATGTATGAAGTTTACTTAAAAAATAATAGAAATTGCGATATGGCGTGCGCAAGTTATAGAACATTGTATCCTGACACAAATCTAAGACACAGCTTAATCGTACTATTTTCGCAAGGATTTCATGGAATTTAGCAGTTGATGTTAGCTTTAAAAAACAAGAGGGCAATATTTTAAAAGGCTTAATGATATTAATGTGCCAGCTCAGATTGAAATAAATCTGGAAACTTCTAGTCGTAAAATAAGTCGCGAGTGTTGTATAAGTAGTGATTCTGTGGGGAAAATTATCAAAAAACATAAATATCACAACTTTAATTTTAATTGTGTACCAAAGTTACATTTTTTTGCATACTGGTGATCACAAGAGAAGATTAGAATTTTGCAATTGGTTTCGGGAAAGTGTTCAAAAAGCCCCCTATTTTCTAAAAAAAATATTATAGACGGATGAATCTTTATGTAGTAACAAGTATTTGGGCTGCAGCCTCAACAAGGAATAGGATCACTCACGAGAGATCAGATGCCGCATAAAAAAAGCCAGAACCGTTTTTAACTGCGTCTTGGAAAGATCCTATGCAATACGCACCTGAATATTGCCATAAGAACACAGGTTCTAAGGTGCTACGTATTCTCCACGCTTCCATATGGAGTGAAAGCTTGGACCTTGACAGATGCTACATCTAAACGCTTGAAAGCCTTTGAAATGTGGTGCTATCGCCGCATGCTCAGGATTTCATACACTTACCATGTCACAAGCAACACCTGGATCCAAAGAATGCAAAAGAAACTAGAAATTATACATAATGTGAAAGTGAGAAAAATGGCATACCATGGGCATGTGATGCGTAATGATAAATACCAACTTATCCAACTAATACTGCAGGGCCAAATAGATAGTAGAAGAGGTCAGGGACGCCGACGAACATCATGGCTGAAAAATATAAAAGAGGACGGGAATGACGACCGTACATTTATTCAGGGCGGATGTTAATAGGATTATATGGACAACATGATTACCAACATCCATTGAGGATAGGCACTGAAAGAAGAAGAAGATGAATCTTTATTTACAAATTCTGGTACATTTAACAGAAAAAATTCACATTATTATGCAAAAAAAATCCTCATTTAATAAGAGAAATCAGACCACAAATAATATATTCTTTGAACGTATGGGCTGGCATTCTTGACAATAAAATTTGAGGTTCTGTATTGACCTGTATTGAACTCTACTATACAATTTTTGTGCGTACAGATTTGACATTTATATTTGACATTTTTTTTAGTGAATTTACATAATAATGAATAAAAATGAGATACCACCGTATAGACTTTTTTCGCTCTGTCTAATAGTAAAAATTTTCAAAATGGCAGCCGTAAGAAAACCTTAACTTGACTGTTGTTGTGCGAAATCTCGAATGGCATACCGAGGTCAAAAATATAAAACTACCAACTTACGTTGCAATAGATACAATAGTTCTGATGATATTATCATTTAAAATAAACGTATTATTTTAATTTTTTTTATATAAATCCGAAACTAATCAAGATGTAAAATCAAATGTTCAACATTTAACCGTATTCCTATCTCTCGTTGCTGAGAGTTTCTGAGATGCCAATGTTGAGCATCAAAATTGTCACCGCCCTGTATAGTTATATCTTTAGAAATAAGCGAGATAAACCTCTGTTTTTATCCAAAAAGAGACATTAAATCTTACCTTTTACCTTTTGTTGAAAACTTCCTAGATATTAACTGTCTTCCTTTAATATTGCAGCCTGGCCCAATCCGTAAAAATCATGATCGCCGTCGCCATCTTCTTCACCTACGCCCTCCAGTTCTACGTACCCATGGAGATCATCTGGAAAGCGGTCAAGAACAACTTCAGCGCCAACAAACAGACCCTGGCCAACAACACCATCCGGATCTGCCTCGTCATCCTCACCGTCATCCTGGCCATCCTCATCCCCAACCTGGGCGCCTTCATCTCCCTGGTCGGTGCCGTGTGCTTATCGATGCTGGGACTCATCTTCCCAGCAGCCATTGATCTGATCACGTTCTACGAGAACCCGGGCCTAGGCAGGTTTAACTGGAGGCTGTACAAGAACCTGTTCCTCATCCTGTTCGGCTTGGTAGGGTTCGTGACCGGCACCTACGTCAGCATCATCGAGATCATCGATTCGTACTGAGGGAGGACCCTGTATAGGAGCGCTATTCGGGGTTGAAATCGCGGGGAGTCGTGGAGATTCGGTAGAAGCGGGGCAGCTTCGGGGTTTTCGTTGGATAAGTTCTTTTTCCATCCAAATCGTTAGGAAGTGACGATTTGACGACTCCTCGCACGTTTAGGAGAGATCGGACGGATTTGATATTAAAGCAAAAAGTACCGGTGTACAGGGTGGCCCAATTATGGTCGTCGAATAGTCAATATCAAGATTTCTGTTTGAAAAATCAAGATTTTTTATAAAATTAATTTTAATTTAAGGGTGTCCGGTGCCGTAGAAGTACAGTACTCTCGTCTACCAATCTAAAGGTTGTGAGTTTGAATCCTACAGGCGGCATTTAATCAGCCGACTATTTTTAATAAAATAAAAACAGTTTGGGTACCTAGATCAACTCCTTAAGTAAGCCTTAAATGAGTACTTGGGATTAACTATAGTAATATAGATATAACTATAGTAATAATAGACGGTTGAAGCGTAGTATTAGCCACATTACCTTCCTTGTATACCGAACGGCTCTAGCATGGCAAGCTGTACCTTGCTACTCCCAAGGCGTTAAACTCTATATACGGGAGCTATTATTATTATTATTATTAATTTTAATGTATAAAATTAAAAATAGTATTTATCAATGAAGGCTCGAAAGTAGTTAATTAAGACGTGGGGTGAGCTTTTTTTAACTGAAATCACTTATATAAAACAGTATCAAAACATATAGGGTGATTTACGGCGATGATTTAGATATAGATTTTTTTGAAAATTTAGATTTTTACATAAAGACACCTGCTCCGTCTTTCTAAATTATTTTCAGCATTACAGTGTTGCCGCATCATTCGAAAAGTGTTTTTCTTATTTTAAATAGAACACCCAGTATATTATTACACTTTTTAAAACTATTTTCATATCTCATAATTTTTCTATTATGCTATCTCTAACAGTTTTTGAGATAATACATGTGTAAAATTGACAAAAACATTGTCGTGAATAAGCATTGGTAAAATCATGAATTTTAAAGCTGAAATTTAGTTAGTTATAAATTAACGAAAGTCGATGTATTCGATCTGTCTAAATAAGCCAATTGGATATTACACAGGGAGAGTAAAAATATTATTTATTTCTATTTGTCAATTTTATACATCTTTTATTTTTTATCTCGAAAACTATTAAAAATTGGTATAGGTCAGTATAACAGAAAAATTTTGAGATATGGAAGTAGTTTCGAAAAATATAAAAATATACCGGGTGTTTCGTTTAATAACAAAGATGCTACCACTTTTAGTATGAAGCGGCAACACTACAGTGTTGCCGTATTACAATGTTACATTTCAAATCCTCATCCAAACAAAATTTTCGTGACATTTTATTTTGAAAGGCTTCCAAATACTAAATAAGCAAATATTTCTTACATAACTGATTTCAGCTAAACGAAAGTAGCCCTGATTTCAGCAATTCTAAAGTTAAATACTGAAAAGGGTGCAATTCCCTGTAGACGCTGTACACCCTGTAGTTAACTTTACAATTTTTGAAGGAAAAATATATTTAAACAGCACACAAAATTTGAATTGATCATATTACACACTGAATTGGTTATATTACAAATATAGTTTAAAAAATAAATGACATTAACCCACTCTTAGAATCGGAATTTTATGACAAGACTACTGGGCGGGCAAAATAAGTTTAACATTATAAATAAATAACAACTTTTTTTAACAAGCAGCATGTAAATTTTTAATATTTACCCAAGCAATAATCCGAAATAGAAAACCTGATATTGTGATGTTTCAGAAGAGTTGGGTCTCCCTGTATATTCCGAAAAAAAAACAAGGACGCAGCATAGCGAATACACGTTTTTAAAGCCAAAAATTTACCAAAACATAAATATAGGCTATGCGTTTAGAAAATTAAGGACAGTTTTGGACTACCCTAACAGTAGTTTGATCTGTGATGACTCTTTTTTTAAACCGGTAGAGATAGAGAACAACATAGGTATTCAGCTCGATTTAATTTTATTATTGTTTCACTCAAGTGATCGTTGCGTAGTACGTATATTAAAATTCATTTATTATTAGTAAGGAAGCATCGCCATATATTTCCAAACTCATTTTATTTATTTATTTTAACTTATTTAAGAATAATTTTTAATATTACTTCTTAATTCAAACGGTTTTGTTTTTCATATTGAGTGCTTTTTTTTTGCTATAGTACATACAGTATTAGAAATAATAACTTTTAATTTGTATATTATATTTTTATTTTCTTTGAAAAAAGAAACATTTAATTCAGAATTCTTTTTTCATGTAGCAATCTTTCAAAAGAATATTTTGATTAAAATTTTAAAAATATGACAGCGCACATATAGCAATGTTATAAATAATGTATAACAGTTTAAATAAAGGCACTTACAAACAACAATATTTAGCCAATAAAGGTAAAGACTGTTCAGCCATCGTTCACCATTACGTCATCATTATTTGTCAAATATGAGTTTTAGCGTGTGTCTGAGATCAGTTCATATTGTTTCAAATTTTTAAGTACGTTCCTATATTATTGATTGAGCGAGTTCCGTTTTTTTCGGTATTTATTCATGTTTTCTTGAACTCTCGATCAGTTCGGATCTTTTTAATTCCAATCCTTTGGACTGTTGAAATTCCTATTTCTAAAGCATCAGTAACTCGCTGTGTTATTTAGAAACGCTATCAATTTGTAATTTACATAGGAATATTACACCTTTTTTTGTGTCCACGGGCCAAGAGTGTTCTATCAACGTCTCTTTCTCCAGAAAAATAATTTATAAGCTTAGCAATGAACTCTCGTTCATTTTGGTTAAATCTTTGAGGCGTTTTGCAATAAAAAAAATAGAATTTTGTTTTACAGCAACAATCAAATTTTAATTTTGACATTGATTGATGTCCGTCAATAAAATTATAAACCTAAATCAAATGACAATGATAATTACTAAAAATAATATGCAGTAATTTTCAAAATGCCTTAATGACGTCACCAATCTCTTTCATCTGGTTGGCAAGTGATTGAGAGAGTTCGACAAAATATATGACGTAACGTTGAACGATGGTTAAACATTCTAGATATAAAGTCTTCTCCAAATAATTTCTTTTGCTGACTACTAATAGTGAGTTTTATTAAAATGATAGGTCAAAACTATTGGTGTTTTTCTATTTATTTTTTTTTAAACATAGCCAATTTTACTATATTTTTCAGAGAAAAAGTTACAGATTTTCCACGTTGTGTTTCTTTATTCTAAGCACTACAGTTGGTTTTTATACAAAATTAAAGAGTTACAAAGAGTCATAATATTTTAATCTATCTTTGTATCTTACTTAAAGATTAAGATACTTATGAGCTCTATCTTTACTAAAACTCATTATGTAGGTATCTCAAAAGTTATTGTATTTGTTCAAAAATCGTTTGGGGAAGTTTTTAGACCATATTAAAAAATTTTTAGTACCGTAAATTTAGATTTTAGTAATGGCGATGTTACCTATACACTCCATCTGAATCATATTCGATAGTGAGAGAATATCATTGGCCATAAAAAAACTACCTACTATAATAATTATTATAATTTTAGTTTTTTTTAATGTGATTGTGATTATAGGTTTAGGATTTTTTCTACAATAAGCTCAAATCGTAGCGTCTCTATTAATATCTTTCGTAACCGTTTCATTTTTAAAGCCAATTTCCAGCAAACAACCGTTGGTTACGGTTGACAGTTAATCAATGCTTTAAACGTCAGTTGTCAAACAATCGGTAGACAACTGACGTTTAAAGCATTGCTTATCTGTCAACCATAACCAACGGTTGATCGCTCCAAAGTGGCTTAAATTAACATTAATTTATTATTAGTCTCGTTTGTTAAACGCATTACGCTAAAACCTGAGATACAATAAATAGTAGCAGTATTATTGCTGACGAAAGCTAATTTTTGAGACGCGACAGTTGAAACGAATTTGGTTCCAAAGGAACTATATGTATGAAACGGTGCCTTATTTGCAGGGCCTTGATTGATGTGACAATGGAAAACTTTGGATATGTTCCTTTAAAAAATGTATACCTGAACACAGAATTTTCAGTAGTATATCAGCTGTTTTTTTCTCATTAAATCAGAGTCATATAAAGACTATTAGTTTCAGAGATATTGTATAACTGGTTTGAGTCTTAACAACTGGATAAAAATATCTGATATATTTATTTATCTAAATTAGTTTTTAGAAATTATTGACAATAAATGCTCTTGAAAGGATAATGACGAAGCATAACATTTTTTTAATAATTTTAATTTTATACTAGAATAATAATTATAACTCAAAAAATCCACAGGAGAAAATGTAACTATATAATGAAACTTGAGTCTTGAGAATCTCATACTTTAATATTTCTGTGTAAGCATCGGATAAAACCAAGTTCCATGGACTAGGTCGTGAGTTTCCTTTAAAAATAGGAAACCTACCGCCCAGTCCGAATTTATAAGGATGTAACAGGGTTCCATTTTCAACAAATTTCTCCTAGTACATTTATTGTATTAAAAAAATATATTTTTGTTATATAGACACATCTTTGCCTGACGACACTAATTTCTGAACACGGATCCTAATAGATTTTATAGTGACATTTTTTGTATTTCGCTCTAGTGCAAATTTATTAGTTATAGTTATTAAAATACATATTTTTAAATTCTGAAATAGATTGGTAATTTTGAATTTAAGGTGTTTTATTTCATAATATTCCCTGAACAAATAACTAACAATACCAATAAATAATTGAATGACGTATAATTCATCATGACATCATCATCATTTTCAGCTCAAAGTTTTCAGCTTATTCAACCATTTCCAATTATGGTGTAGCCCTTAGATTAAGAATAAAAAGTGTAGCCTCCCTCAAACATTTGGATACTCTTTTTGTAATTGGGCCTATTGTTGTCTATTGTTGGCTATGTAGGCCCAAGTTATCCATGCTGTAGGTCTTCTAGGTCTCTTAATTCCTCGTGGGTACCATGTTTTAATTTTTGTGGTCTGCCTGTTGTCCGTCCTTATTGCCAGATGTCGTGCCTATTGCCACCTGAGGGATTTGATTCTGTGGATGACATCTATTACCTGAGTTCTTTTGTCGTATCCACTCTATTCTTTTACGGGCTTTTTTGGTTATTTCCAACATATTTCGTTCCATTGAGCGTTGTGCGACCTGCAGTTTCCTTATAATGTCTGTTTTAAGTGTCCAGGTTTCGCATGCATAGGCTATGACTGGTAGTACACATTGTATTGTATTAGTATTTTATTGACTAAGAGTGGGTCCCAGGCGGGACCCTCCTCAGTTTTTACAAGCTCTTTAATAGAGAATGTAGAATGTTTAGGAGGGGAGTTAGTCACCGCGACCTTAAAGATCTATTGTGTGTTCCCCTTTCTTGAGCTATAACGAGTTATAACTCATCATACAGTCTCAAGGCTTTAACAAAAGCCAGTATCTGAGACAGCTCCATAGAGGCCAGCTCTCCATCCTTGACTCAGCCGTACCAAAGTTCATGGCACGAATGGTCGTCGTCTCGGCGCACTCAGTGATGAGGTGTTCTGGTGTTTCCCCATATTCCCCACAGAATCTGCATTCGCCGTTGTTTCTCAGCTTCAGCCTACTGAGGTGTTCGTTGAGGAGACAGTGTCCTGTTAGAAACCCCGTGACAATCCGAAGATTGTTTTTAGTTAAATCAAGGAAAACCTTTGATTTTTCTCGGCCGTAGGTTCTGAGGAACTTTTTCGAGTGTCTTAGACCATTGGAGGACACTCATTCCAAGTTGCGGTTGGAGTCTTCCGGATTCTTCAGTTCCGCTTTCAGCTGGTTTCCGCTTGGAAAACAGAACGGTTCTGGTCCAGTTAGTGGACTGTTCGCTCCTTTCCTAGCTAGATCATTCGCTTTTTCATTGCCTTCTATCCCTTGGTGAGCAGGCACCCAGAGTAGGAGGACTTTATTTTCTTTGCCCAACTTGTTGAAGCTCTTTAATAGAAAAAGAGCATTAAAGTTGACCCTCAAGAACCAACCTTTTAAAATACCGACCTAATAAATTTTGTAACATGATATAAAAATAAATATTAACAAAATAAATTTCATTATTTATTTTTGATTCTTTTGGTATACTCATGCATATTGACTCACCAACTCGAATAACTAAAACTGGTTCTAGTACTATAGACTATATCGTGTCGTCTTTTGACCCGGAATTCGTTGACTGTAGAGTCCTTCACTCAGGTTTCTCTGATCATGATCCAGCTGCGCAAAAAAATTTGATCCTATTTTCAAACTTCAAAAGAGAATGCCAGAATTTCTTTAAAAATTTCAAAATACTCTTTCTTCTTTATTCATTTTTGAATCCGTTTGCTTAATCCGCAAGCACATATCTGCTATTCCCGAAAGGCCATCTCACAACTATCCACTTAGGAATGCGGAGCACGATCTTGCCAACCCCGAGCTCAGAACTAGTTACAGGCTCAATACTGTACAATGCCAAAAAATGTACAATCATCTGCCTTTGAATATCAAGTCGCTTTCAATCTTTCCCGCATTTCGCAAAGCTCTTAAATCATACTTACTGAGGAGAGCCCGATATGCGGTGAACGACTTTTTTGTTGATATATATGTTTAATCATGAACAATTTTGAATTTTAAAATTTTGATCATCTCACACATTGGTTAAAGGTCTAGTATTTAATATTTAATATATTATAACTCTTACATGATTATATCCATTTACAATTTTCCTATTGTAAAATTTTATTGATACGCCTTTTTTTGTATTCTGCAACGTCCATGTATGTTTTATTTGTAATTTTAATGACGTAAATTTTTTTGAATTGATTTGTATTGAATGATATTTTTTATTATTTGTATATTTTTTGTGCTTTTGTTTGTTTTGTAAATGCTTTGTCAATGAAGCTATTTTGGCTTTTTGTACAATAAAGCGTTATTTATTATTATTATTATTTATCCATAAGAGTAAAAGAAAAAATACGAATAAATGTGGTACTACAAAATTTTAAATGAGTAAAGAAATTAAACTATTGGCTGACTTAAACTGAAGCGTCGTCAATATAAAGAAATATAATACCTATAATAGTGGACTAAATTTTTGAAGAGATAGTGCCCTCAAAATATGAGTATAGGTGTTTTATTTAAGTTAAGATACAAACAGACAATACGATCGGAAAAAAAACTACGTCAAGGATGGCTAATGATCGGTATTTTGTCATCGATAGTCATTTCCTAGCCAACTGGACCTTTTTAATCATTTAGTACCTATTTATAACAATTATTGACCTACAATGATTTTTGGCGAATATTTTGCTTACCTACTTTGAAAATTTAAGCTTATACTCAAAAGCAAACTAAAATAACCAGCTGCTAGTTAATAAGCTGTGGTTTAAAAGGAAATAGTCTATATACCTTACGTCGCTATGGTGATGTTTGATCATTGTCCTATATCATGAAAAAAATATAAAGTAAACATTTACACTATATAGTACGATTGATTCAGACTATGGACGGAGAAGATATTCAAGGTAATAAATAGTATTAATTTTCCATGAGATTTTATACATTAAAGGTACATTTAATAATTTTAATTTTATACGTTTTTAAATTTCTTCAGAACCTCAGCAAAATACATAGATATAACAAAGCACAACTCATTTTACTTTATATATACCGGGTGCGTCTCAAAAGTGGCTCACCCCTATAACTTTTTTATTTTTTCAGATAAAACAACGAGATTTGATATGTTAGTATATAACATAAATTGGGGATTTATTGACGTATTCAATTGTTCTTGGTCACTTCCGGTTTCACCGGAAATGACTACAACTTTTGATTTTTAAATGACACCCTGGGTATTTTTTTACTTTATTCGATAGAAAATGCCACTCTGAATCGAATGACATATCATATGTCAATTTTTGACATAGTCACTCAAAAACAAATTCTATTTTAGAGTGCCATGGCTGTGTTAAAACCCAAATTTTTAATCAAGGAGCCTTGGAAAAATAGATTTGATCGTCTAATATTTTGTGTCTTGTCCTGGCCAATTAAAAGATGCCCAAATCGTATTTTTAATCATATCTCAATTTTTTCAAATGGAACGAGGGTGGCTCATTAGCATATTTGGAAAAAGCATTTTTTTACGAATAATTTGATACCACATACTTGGTATTTTGAGTCAAATTGTCTTTATGGACCACATGTTATAATTTCAAATAAACCATATGCCAAAATGTCAAAAGTTGACATATGATATGCCATTCGATTCAGAGTGTCATTTTTTATCGAATAATGTAAAAAAATACCGAGGGTGCCATTTAAAAATCAAAAGTTGTAGTCATGTGACCGAAAACAATTGAATACGTCAATCAATCCCAATTTATGTGATATACTAACATACCCAAGTAGCAAAAAGAAATTCTAAAAGGATTGAATTATTTTATAACAGTCGAATAGCGTTGTCTTAAGGACTGCTTGATTTTATTAAGCGTTTGGTTTCGACCATTCTGTTTTTTAATAAAAGTTGTCATATTAAACTATTTTCTAGTGGTTTTTACAACGTATCCTATAACGCATTAAACGATAATTTCTTTTAGTATGATATAACACTTAATAAGATAATGCTATATGATAACAAACATATTATTTTATTAGACTCTTATACCCACCATGTAAGAGTTCTATAATATTCATATAACTAGTAGTCACAAGATCATATAATAGTTACTTAAACTTTTCTTATTAAAGTTGTATTACGTTGTATGATATAACGTTTTATTGCGTTAAACTACAGTGCTGTATACAACACCAGTTATATAGCCTTATATGATAAAATTGTGATTAACAAAATAAATTCGCTGTAATATCGGCATTATAAAACTGGTAATGTATAATATAGCCTCATTTTAAATTAAATGGTATATCTAGTTATTTATTTTGTTATTGTTGTTGTTGCAAAAGTAATATCTACGTAAGAGTATAATCAATCACAGTTATTATGAATTCTGGACAAAGTTGGAAAAAAGTTAACAAACGCAGTGGTAGTTTAATATAATAAAGAGCATGTAAGAAAAAACTCCTCGAAATTACGGCAAATAATCCCGAGAATTCCCTGGGTTCTCAAAAGCCAAAATCTCTCGGGTTGTCTGGCTTCTTCAAAGCATTGTTGCCACGTTGATGTAAAAGTTTTACTGTAGTAATGTTTGTATTGTTTTATTGTTGTTTTTCCGAGTCCTTAGGTTGCCGCTCACTCGTCGGGCACGCATGAAATGCATTGCGTGTATGAATCCATGAAAATCTGATCATGTTTGTTAGTTTAAATACTAATCAAATGAGATTTGGCAACATCTATTTGTCACAAATCTCAATATGTCCAAAATAGTGCCTGGAAATTCTGCGTAATGATAGATATTTATCCTATACCGTTTTATTTTACAACAAAGACTTATTTAAGGGATTCATTTATAATAAAATGGTTGCATTATAATTCGCCATGTTTAAGGCAGAATTTTTGTTGGCCTATAGCCGCCATTATATGAAGCAAAATTAAAAACATCAAAATACATTGTAAAATGTTATTTTTGAGAACTATTTTGTAATAAGATTCCCACATACAGTAATATAGTGTTTAATTAAATTAAAAACAAGAATTTTTGAAAATTTTATTTTATTTTATTGTTTAAATTTATATGTAAACCTTAATCGAAATTAAAGCGCTTTAATTTTTTGCCAAATACATACCTATAATCTACCAGTAAAATTTTCGGCGCAACTAAAATTGTCCCTGCTTTTCAAACCCTATTAATGATTTTTTATATTACATATTTGTTGTACCTTCTGGCTTTACCCGCCATTTTCATTGTCGAGTAAAGTCTCCTTTTTAACAATCCACATCCTCTTGATTCATTTTACGACACGCTTAAAATATAATTTGCTTCTAATATTCTTCGGTAAAAAATAAAATACTCTTGTATCTCGCTAAATAATCAAATGTTTTTATTGTTCTGTTTCTTAGATGTGACCACGTAATACACAATAAAACTAGTTTTATAATAGTCATATAACGCAGTGTAAAATAGTTGCATAAGAGTTGTATACTCTTTTTATAGAACTTCTATACTACTAAACGGTTGTATAAAAATGGGCCTTTTTTGGTTGTAAAGCTATCATATTACGGTCATATAGCACGTTATATGAATTGAGGTATCCTATAAAAATTATCACATAGCTGTTTATACAACCTTTATAAAATACAATTTGCTACTTGGGTACCAAATATCATTGTTTTATCTGAAAAAATAAAAAGTTATAGGGGGTGAGCCACTTTTGAGACGCACCCGGTATAGTATAGGGTGAGTCTTAAATAAGGGCAAATATTTTCTGAGCTGGTAGATATCGATAAAAGAAACATATTTTCTCTTTGCCTTTTTTTAAATAAAAAAAATCCAACAATTTTTAAACAAAAAAAGTCCAAAATAACAGAGTTATTTTACTTTGAAAATTAAAAAAAATGTGTATATTTTTTTTATTGATAGCTTCTCCAAGCTCTTGCGTTTGCTAAGTATTTTTCTAGATTATCAATATTTTAGTTTAAAATAAATCATTTTTAATAATTTAAAATAAATCATAATTGTCTAAATTAGAACTTTTATTGAACCTGTTGTTGTTGGCTTCTAATATTATTTAGACACTTACTATTCGTGATTAGAGTAACTGTAGAAGTATTCTTTTTTATGCTGATTGGACTGTAGCGTAATCACGTGGCGCTCAAAACTTACACCTCACCCCAACCCATCGCCACTGTAGAAAAGCTTGCGGCCGCTACAGTTCCCACACTGGGAAATATTAGAGTTGGCAAGACATTAATTTATTGAATTTCATTTTATTGTTATAGAGCGTTACATAGCAAAAAATATGACGTTAAATCAAAATTAATACTAACCATCTATCAAAGAATGAAATCTAAATTTTATTACCATACGCGTTTCAGCGCGTTTTGACTTTTAGGACTAAAAAATTCACCCATATTTTCATGTTTTTTTAGTTTTCTTTTAAACGGTATGGAAATTTGAAAAATTTTAAACGGGATTAACCATTTTAGAACAAGTAAATGTTTTTAGGAAGAATGCATTTTTCTAGAAATGTCGATAATAAAAAAGGTTTTCCTCCTGTAAAGACAATCCGGGGACATACTGTATGGGGTGGACCATTTTAGTTGTTTCTATAGGGTTAGGGTATCTAGGAAACCGTGAGAAATATTCAAATTTTGATACTGCAGTCTCGGGTTCTTTTTTTAAAAAACGCCACGGAGCGCAAACGGATTGTAGCTATTTTGATCGGTTTCGAAGCTACAGGGGAATTCCCAAATTTTGGTGCTTTTAAAAGATGTTAAGTTAACTATTAACCTCAGCGCATTAAATGCAGGGTCATTAAAACAATACAATAAAACAATACAATCACAGTCAAATACAGAGTCATTAAAATCAAATACAGAGTCATTAAAAAAACATAAGTATAGTTAGTATCTAAAAAAAAATATTTTTTTCAAAAAAAAAGTCTGACTACTCTACTGCATTCTACACAGAAAAGTGCCTTTACATTGTTTAATTCATTTTTGCGTAGTTGCTGATATAAATAAACTATCGAACATCTTCAAAAAGTACAAAATTTGAGAAACCCACTGTAGCTTCGAAACCGATCAAGATAGCCACGATCCGTTGACCATTGTGATTTTTTCAAAAAAAGAACCCGAGACTGCAGTATCAAAATTGAATATTTCTCACGGTTTTCTAGATACCCTATAGAAACAACCAAAATGGTCCACCCTGTACATATACACCAAAATAAATCAATATGATTTTAAACGCCACAATAACTCATACTGTATTCTAATGTTTTTAACAAAATCAACTCTACTACCTGGTTTGTACAGGTATGTTGTCTATTTTGTTGCTTAATAACACGTCAAAATTAAATACTCTCTACTCTACTTTTTACATTGTTTAGATCACTACTGTGGATCACTAAATATATTATATTTGTTCCAAAATTATGGATGATGACGAAGAGCTTGCGATTCCAGGTATTTTTCAGTATTTACGTTTTTTTTTTACTTTTACTATGCATAAGTATGAATAAATTTAATCAAGCGAGACTGGTCTAGGTTTTGCACAAAAATCAAGACCGGTGCACGACTTCCACAAAACCAAAACCAAGCATGCAAGACTCTTACGGTCTTGCATCTATTTTCACATTTATGTGACATAAGAAATTACTTATTTGTTCAAAGTTATTGATTTAATTTATTACAAATGCTGTTTTCCCTACTAATGTATAAAACGTTAAAGGAAGAAATGCTGATTCAATATATTTAAAAATACAAATTTTCTGCAGACAAATATTCGAATAGTTTCTTTCTTTAAAGTTTCATTTGCGCTAAATTACTAAAAATACTTTTTATTTAAATATTCTCTATGTAGAAAGTGGCCCAAAGACTTGCAAGTCGTGCAGCAAGACCAAGACTGGACCCTGCAAGACCAAGAGAGTTTGGTCTTGGTCTTGCATTTGCTGATCACTACGGCAAACACTAAACAAAAGATTAGAATTTGTTTTTGCTTCAGTACTTACTGCCAGCTGACGAATATTTAACATGCATCAGAAGATGGTTACGCAAGGCGTTTTCTTTCATGAGCTTTTCTGCAACTGAAAAGCCCGATATATATATATATATATATATATATATATATATATATATATATATATATATATATATATATATATATATATATATATATATATATATATATATATATATATATATATATATATATATATATATATATATATATATATATATATACGTGATGTTATCTCTCTTCTGCACTTACATTCCAAAATCTCATTACTTTGTTGCCTCTTTACTTTTTGGTGGTCGTTGTTTACTGAGTTTACAATTCTTCTCCATTGGGTTCTATTGTGCGCTGCTTCCTCCCACTGATTCTGCATGCTTATCCCTTTTAATTTTTCGTGGAAAATATTCTTGTACCTTTTGAGTTGTCCACATGGTTTCCTCGTACCGTCTGCAAGCTCACAGTGAACGAGAGATTTCGGTAAGCGATTTTCTTGCATCCTGCATACATGACCAGCCCATCTTCAGCTGTATTTAGTAATCAGGACTTCAGCGCTTTCTCAGCTAGCTTTCTCAAGGACCGATACGGTTGAGACATGGTGGTACCATATGATTCTTAACAGTTGGGTCCCTGTTGCAACTTCGTCTCGCAACACAGGTTTCTCTTCCATATAACATGGTGGAGATCATTATTGCTCGGCAAACTGCAAGTTTCGTTTTTGTACTCAAGCCATGATTATAGAAAACCCTGTCTTTTAATTTCCAGAATACTCTTGAGGCGCTGCTAATCCTGTGCTGCATTGCACAGTCGATATCGGCCTTTTCTGAAATCAAACTGCACGCCGAGGTAATTGAATTCCGCGACATATTCCAATAGTTCTTCTCCGATTTTTATAGCATTGTTATGATCTTCCGGGTGAGTGCACATAATTTTAGTTTTAGCAATGTTGAACTTAAGGCCCAAAGCCTCATATGCCCAGGTATACAGATTGTTAACTGGACAGTTACTTATAGGGGAACAGAATGGCAACACTGTCTATTGAGAACGCATGCACTTATAGGGTTTTCTGCCGACTCGTCCCGTCGCGTCGCTATCGACGAGTGGGCCGAGATTGCCATATTCCAACCATAAAGCTCTTGCCGCGAGTAATAAACAAATTAACAACCTGTATGTGTTCAGCATTTCTTTAATTGCGGTAACGTTTTTGCAACTAGAGTACAGTCACCAGCGTATTGAAGTTTTGCTTTATTACTTTTACCTTAACTTTTACTTTTACTTTAAGAGAACTTTTACTTTAAGACTACTTTTACTTTTACAGAGAATTACAAAAACTTCGAGAAAAAAGAATTATACTCCCAAAAGCACGCGAAACTTAAAAGTCATCATAGACATACCGTTTTACCTCAAGATTTGGACTGCGCAGTCCAAACCTTATTGAGATATTATTCAACGCATTATTAGCACATCATGACACCTTAAGTCTACGGACATACAGAAATCGAGCGTTTAAAGCGTCTAGAAACAAAATAATACGAATATCTTCAAGGAGCAGACTTTCTAGATGCATTTTATCCATTTTCGAATTTTGACAAACAAAGAAAAACAGCTACGCTTTTTGCAATCGAAACTTACCCAAAAACTAGTATCGAAAAATTGATAAAAAACATATAAGAATTATGCCGTGATAATAGTAAGTTGTAGTACACAAAAAAAACACTTCATCTGGCCATGACAACCGCCAATGAACATATACAGCACTTCAAGATACCAATAATACTTTGCAATACCAACTGTGGTTGAAAATTTTAAAAAGTGGACAAAATGCATTTAGAAAATCTGCTCCTCATATGAGTGGTCCGACCAGAAGCGTGTGGCATTTGGCGCTTTTGATTGTTGTTCGTATTTAATTGATTTTAAACATCTTGTAACTATTCCAGTACCAATCAATAACGACTTAGAACGTCGCATAGCCGATGCTTTCGAGGTATTTGATCACGCTGGCAATAAAACAGTTGATGTGAGAGAAGTGGGTACCATAGTGAGAGGTTTGGGTTGTTGTCCCACCGAGGCAGAAGTCCAAGAAATCATAGTAGCCGTGGAAGATCCAGAAACGGCCGGCAGCATCCACTTATCCAGATTCCTGCCGTATATCTCACAAATTATCACTGAACACAAGTATGTTTCTTTTTTAAATTTACTACATAAAATTATTTACTGCCTAACATTCATTATAATAAAGTAGTACATTATGACATGGCGGATCGGCTACGGAACTAATATAACTGTTCGAAATATTCGATTATATTGATTAATACAATTTGTATTAGTTCTGCATTCTTTGCCACCTTTTGTATTTAAAAAATCGGGACAGCACTAGTGCAACCTTTTTTCTTAAGTGTAAAATTTAATATTCCCATCGGATTTTGAAACAATATTTTATGCCTTTTTACGTTAACTTAAAAAACTATTCGAAATTTATAAATAATTATGTAAAAATAAAAAATGAAAAGTTGAAAACAAAATTAGTAAACAATCAATTAAATCTAAAACAACTAAAACAAAACCTAAACAAAATCAAAAGTTCCATATGTATAATTTGTATAATTGGCTTTATTAATTTATTATCTTTTTTTTATTAGTTTATCTAATTATTTTTAAATGAACATTTTTTTGCAAAATAAAACACTAATTCACCACAATACATCAAAATACTTTAAAATATAACATATTTAGAATACACAAGCGGGCTTTAATCCCTACAAGTGCGCTATAATTTCCATTAAACACTTTACTTTTAACACTGGACGCGCGTTTCGTTAACCAGCTTAGCATCATCAGCAGATGATGAAAACTGATGGTTAGCTTCAAATTTGTGGTTAGCGAAACGAGCGTCTAGTGTTAAAATATGCGATAATTAAAATTAAATAAGATTTGTAGTTCTGTTCTAATCAGCTTAACATCTATTTCTAGCGTCTGTCTACTTCTACTTCAACATCATACGTGAAAATATAATATAAATATCAAACCCTACACAATGAAGGCATATAATTTACTCTAGTTTTAAAAATACTTTATTTTTTTATCTATAATTTTTATATCATTTTTTGGCAAATTTCATTTACGCAAGTCTTTATTATCGAAAATATTCATTAAACAGAGTATCAATCTGTTAATAAAAACGTGGCTATTAAACAAATAAAAATCGGGACATTAGGGCTTTGCGTGGGG
Organism: Sitophilus oryzae; assembly: GCF_002938485.1. NCBI lineage: Eukaryota > Metazoa > Arthropoda > Insecta > Coleoptera > Curculionidae > Sitophilus > Sitophilus oryzae. The sequence continues at coordinate 13,412,883 of NW_022145945.1, read as the reverse complement.
ACGCGGGACTTTTGGGTCAAAATCGGGACTGTCTCGACAATATCGGGACGGGTGGCAACCCTGGCATTCGCCGTACCATTAGATTACCAATGATTCATTCCATTTTCCTGATTCGTTTACTATCCTTAATCGAATTTTACATTTTAATCCTAAATTTAACAACAATTAACATCATAATTACTAATTTAAAATGATACAGATATGAGCCGGCCAGTCCTGAGGAACTACTAAAAGCATTCCATACAGTAGATGTCGAACAAAGGGGTTTCTTAACAAAAGAATGCGTTTCTACCCTTATGACACAGGGCGGAGAACCATTTAATCAGGATGAATTGGACGAAATGCTCGAAATCGCTATTGATCCTCATACTCAAACAGTACCATACGAGTATTACATCAATCAATTGATGGTAAGATTTTATGTCTCATATAATAGCTAGGCAGTCAATAATACAGTCACTATTCTGAAAAACCTCAGGGTTCGGCAATAGTGCGTCGGGCATCTGTAGCTCCTAGAATAAAAAACTATTAATTTTGTTTAAGTGTAAACCCAAAGTATGTACGAGGATGTATTTCTAGTGGAGTGGTTTAAGCCTTTATGGGATACAAACCTCGGAATTCATTTACTGTGAACGAATTTTTATGAATATAAAACTTTTTGCATTGTATTGTTAATAATATATATTACAAAGTTTACCCATTTAAATTCGTTGCTTTCACTTTAGTATTTAAATAAACACACATATACAAATGCATACATACAATATGGCTCCGTTTTCCGGAAAAGCTCTGTATCAGGATGTCTATTTGAGATTTTCACTCCAAACCTTTTACAAAATATGTGTTTAATGGTAGCTCACATTTCAAAAATCTTTTTATAGCTATACAGGGTGAGTCAAATATATTTTTTTTCTCAACTCTCAAGTTTTAGTTTTTCAAATGAAATGTTTTATATTTGTTTAGTTTAGTGAATATGCTATAAAATTCCGGTTCCAAAAATACCTTAATACCATAGAGTATACTGAGTGACTTTTTAATTATAACCACGTCCATGGGGACGTCAATCTAGACGTCCAGGAACTTTCGTATAAGAACTTCTAATCGAGACGATTGACTTATTGTAAGTTTATCGCTAAGAAACCGCCGGCGCCGCGCCGTTTGCGAGCTTTTTAAATTTATAATGAATTACTAAGGAACGTAAATATTAACTCACGGACTATAAGAAGAAGACTATATAATATAAGAATCGCTTTTAAAACGTCCTTCGACGTTGTGCGATACCTAGTAGCCATTGGTTTCGTTCATCCCAGTCTCCGTCACGCAGATCCCTTGAGCTCATCGCCTTGTTGACACCCTCCATCCAGTTTTCCCTTGGTCTTCCCTGTTTCCTTCTCTTTTGTGGAAGCCAGTTTAGTGCCGTTTGCGTGTTGTCTATCCTTCTCACAACTTTTGTTCATACCACTTCAGTTGGACAATCTCTATTTCCTCTACTATAGTTTTCTGTCTATCCATTTTGTCCCTAATTGTCTCGTTTCTGTCTATCCATTTTGTCCCTAATTGTCTCGTTTCGTACTCTATCCATCCTTGATGTTCGTGCTGATCTCCTTATCGAGTCCATTTATACCGCCAGTAATTATTGTCTTTTCGTATTCTCCATTAATCTCTGACAATTTATTGCATTTCTGGCCTTAATTATTCAAGAAGAAGACTAAATGAAGCAAGAAGCATGATGTCAAGAAGGCCTGCTTCGGGACCAGAACTTACTAGATTTCGTGATTAGGAACAAAAGCAAAGGCATAGTCTTAATGTCAAAATTACGAAAAAATGTTAGTGTCTTCTTCAAAAGCGAATATCTCCAATAAAACTAAAGCTAATGAGATGAACCAAAAAACAAACTATCGAGAAAGGATGTATCTAAATGACAAAATGATTTAAAAAAAAATTTCTTGCTGTTTTAACATATTCCACAGGGTGTTTCAAACTTTCACAGAAATATCAACATTTTGTTTTCCCTCGTATAATTAACAGATGGGGAGTTTCATGTTTAATTTAGAAAGAGAATAAAATAATTTGGCTACACAATGCTTAAAAAATCATCAAAATCAGCCCACTAGAAAAATTTTGTGTCCATTTTTCCTACCGGTGAATATATTTCAAAAACTATACATTTTAATCCTATACTTTTCTAATGAAACTCGCCTTTATTTTTTTACCAGAATCCGAAAATCAATTAATATACAGGGTGTTCCATAACAAAAATCACAACTTTCATGTGTAACTTTTTTTGAGGCACCCTGTAGAACTCGATATAATTTTAGAAAATGCTTTAAATTGACTTACATAAGCTCACAAAATTTAACTTCAATACAAACTTTTGTTCTCCTTGCAAAAACCGCGTCGTGTATGCCGCGCCACCGTGTATAATTCGATTTCAATCAAAATTTCAATGATTAGAATATAAGCAGAATAGGTATAGCTTATGCATTAGATTCATTTATTTCAATAAATTTACTTAAAAAACAAATTAAAAAAATTCAAAAATTAAGAAGGAAATAAATAAGAATTTACTAAAATAAAAAATTAAAGGCAACTGAAAAAAATGGGTAAATATTTTAGTATTTTATCTAGAAAACACAATACAGACGGTTTCACGTTAATGCATTCACAGTAATTGAATTCCGAGGTAAAAGTCTCTGGGCACTCCACTATTCAGGAAAATATTTTAACTTCTATAGGATCGCTCAAGAAAGTGTGAGTGAATTGGGATGATTGGAATGCTTTTTTTTTAAATGAAACACCCTGTATATTATTGCATTTTTGGCTTCGTTTCAGATCACTTTTCATAATCCTAAGATATAAGTAAATATATTTCGGTAATTTCAGAGATAATTCGGAAATCTGGAAACATCAGATGCTGCGCTGCTTAGTATCTTCCCGTCTCAGCATATTTTATGAGAAGTGTACATTTGCACATCGTTTAGGGTAGTTAGTATTTTGTTATACTCATATGCGGAGTGCCAGTCCGCGCGCGGCCGTTTGTGATACTATTTTTACATCAATAATTTTATACTGTCGAATAAGGTAAGTTATTTCACTGATTTGTTTTAATCGAAAACGAGCAAATTGTGGTAAAAAAAAGTGAATAATCGACTTTTTTATTAAATAAGTATTATTTTTTAGATGTACTCTGCAAGAAAGATTGCAACAGCTCATGTAAGACTGTTTGAACGAAGATAACGAATTAACTACTGAACATGACAATGAAAAGGAAGAACGAGAAGTGGATATTATAGAAAAGCAAGGGCCAAAATAAATTCCGATAATGAAAAATAAATTTCAGATACTGAAGCACTGAATACAGTATTAACAGAGGATCGGCACTACAGAATTGTAATAGGCGGAAAAACAGTCCAACTGTTAGTGTCACAATTTCGTATGTTTTGAGCACACACAAATATTCTGTAATCACTGTTATACGGATTGATATGCACCTTATAGGACCTTATATTATTTACAATTCTGTCGTGTTAAATCCCTAGTGGGTCCCTAGATCATAATGATCATGATGATCTAGAGTTAAATGTCTTAAACGACTTTATTATTAAATGTAAGTAATTTCAGTTATTTGTAACTTCAAATATAATAATGAAGTCCATTTTATGACGTCATTATGAGGCCATTTTTGGGGCGTCTTTAAGACGTCTTTTTTTTCACGTGATTTTGACGTCATTTCTAGACCACAGACGAGTTGCGACTACTTATGACTAAAAAATAACGTCATTATGACGACCCTCTGCTACCTGGGGATTTTTTCATTATTATAAATTATTTTTGTATTTGAATAATATTTATTAATTTGTTTTTTGCGTGTTTTATGTTATATATTTTATGTTTGTTATTTGTAATAAAGCAAGTCAATAAATAATTGTTATTTTGATTATCATATTATTTTATGTCTTTACACCACTAGCAACGCTTAAAACCTCTTGAATTCAGCATGCGGACTCAGAGTCCGCTCGCGACCTTTCATGTATCAAATAAAGCGCGACCTCCGAAAGATTTAATAAATAAATAAAAATATATACTTTCTTCTCTAAAAATGATTTTACAGATTGTTACAAACACAAGATCTGTCCTGAAATCAAAACTATATTAGGTTTAGATGGTCTATACTTACTTTGCTATAAATATCGCATTCTTAAATCAAACGCCAAACTTTCTAAAATATTTTTTTTTTCTTTTTTTTTTATTAGTGTTAAAAAATTGTTGAGTTAAAAAATGAACATTTTTGGTATTTAAAGTATTTTAAAATTTTTAATGGTTTCGCAGATACACGCAGTATTATTTCATATGGCTCTTTCAACGGTAAAATACGAGCAAAAAATCATTGGGTGGCTTTGAATTGAATTTACTGTGGAAAATACCATATTAAATATAAAACCGCGGATATCTGCAAAAATGGTAAAAATTTGGAAATAACTGTAAATACAAAAATTGTTCATTTTTTAATTGTCCATCTATTGAAAAATAATATACAGGGTGTTCCATTAAAAAAAAACGAAGAAAACTTATTTTATATTTTCGAAAGCTTCGCGTAGAATGTTTAAGATCCTGTATGATTTATGATATTTACCATATTTATAGCAAAGTAAGTACAGGCCATCTACAGTACATATCTAATATAGTCTTGATTTCAGGACAGTTCTTGTATTTTTAATATTTTTTTTTAAGACTGAATTTTTTCTTTTATTTATTAATATCTCTGAAACTATCGAAATATATTTACTTATATTTTAGAATTATGTAAAGTGATTTGAAAGGAAGCCAAAAATGCAATAATATACAGGGGGTCCATTTAAAAAAAAATCATCCCGATCCACTCACATTTTTTTGAGCCACCCTATCTATAGAAATTAAAACATTTTCCTGAGATACATCCCAGTACCGGGTGGCCAACTAAGAATGGACGCCGACTGTATCTCAGAAACTACTTATCGTATAACTTTGGGAAAAAAATTCTAATAAGTAAATCGACCAAGAGAAATCGCTGGAAATTATTTTCAAGTTCGAAAAATGCCCGCTAGGGGGCGTTTCTCTGATAGCCAATCAGAAAACAGGATTTTTCTCAAAAATATGCAGGTGAACAGGTATTTTAAATATTACTGTTGTAATCATCGAGAAATTTGTATTTATTTTTATATAGAGTATTTTGCTCTATCTCATAAAATAAAGTGGTGAGGGAAGGTTAAACTTGCTTTTATTAAAATAAGGATAACTCTGGTTTAGGTTACGCGATTTAAACAAACTAGGGCTCGTTTAAAAGAGCTTTTCTTCCTTAATGATCTTCAGTATAAATTTTGTTTTCACAATTTTTTTCGTGGTAGCTAGAGGGCGTTGTTTGACATCATAACAGATATTGCACTTTTGCGTAAAAAAATTAAATAGGAGGCTATATTTCTCTTTGCACAGTTAAATAGAGCACAACATTTCCAAAATATCAGCGCAAACCGCAACTTTCTATCTTCTCTTTAACCGGAGATATTAAGAGAATAAATCATGTTAGGCTGCCGCTTAGGACTATATGGCCTAAAAATTATCGTAGTAGGCTAGGAAACAAAAAGAGGTAAATTGGTTACGTCAAAATATCAAAACATATATTTTAATTTCATTTTAATACCATTTAATTATTATTTATCCATGTTAGCCATGGAAATATGCCTCTCCAGCATCTCTCTATCTATTAAAGTAAGTGGTATCCAAGAAGCCCCACACATTCATAGCAAAATAAGCGGCACCACTGCCTCAACTACATCAACTGCATTCATGCTGATGAATTTGCAACAAATGCGATTTCATCATGATGGATCCCCTAACAAAATTGGCAATTCATTTCTTTGAAATTATAAATAGTTCATTTCATTCAGATAATTAAAAAAGTCCAGTCGTTCGCCATCCTAGAATTCCTGCGTAAACATTTACCGACCAACGGTCTTGGTGCTAAACTACGTGCATCGAGGGAAGATTTGGACCAGTAGTACATATTGTTAAGATTCGCACCTTCGTTCGATGCTATATGAAAAGTGGCCCAAACGACATAAACTTTATAATATAATAATAAATAACAAAAAACAAGTAAAACACGAAAACAAGTGAAATCAAGGACAAACTTGGATTAATAACTAAATGACGTTACATGAAATAAACCCCTAGTTTTCGACCATATGGCGGCACAAAATTCCTAGAAATTTTAATAAAATTATTAATTATCCGACTTTCAGACATTTTAATCTGAGAACTACTTACATATAATTAACCAATAAATTCGTAAAAATTTTATGGATGGATGATAATGTTACATAAACACGTTTATGATTTTTTGACGTAACCAATTTACCTCGTACGTATTTTTTGTTTCCTAGCCTACTACTATAATTTTTAGACCATATAATCCTAAGCGGTAGCCTAACATGATTTGTTCTCTTAATATCTCCGGTTAGAGAGAAGATAGAAAGTTGCGGTTTGCGCTGATATTTTGGAAATTTTGTGCTTTATTTAACTGTTCAAAAAGAAATATAGCCTCCTATTTATTTTTTTATGCAAAAGTGCAATATAAAAATTGTGGAAATCAAAAAAAATACAAATTTCTCGATGATTACAACAGCAATATTTAAAATACCTGTTCACGTGCATATTTTTAAGAAAAATCCTGTTTTCTGATTGGCGAAACGCCCCCTAGCGGGCATTTTTCGAACTTGAAAATAATTTCCAGCGATTTCTCTTGGTCGATTTGCTTATTAGAATTTTTTTCCCAAAGTTATATGATAAGTAGTTTCTGAGATACAGCCGGCGTCCATTCTTAGTTGGCCACCTGATACATACTTTCAAGTACAAACCCAGTACAAACAAAATTCCCAAGTTTTTTATTCTAGGAGCTAGAGATGCCCGACGCACTAATGCCGGACCCTGTATATCAAATTTTGCCAGAATATATAATGGCAGTTATTCCATTTACACCCTGTACAATCCCTTTTTCACCTTTTCCTTCTCCTAGTATGAACCTGAAGGCGAACATAATGTTTATAACTTGGCTGACAGGGTAGAAGCTGAAAAACCCCCACCTGTAATCGTGACCCGTAGAATGTCCTCCTATTTAAAAAATGCTGCTAATATCTTATAACATCCAAGTATACCTATTTAGTATTTTTATTAAATGAATCAATATTTTTTTCAAATTTTATTAAAATATATGTATAGTTCTGTATAATATATTATTTATAAAATTCATTTGAGTACCTATATAACCAATAATATAAAAAAATAAAAATTAATCACATACTTATAGTTTGGAGAACTGAATATTTGAATCTTTCATTAACTGTCCAGTAGCGGCTGTTGCCAAATCTTCGCTTTGTAACATCAATTGATTCAAAAGAGCCTATAATATTTTTAAAGTTATTTTTTACCTACTTATCCAGAATATGATTAAAAAGTTTTATGATTAACTATACTTTGTTTAATGACAGTTAATCGATACTTATGGAAAATTAAATTATGAATATTTAACTTTTTTAACTATAAAACCAAAGGCAAGTTGATCATTCCACTTTTATAACATACTGTTTGTCTGTTTCAGATTGATGAAATTCAACCTCAAAATACAACTCAAAAAACATAAAAATACACTTACAATATGCTCCAAACCTTCTTCCACAGTATGATCTCTGGAAAATACTAGGCTAGCTTTTGTTGTCTGGATAGCCACAGGACTCTTTTTTGCAATATCTTCTGCTATATTGATTACAGATTCAATCATCCTGGAAAAATAAAACTAATGGATTCGGTGTTTTGCCATTTTTTTATTATTATGATGATTTTTTCTGTAATTGTATGCAAGCTTTTTTTCATTTTAAAAATAGCATATACAAGGTGGTCTGAACTGTATTCCGGAAACTTCGGCAGCATATTCTGCAGATAAAAAAATAAATGTATGTAGTAGATACGTATAAATGTATGTCCTAAAATGCTTAGATTCGGAGATACAGGGTGTAGAAGTTTCATTTTTATTTCGATTTTTTCCAAATAATTTCTGAAGTAAAGTCAATATTTGAATGAAAATTGGTGTCTGGGAGTTTTTTGACATGAGGAATTTGATTTTAATGTCAATATGACTCCTACTAGTAGAGGGCGCCACCTACATATTTTTTAACTGGTTTGAAGAGCAATAACTTTTCGTCCGTACCTGTATAAAACTACTGAGTAAAAAAATATACATTTACGACGTTTTTTACGTGAAAAAGGTCTCTTGGTAAAAATCGCTACGAGTAGTGGTTTTCGAGATGTTTGGAATAGAAATTATCAATACCTGTCATCACTGACATAAATTAAACATGTTAACTAAATAGTTATTAGACTGAAATCATAAATTTGAAATGTTTTTGTGCCAAAAGTTCAACAGAAACTGTTTTATCATCATTTTTTGCATAACAATTTATGATTAATTTAAAAAAATAAAAATTTCCCAAATTTATTATATCAGTGAAATAACTACAATATCTACTCAACGTGTTATTTTTCGTCAATAATGACATGTATTGACCATTCCATTCTAAATATCTTAAGAACGGTTGCTAGTAGCGATTTTTATGAAGAGATATTTTTTATGTAAAAAATCACGAAAATGTATATTTTTTCACTCAGTAGTTTTATACAGGTACGGACAAAAAGTTATTACGCTTCAAAACAGTTAAAACACATGTAGGTGGCGCTCTCTACTAGTAGGAGTTACAGGTAGGAGTCATATTGACATCAAAATCAAATTACTCATGTCAAAAAACTCCTAAGCAGCAATTTTCATCCACATATTTACGTTACTTCAGAAATTATTTATAAAAAATCGAAATAAAAATGAAACTTCTACACCCTGTATCTCTGAAACTAAGCATTTTAGGACATACATTTATACAAACTTTTTTACTTATTTTTATCTGTAGAATATGCTGCCGAAGTTTCCGGAATACAGTTCGGACCACCCTGTATATTGATTACTTTACTTTTAAAATTTCAGCTTAACAGGAAACTAATTATACAAGTACCGGTCTATGTACTTACGTATCTTTATCATTGTAAACTTTTGAAACCAAACCACTGGTCACTGCCTCATCGGCTGGAAACTTTCTACAAGTATAGCACAACTCTTTTGCCAAACTATCCGAACCTATGACTTTAGGAAGTCTTTGTAACGAACCTATATCAGCAGCCAGGCCCACATCTGCCTAAAAATTACTAATTATCATATATAATTTGTCTATTACCAAATTAACATTACTTCTTTGACAACAAAGTAAGCATCTTTTGTACAATGCCGTACATCAGCAGCAGTTACCAAATCTACACCACCTCCGATACAAGCTCCATGAATAGCAGCAATAACTGGTTTTTTACAGTGCTCAAGAGATGACATGCTTTTCTGATATAATGTACAGAGCTGATATAGAAGTTTAGCCTTACGTGCAGGATCCTCAATTTGAGCTACTGCTGGTAAACTGTTCTGGGCAAAGTCTTTTAAGTCAATTCCTTCAATAAACAATTTTTTTCATGCCCCTAGTATAAAATAATTATATAATTTACCTGCACAAAATATTTTGCCTGATCCACTTAAAACTACAACCCTACAGTCTTCAGAATCACTCAGTGTCTCAAAACATCTTGTTATTCAACCTCAAAATACAACTCAAAACTTGTAAAAAATACAGCACAATATGCTCCAAACCTTCTTCCACAGTATGATCTCTGGAAAATACTAGGCTAGCTTTTGTTGTCTGGATAGCCACAGGACTCTTTTTTGCGATATCTTCTGCTATATTGATTACAGATTCAAACATCCTGGAAAAATAAAACTAGTGGATTTGGTGTTTTGCCATTTCTTCATTATGATGATTTTTTTTAATTGTATGCAAGCCTTTTTTCATTTTAAAAATAACATATATATTGATTTAAAGTGAATTAAACTTTATTTTTAAGTTATTTATATGTTAAAAACAACATTTAAACTCAACAGCAAACTAATTATATAAGTACCGGTCTATGTACTTACGTATCTTTATCATTATAAACTTTTGAAACCAAACCACTGGTCAGTGCCTCATCGGCTGGGAACTTTCTACAAGTATAGCACAACTCTCTTGCCAAACTATCTGAACCAATAACTTTAGGAAGTCTTTGTAACGAACCTATATCAGCAGCCAGGCCCACATCTGCCTAAAATTACTAATTATCATATATAATTTCTCTATTACCAAATTAAGATTACTTCTTTGACAACAAAATAGGCATCTTTTGTACAATGTCGTACATCAGCAGCAGTTACCAAATCTACACCGCCTCCGATACAAGCTCCATGAATAGCAGCAATTACTGGTTTTTTACAGTGCTCAAGAGATGACATGCTTTTCTGATATAATGTACAGAGCTGATATAAAAGTTTAGCTTTACGTGCAGGATCCTCGATTAGAGCTACTGCTGGTAAACTGTTTTGGGCAAAGTCTTTTAAGTCAATTCCTTCAATAAACAATTTTTTTCATGCCCCTAGTATAAAATAATTATATAATTTACCTGCACAAAATATTTTGCCTGATCCACTTAAAACTACAACCCTACAGTCTTCAGAATCACTCAGTGTCTCAAAACATCTTGTTATTTCCCTTTAAACAAATGTAAACGATAATACAAGCATTGAAAAAGAAATAATACATACTTAAACATAGCATTGTTCATTGCATTTAATTTATCTGTCCTATTTAGCTCTACATGATAGACAAACTCCTTTGGAACAGAAACAGACAAATGTTCGAATTGTGGAATATTCGTGGACATTTTGGAAATGTTTGCTAAAAAAATTGTAAACTCATATTTTAAGATATTTGCATAAATGTTTGAAGACTTACATGAGTATAATACATTTTGTACAATCTTTAAACTAAATTTTCTATAGCCTAACCGAAAAACCATTTTGTTTAAATAATATAAACCTACCCCAATATAAATCTGGAAAGAGTTGATCAACCTTTGACCAGAGTCTTTATCATTTATAATTAATGTAAAACAAATATTTTATCAATGATTCGAAATACCTTTTTATTGGTTAATAAATTTCAAGTTAAAGGTATTTGTGAATTAATATTAATCAATATCACAGATCAATATTAAAAATTAAAGGCAAAACAAAACAAAATTGCGATGAACTTTGAACTTTGAATCTTGACCACATAATAACATATATAAAACTTACAAAAATATGCTTCTACAAAAACATATATAATATATTTCTATCAGTCAGCCGGATAGTCTTAGCAGCTGTGGCCTTAAATATCATATATTATTTGTATTTAAAGCTTCAGCCGAATAGTCTTGGCAGCTGTGGCCTTCATTATCATATACATATAATTCGTATTTAAACCTATCTTCATTGAGTAGAAATTAACCTAGAAATTTTGACAGTTCAATGTTTAATTTCTTTTGTTTTGTAATTATAATAATTTGTTTATCTGCCTATTTTTAGGCTTAATAATTAATTCGCTAAATATTGGTCGAACATAAATTACCATTGTTTTTTAAGCAAAAATGCTAGATGGGTGGTACTGTAGATCCATTGCAAATGAAGCAGCACAGGCTGAGGAAGAGGAACAAGCTCTTGAAGAATCGAAATTCAAGAAGGAATACAAATTTTTGAAGAGGAAATTTCAGAACCTCATTTATGTATGTTATAAAAGTTAATATAATACTCGTAAGTTTAGTTTTAAAATGTACTCTTATAGGAAAATGAGGCGTTTCAGCAAGCCCTTCGCACTGCCCAAAAAAAATTATTACAAGTGACAAGAGACAGATCGTTTCTACTGGATCGGTTATTGTTACATGAGAAAATTGATCATTCAACTTCCGAGTCGGATGAAACTGAGTCTTCAGAAGATGAACAGCCAGCAGTAAAAGTTGAACCGCCAAAAAGGTAATTTGATAATAAGGTTTATTTACGGAATTGTGTATTGTGATATTTCTACAGGAGAAAAGTGTCAGACGGTTCGTCCCACAATAATTCATCACAGCATGTTAGTGCTGGGAAGTCGGTATCATCAGCGAAAAGGAGGAGACCTGCCAATTCCCGCTCTTCAAATAAACAAGTTCATCAATCGATGGTAAGTAATATTTTCTTTTATTTTAAATATAATTATTATTGATAATAAATTATTTTTTTAGAAACTGCACGTCCCTACAACCAATGTTCTCTCGGATGGCCACATGACACCTGAAGAAGTAGAAAGGCACTTGCAATCTCAGAGTTTCTTGGATTTAGTACCAGAAAGGGCGCCTCCAACTGTTCCTACAGAAATGTTCAGCAACGAGCCCTCATTAGATAGGTAATAATAAAAAAAATAAAAATAAACACCACTTTTTTTTTTAATGATATTGATATGATCTATTATATTTGTAGTGAGTCAAATGACATGATAGGAGAACTGGAAACATCTCCAAGTAATATGGAGGAGGAAATCAGTATTGACATGCTACCAGAATAGTACATTTAGATAAAATATGTTGGAGTGAATGTTAGTGTGATTATGTGCTAAATAAAACTACTTGTTAAGATTTTGATAAATAATAATTTTATTATATTTGTACAGGTGTACAGTTTTAAATTTTAAAAAGACTCAAATCTTAAGTAATTTTTAAAATCAAAATGCTTTAAATCTTCAATTTCAATTAAGTCAATTTCAATATAAAGTTCAAACGATTTGTTTTAAGTCCTTGACTTAAATCATTTTATTTCAAGTTAAGTCATTTTTGTAAAGACTTTAATCAATATAACTTTATTTAAGTCGTTTTTATGACTTTGAGTCTATATTTTTGACTTAAATCACGATAATCTGCAAGTTAACTCAATAAAATGGCTTAAAAATCAATATAATTACCCTCTAGTGAAGACAACCAGAATTCAGTAAGTACCTGTTTTTTAAATGTTAATATTATTTTTCAAATTACTGATTTTCATATTATCTGTATATACAGGGTGTCCCAATATTCCGTGGACATAGAACTACTACATATTTTTGGAATCAAAATAAGTTTATTGGATACACTTTACCTCTATACAAAAGTGCTTCGTTTGTCCGCTAGAGGACATCAAACTTTAAAAAAATAAAAACACTTTTTAAGATATTTTAAAAACCGTTATTCCGATTTGAATGAGATTTTGGGTGACTATGTTTTGCTAACTGCTTTAACATTTGACTCTCACAAAAATCAAGAAAAAATACGGGAAGGGTAAAAACTACCCCCACCTCTACATAAATCTTAAAATTGTCTTTTTAGTAATTGCTACATTTTTTGTCTCTTGTAAAAATAACGTCACCACACATCCTTTTTGAGGAAAAAAATTATTTTTCCGAAGCAGATTTCCAAAAAGTGTTTTTTGTCACAAAAAGCTACGGAGGCGCATAAAATCTATTATGCTCTAATAATTTAGTTGGCGAATATTATGGAATTTTATATTATATCACAAATTATATTTGATAATAAGCTTCATAAAAAGTTTAAAAAATAACAAATTTTAAATTAATTAACATTCGGGTTTATTTCTTATTGATGCCCTCTAACGGGCAAACGAAGCACTTTCGTATAAAGGTAAATTATGTGCAGTCAACTTATTTTGATTAAAAAAATACGTCTATATCCACGGAATATTGGAACTATCTGTATATTTTGTAAGTCTACTTTCGAAAAATAAATTCTCCAAGAATTTTTTTCTCGAAAACTATATGCGATGTGACGTTTTTTTACAAGAAACAAAAAAAGTAGCCAACTCAAACCAGGCCATTTTACGAAAAGAAATTCTGTCATTGGTGGATTTGGATAATATTTATACCAAAATGTATGTAGGGGTGGGGATAGTTTTCACGCTTCCCGTCCTTTTTTTTTATTTTTGTGAAAGTCAATTATTAAAGCACTTAGCAAAACAAAGTCATCTAAAATCTCATTCAAATCGGAATAACGGTTCTTAAAATATAAAAAATGTGTTTATTTTTTTAAAGTTTGATACCTTCTATCGGTCAAACGAAGCACTTTTGTATAAAGGTAAATTGTGTTCAATGAACTTATTTTGATTCCAAAAATACGTATAGTAGTTCTATGTCCACGGAATATTCGGACACCCTGTATATTTTTCTCTAAAATAAAACACTTGCATTAATCGTAAAAATCGTATATAAATACCTATGTATCTACTATATTATAGGATCTACTATAACTCTGAAACTAAAGTTTCAAATAAAGTCATACTTAGATATAGTATGACTTTATTTGAAACTTTTCCTAACCAAATCCATTTACTCACTAGTAATTTACGTAGAGTGAAAATAAGTTTGAATCGTAAAGTTCCAAATATATATTTATTATGATTTTTTACATTTTTGTTTGTTTTAATATAATTTCGGTTTAACATTGCGACGGTCTAACGCATCTACCAGTTCTGTCTTGTCTTAAATATCCTCGTCTACAGAAACAACCCTTTTTACATACTGCTATACACGCGCCTGGATTTCTTCTGGAACATGAGGGCGGACAGCTTGATCCGCATGTTAGATATTCTTCATGAGGTCCACGACATGCTGAAAAAATAATATTGTCATAATTATTACTGAATTGAGATATACAGGATGTCCCGATATTCAGTGGACAGAACTACTACGTATTTTTGGAATCAAAATAAGTCCTTTGGACACAATTTACCTCTATACAAAAGTGCTTCGTTTGACCGCTAGAGGGCAGCAAACTTAAAAAAAATAAACAATTGTTTTAAGATATTTTAAGAACCGTTACTCGTATTTGAATGAGATTTGTGGTGCCTATGTTTTGCTAAGTGCTTACACATTTGACTTTCACAAAAACCAAAGAAAGGTACGAGAAGGGTGAAAACTACCCCCATCCCTATATCTTAGTAGAAATATTTTCCACCAACCACCGATTTTTTTTCGTAAATGGTTCTTCCAGTATTTACTACATTTTTTATCTCTTGTAAAAAAACACCAACGCTCATACTTTTTGAGAAAAAAATGTTTTTCCTCCAAAGCTGACTTAAAAAATAATTACTAGCTTTAAACGGCAATAACTTGTTTAATTTAAATGGAACACCCTATATATTTTACATGAATCACATGCACAATGTAATTGTCTATCAAATTGTATTATACCATTTTTTACCTATCTCTTCAATTTTTTGTAGAAAATGCATTTTCTTATAATTTAGACCTCATTTATCACTATACCCATGAAATATTGACATTTTAGATTATTTTTAAAGATGTAACAAATTTTCAAAGAGTACAGATACTAATATTGTCGATATAGTTCGCTTATTTCATTAAAAAATAAAAAAAAACTGTTTAAATATTTTTTGTTAACAAGGACCAATTAATATGATCCCAGCATTCAAACTACGTTAATTGACTGTTTACGTTGATTAATA
Organism: Sitophilus oryzae; assembly: GCF_002938485.1. Lineage (NCBI taxonomy): Eukaryota > Metazoa > Arthropoda > Insecta > Coleoptera > Curculionidae > Sitophilus > Sitophilus oryzae. Next base: position 13,397,369 of record NW_022145945.1, on the reverse strand, counting down.
ATATTTGCTCCAAATACTCAAAAACTGAATTTTGTGTGTGTTTTAGACAGTGTGGTAAAAAGTAACACTTTATATATTTTATTTCATTTTTTGACGAATGCTTATTTATAAAAACAGAAACGTTCATCTTCATAACTTATTATTATATTGATTCTGAGCCAAATTCACACACACATTTATTTAGAATACTTTATTAATTTAACTAAAACTTTTGGTCGGAAATAATGGATATGTATATTTAATTGGTATACTCTTTCACAAAGATTTAAATAGTTTTTTTTGTATACCAATGGGCTTGCAATACATTTTGTACATATATGTTGCTTTAAAAAAATCTGAAATGTCAATATTCCATGGGTATAGTGATAAATGAGGTCTAAATTATAAGAAAATGCATTTTCTACGAAAACTTGAAGAGATGGGTAAAAATGGTATAATATAATTTGATAGACAATTATATTGTGCATCTGATTCACCTAAAATATATAGGGTGTTCTATTTAAATTAAACAAGTTATTGCCGTTTAAAGCTAGTAATTATTTAATATACATTTTTGGACACTCTGGTAGTCAAATTTTTATTATTGCAACACAATATCTGATCAATAAATAATCGTCAGTAAATATTTAGTATTAAAAACTTTGATACCCTTGGAGAAATGAAGCCTTAAAATTTTTTCTGCAATTTCATAAAATTAAAAGTATTTAAAAAACGGTAAGGTTTAAGTGTGATAAACCTTAATCAAATTTACCTTTATTTCAATCGTAGAATCAAAAAATAGAATAATATACAGGGTGTTCTATTTAAAAAAATACAACTATAATATTTTTTACTTATTTGGTACACTCTGTATCTTGTAAAAATATTTTTAAATTGTAGCTCTAAGAGTCCTTCAACGAACCCAAAACTTACAATTTATAAAAATCTGATCGTTTAGCTACAATATTCTGTGTCGTATGTGGTGAACAACCCTGTAGAGGTAAATTGTGTCCAATTAACATATTTTGATTCCAAAAATATGCAATAGTAGTAGTAAATATGTACTACTACATACAACTACACACTACTACAATGCAGTAGTAGTATTCCAAAAGAGGGACACCCTCTATATACCAAACATTTTTTTTATTTTAAGATCTTAATTTTTTTAATCCAGTTTCTACAGGGTGACCCATTAATGTCGAAGGTATGAGAAAGAGCTTGATATAAATGTTGCATGGCTTATAAAGATGCATATATAGTTTAGAAATATGTTGTTGTTACAGGGTGTCCAATAAGAAAGTAATGATAAAACTTTAAGTTTTTTAATATACAACCCAAAGATTCAGCATAAAATTATGCATATAGGACACTATTTTTATTTAGAAAACTATGCGGTGTTGCCATTCTATTTCTTATTTACAGAGACTTTGGTTAAATCATTAAGTACATATGTCCGAAAAGTGGTTAAAACTGGGTTTAACTTTATTAATACTTATACAGGGTGAGTCTTAAATAAGTTCAAATATTTTCACGGCTGGCAGATCTCGATAAAAGAAATATATTTTCTTTTTACCGTTTTTCAAATAAGTCCGTCAATAAAAAAAGTCAATAAATTTCGGAGAAAAGTTCCATGTGATGTGGACTTCATCTGTGACACTGTATACAGACCACCCTGTATATGAGGCTTGTTCACTGAGGATGCAAATCCTCGTTGAGTGTATCAAAAATTACCAAATTGTTACATTTGCTGAAAATGCCGTTATTTGAAACAAAGGTATTTTATTTATTTGCACTGAACTGCATAAATAATTTAAAAAAATAATTAACCTACTTAAAAATGAAACAAAAAAAATGCTAAATAAGTATTTTTTAATAATTGCGTGTAATTATACCAAAAAATTAAGTTTATTCAAATTAAACAAGAATATGAAAAATCAAAAAATTGCTTATTCTACTTTATCCAAAAGTTTAACTTACCTTGAGAATTTGCTAAACTCACAAAAACCGACAAACATAATATCGTAGCGATCACTATTGCTTTCATGATTGTATTTATGAAATTCACTCCTGATGGACAAATAACAACTATTCGCTGAAGTATACCGATCAACTGGTACGATGGTAACTAAAAAACGGTACTATATATAGCAGGTGGGCCAGGGGAATTTTGTTGTTGTGTTAATATGTATATCAATTAATGCAGAAAATCGTTTATTACCATATATATTATTTACAGCGAACTTTGTCAAGACAAAGATATTAAAATGGTCGAAGACAGTGGCGGGTTAAATAAGTAATAATTTAATTAGAATGAGTAATAATGCTATTTAAATTAGCCAAAAAAATTCTATTTGAAACTATTGTTTCTAAAATATGAATGAAATGAGTATATAGTCTTGGTCTTGGTTTTTGTCTTGGAGGGTCCAGTTTTGGTCTTGGTCTTGCTGCTAGACTCTTGCAAGTCTTGCAGTTTTGTAATATATATATAATAGAAATAAAATAGCAATAAGATGTTTTAAAAATCATGAAATTTTGATTTTCCAATTAATTATTTATTAACTACTTGGTTACTTTTGAACCGCCATAACTTTCATAAGTTTATGTTGAGTTAGCAACCCATCAGAGCAAACTCTTTGCCTTCAATTTTCTCGAAAACCATCACTCTGGGCGATGTGCAACAAGGGTACCTTTTTTGTAGGAAAAAGTATGTAGTTTTCAAAAAATGCACCCACGTTGCAAAAATAAACTCAAAAAAGTTATTCACAAAACAATCCCCTACCCTTGCAAAAACTACCCTGTCCGCTTTTCCAAATAATTTTTCAGTATCACCATTTGATTTAGGGTCAAAATTTATGGCAGAGCATTTTTTTTCGAAATTTTATCTCGTTTTTTAAGCCTACAATTTCAAAACAACCGTTTTTTAAATCCACCCTTTCAGTGCCCCTAACTCCCTTAATATGCATTTTCCGTCCTATACTTATAGGAACTTTTTTTACTATTTTTAGGAGTACTATCACCCCCCATATGGTGTTTTTTTACACCATTTCAATAACACCCTGTATATGCGTTTAAAGATTGCGATTTTAGTATTAGTGAAACGGTAAAATATAAAGAAATTTTAAATAAATTAATCTCCTCTGATTTCGCTAATGCTAAAATCGATGCATCGGAACATTTAAACGCAAATATCTTGAAAACCGTTCACTGTTTAGAACTAAATGACGAGATAGACTTTTAGATAAAAAGAAGTCCTAGCCCTTTCATTTATTGAAATTACTGTTACCACAGGATAAAGAAGTACCACCAGTAGTACTATACCATAATTGGAAGTACGTTTTCAGGGCTGTTACGGAATTTTACTCTACACAGGGTGTTCCAGAAATAAGTGCAAGTATTTTAAGGGGTTGTAGATCTTGTCAAAAGAAACATTTTTTCTCTTTACCGTTTTTCAAGTAAGCCAAAAAAAAATATTTTTTGCTAAAATTTTGAGAACCACTGGATCTTTCCTGGATTTTCTTTCATGTAAATTTAGGTAGTAACCTATGTTGTCATATTATCAAAAAATTCCAAATTTTCAAATTTTTCTTTTTCGCAAAAAATACCTCATAGGCGTGTTTCTGAGGCCGAAATATACTACCAGTTAAAATACTTACACTTATTTCTGGGACACCCTGTATTATTATTATTTACACCGATTTTTATTTAAGCTTTTCTGGGCTGTGATTTCTTCGGGAAGTATTTTAGGGCATATATTCATAGGGACTTTTTGTTTTATTTTTATCTGTAGAATCACCCACCGAAGTTAGATACACTATTTTTTTGACACCCTGTACCCATTGAGGTAGAAAAAGAAAACGTATGCTAAATTTATAAAATGTGACACAGATACACAATTTTGTATAATATTGGAACCAACTCTTTCTATAGACTATTTAATTTTAAAATTATTGCATATGAGCAGTGGCGGACTAAGGGGGGGCGGAAGGGGCGGCCCGTCCCGGGCCCCCTCTTCTAGTAATGTAGAATGTTTAGGAGGGGAGTTAATCACCGCGACCTTATAGATCTATTGTGTGTTCCCCTTTCTTGAGTTATAACGAGTTATAACTCATCATACAGTCTCAGGGCTTTAAGAAAAGCCAGTATCTGAGACGGCTCCACAGAGACCAGCTCTCCATCCTCGACATCAGACGTACCAAGGTTCATAGCACGAATGGTCGTCGTCTCGGCATACTCAGTGATAAGGTGTTCTGGTGTTTCCCCATTTTCCCCACAAAATCTGCATTCGCCGTTGTTTCTCAGTTTCAGCGTACTGAGGTGTTCGTTGAGGAGACAGTGTCCTGTTAGAAACCCCGTGACAATCCGAAGATTGTTTTTACTTAAATCAAGGAAAACCTTTGATTTTTCTCGGTCATAAGTTCTAAGGAACTTTTTCGAGTGTCTTAGACCGTTGGAGGACACCCATTCCAAGTTACGGATGGAGTCTTCCAGATTCTTCAGTTCCGCTTTCACTTGGTTCCCGTTTGGAAAACAGAACGGTTCTGGTCCAGTTAGTGGAGTATTCGCTCCTTTTCTAGCTAGATCATTTGCTTTTTCATTGCCTTCTATCCCTTGGTGAGCAGGCACCCAGAGTAGGCGGACTTTATTTTCGTTGCCTAGTTTGTTGAGCTTGACTAATCTGCTTGACTATCGGATAGGATGGCAATTTCCTGTTTTCGATAGTTCCTATCTAAGGGGGCCTCCAAATCTTAATAAGTAATTTTTTATTCAAGTTATTTTTCAATGGTTTCATTACTTATTTTTACTAAATAAACATTTTAAACTACAACCAATGCCCAGCATAACTTGTATTCTCCCCTTCTTTGCCGATGATGAGCAGTGAAGTCTTTAGTATACGGGGGCCACGGGCCTGAGACAGCAAAGAGGCCCCTCGGATCTTGGAGAACTTACAAAATCGCGATATTTTGTCGCGGTATTTCCCTGGAAGCAATTTTAAGAAAAAAATATTTAAAATTTTTGGACGAAAAAAACTACCTGTCAAAAAAATTTGTACAGCCTAAAAGTCAAATTTAGTGATTATCACAGCCCCTATGACATAAAGAAAAGACATGTGGCTATCTATTTCTAAAATTAAATTGTTCAAATGTCATATAATAATGGCGGTAGCTGTCATGGAATTGAGCGATTAAAAATTATCATAACTTTTTTTCAAATGGAAACCCACTTTTTTATTTCACTAGTGAAAAGGTTTTACAATTCGTTACGTTTTAACTAGACATATTCCTATATTCCTATATTTAAAATAAATCGTTTTTAAGTTATTTAAGATATAGTTTCAAAACGTATATTTTTCTTGATTTTATCTAGCTTCCTTTGGCATATTAAGTGTCAAACAGTCAGACAATTTATTTCCATCTGTCACAAAATGAATTATTTGAATTTCCTATATTATAAATACTGCTGCTTAAAAGTTTAAACAGGGTATTTATATAAATATATCTCCGTATTTTCGTTCTTTAGTGATATCTAATAGTTGATCTTTTAATAATATACCGTACGATCAAAAAAAAACAGCGCAAAGTTAGCTTGGAAATGATGATCGATAATATACTGTCATAGGCTACTGGTTAAAATCTAGAAAAATACACGCTTTAAAGCTAAATCTTAAATAACTTAAAAACGATTTATTTTAGGTACAGGAACATGTATAGTCAAAAAGTAACAGTCGAGTGAGTGTCTGAGTGAAATAAAAAAAGTGGATTTCCATTTGAGAAAAATGATTAATCATAATATTTTAATCACTCAATTCCATGACAGTTGCGGCCATTATTATATGACATTCGGACAATTTAATTTTTGACATAGATAGCCACATGTCTTCTCTTTATGGTACAGTAGCTGTGGCAATATGGTGGCAATCACTAAATTTGACGTTTAGGCTATATACATATTCATTAGCGTATAGTTGTAAGGCTTTTGTTTTTTAAAAAATGAAGAATAAGTTTAAAAAACACATTTTTTGAATAAAACCTTTACATGAATTACTCTATCAATAAATTTCATAGACTTGGTTATCAAAGCCGTGTTCCCGTAACACATTTTTTGAACACAACAAAATAATATTAACTAAACAAAACTAGAAAACCTCATTTTTACTACATCAAAAGCAAATAAAAATTAATCCGTAGCCAAGAGTCATAATTCAAGATTACTCTGGGGGGTGCCCAGCAGTATCTTGGGGGGCCCGGCACTCCCGGGCACCCCCCTAGTTACGCCAATGTACATATTTTTGACAGGCAGTTTTTTTCCTCCAAAAATCAGAAATATTTTTTTTTCTCAAAAACGGTTAACGTTAGATATAGAGTGTTTAATACCAAAATTCATAAAGTTTTACAGAGAATTTAAGTATGTAATAAAAAATGGGGTCACCCATTTAAAATAAGAAAGTTGCTGCCAACTTCCAGTACTTCCGAAAGTGCCGCCATATTGAAAATATTTTTAATCGATAGATATCGTTGTGAAACAATGATATGCACAAAATCTCGTATCTAGATATTGTAGTTCTCTAGAAACTTCTAATGCAGGCTCAGCCTGGGACACCCTGTATAAATACTTGAATTTTGTCAACCACTATAAACGTCATTCAATATTTATAAAATGTACATTAGAAGTATATAATTATCTGAACAGACCGGGGGCCACATTTAGCTTCGCCGCCCCGGGCCCCCGACAGACTTAGTCCGCCACTGCATATGAGCCCGTAGCCTTACAGCATCGACACACAAGGACCGTAAACAACAAACAACAATTCTATTAAATACAATATTTTTTATTATTTTACTTTTGTATTAAGTCGATACGTAACAAAATTAACATCAGAATATAAAAAATATAACATAATTTTGATATTTTAACACTCATCCGGTTTGACACATTTCCCTGTTGAGGCATGCCTCAAATAGCCCTCCTTACAAACACATTCTTGCTGGCAAGACAATATACAAAATTCCGCTTTCTTTCCACAAGTCTCCGGGCAGGCAGATGCGCATGTGGAAAACACTTCATTGGTTCCACATTCTTTTTCTAAAAAAGGAAAAAAATGTTTAATTTACATAAATTACAATATCATTTCAATAAAAGTACTACATGCAAATCTGTTTAGACATAAAGAACCATCAGATTAGTAAGTGATTTTTTTACAAGAAATTGGTAACTAATTATATTTTTTAGCTTTCTGTTTCAGTTAACTATTTTCTAGTCACAAAACACTACAGGATCAGATCTAATATTTACATTTTTTGACGCGTTTTGAGAATATGGTAGAAATGTAGTACCCCCTGGGTACCGCTGCTACCACCGAATCCAGTAAAATTTTGGAAGGCCTACGAGAAAAAATATTTGGGAGCCTCTATTCTGAACCTACAGGTATAGATGGCATTTGACACCAATGAGAATATGATATTTTTTAGCAGATAGGTACGTTTATTATAAACCGTTGACGTTTTGTAAAAATTACATTACATGAAGTCAAACTTCAAATTAGCAAATACTTAATGACTACTTACATAATGACCTGACAATTACTTAATGATATAAAACCTAAAAGCTTGAACTTTGTATACGATTTTTGAAGTGAAACGTCGCCGTCGTTGGGAGTAAAAATTCAAAGCCGTGACATGACATGGCCTTGACACGACAGAAGCGTCGTAATTCGGGCACTATGTGAGCTAGGGGGCTGAAACGGGGAATGTCTTGAGAATGAGCCCATTTCTTCATGATATTTTGACAACGTTTCGTGCACTACGAAACCCCATCATCAATAAATCAAATCAAAAAATCGTCCGATTTAAATAAAATTTGGTATGTCGATACACCAAGGCCAACTTGACCGTGTCACTGTAACAAGTAGTTTTGACTTAAGAAACGTCAAAAGTTAATGTCGTTCGATCGCGATCAAATTTGGTGGGTAGGCTGTGTTAGTGACGGTGCACACGGTCCCACCCTGCAAATTTGGATAAAACGTTTCGTTTACATCTTCATCAGGGTAGGACTAAGGATTTGATATTGAAGAAAAATGTGGGTTGATTTCGACATAATTCGGGACGGGCTACGGGATGACGCCCTCAACGTTTCGAACCGATGCCTCTAAATGGACGAAATCATCAGGATTTTTCTTAGTTATGGGTCGATTGGAACCAAACTCGGCACGTGAATAGAGGTAGGTACCCAAATAGAGTCCTCAAACGAACAGACAGACAGACGGAAGTAAGAAGAAGTTTCACTTCAAATATGAGCATATAAATTTGACGGCGAGCTACGCCGCTAAAAAGCGTGTTTGTACTTACAAATCGGCATAATCTTCTTCCAAAGCTTTCCGCTCAAAAAAAAATAAACGGCACAGTATTTTCTGAAGCGGCCACTCTGTACAAAGGGATTTAGAAGCACTAAAAGCGATCAACTCAGTAACCATCAGTCAGCAGTTGGGTAAAGAATGCCTAGAGAATCTGAACAAATTAGGTAAAGAAAATAAAGTCCTCCTACTCTGGGTGCCCGCTCACCAAGGTATAGAAATGGCAATGGAAAAGCAAACGATCTAGCTAGAAACTCCATTAACTGGACCAGAACCGTTCTGCTTTCCAAGCGGAAACCATCTTAAAGCGGAAGTCCTGGAGAACTCCTTTCGTAACCTGGCAGTTAGGTAATGGGAGTCCTCCAACGGTGTAAGACACTCGAAAAATATTTTCCTTGTTTTAAACAATCTTCGGATTGTCACGGGGTTTCTAACAGGATACTATCTCCTCAGCGAACCCCTCAGTAAATTGAAGCTGAGAAACAACGGAACAACGGCGAATGCAGATTCTGTGGGGAAAAATGGGGAAACACCAGAACACCTTATCAATGAGTGCACCGAGACGACAACAATTCGTACCATAAACTGTGGTACAACCTTAGGTACGACTGATGTCGGAGATGGAGGGCTTGCTTCTCTTGTGCCGGGCCCTCGCCAGGTACTGCTGGAAGAATGACTTGAATTATGAATGAATGAAGACTCTTGGGGTTAAATATTAATTTTTATTTTCTTATGATGTAGATGACTTTTTCTAGTTTTGTTTAGTTAATATTATTATGTTTTGTTCAAAAAACGTGTGTTAATTTTTATTTTTTTATAAAATTTGTAGGTATTCTCTTTGAAAGTAATCTACAGAAACACGAGATGATTACCAGGTCTATCAAATTTGTTGGTAGAGAAATTCATGGACCCGTTTTATTCAAAAAATGTATTTATTTTTTAATATTATTATTCTTACTTTTTTACAAAAAGCCATGTCCCCCCTGGGTTCAACCTTAGCCCCCCCCTAGGATGAATTACTAGGTACACTAATGGCAGCACCGGCCGCTAAGGTACAGCCGCTCTTTAGCGGTACAGCTTTGTAGCAAACCGAGGCTTTACCTCTACAGATGCCTGAGCAATACATTTATTTATTCTATTAGATTGGATTAAAAAGCATTTTTTATTTTTCGTTTAGAAACTCTTGGCTCTTCCATTATAATTTTTGCAATGTTAAAATCTATTTTTTTGCCCTGTATCCCATGAATGCTGACAAATCTTATAGAATTGCGAAAAAAGCAAATTTTTAAAACAATTTAATCTTTATGTTCTTTAATTCAAACATTTAACACTTGAATACAATTTTTGTATAAAAATTTGTATTGTTTAATCGGGAGATCAATATTATTCCCCTGTGGTAATCGTTCACATATTCATCCCATAAAAATTTAAAAAAAACAGATATTATTTAAATTAAAGCGATAACTCACCGTCAGCGTCTGTATTGTGTAACAGAACCACAATAGTAATTGCAATAATTAGTACTACTCTCATGGTAATTTTTGTGTGGATTCGTGGAACTACCCAAACTATTTTCTTGATGAATTACTACTAAGTTACTTATTGCGGATAAATGCGGTTTTTAATCTACTTAGAATATGATCACCGAGATGGATTTTTTTATTCTTTTATATTCAATTTTTATGCGAAGCGTGTGTTTATACAGAACAGTGGTGTACCATTGAATAAACAATAATGGTAAAATTGTATTTATATTTTTATTGGGAGTTTATTTAGGTATACTCTTCCGGTTTTTTTTAAGTTTTGTTTTGTTGACACTCAAAACACTTATAAATAAAAATATCTCTTTTTTAAGTAAAAATACACACTTCATAAGGTCAAAAGTTCTCGGAGACACAATATATCAGTGCCTTAATGTGTCTTTAGACTTTATCGATTACTTGTACGGAAAAATGTCTCAATAAAATTTAGTTAAATTTTAAGGGTTTGTTTTCTAGTATTCAAAAATAACGAAATATTTAAAGAAAAAAAATCTATGTGTAAAATATAAAGTTACTAGCTTCTTCCCGGGACTTCTCGAAACGTTTTATTCATTTATTACAATTTAATATTTTATTATTACTTATGCGTCCGTGTTACACCTCGAATCTTTCCATGCATTTCCTTTGTAGTTTAATTTTTTTCACTTAAAATGTATAAAAGGAGTGTCTTCATACATTATTATGATGTGCATATTTTAAATGATCGTTTACCCCTTTAATGGATAGAGTTAGTTACAATTGCACTATTTAAACTATGTTTACTTAAAAAATGTCTATGTGTACTTACTTCAGATGAAAGTTTTCAATTATCGATACATTTGCCTTTCACATTTATAAAAATATGTAGAACTTTTACTACTAATTTCAGATGTATTTACTACTATTTCAAATTTTAACTGTGAATAGCCTTATAACAAACTAACTTTTTTTAATACACGTATACAATACTTAAATTAGAAATCCTTCAGATTAAATAACCCATTAATTTCTCATCTAGTTTTGATTAATCTCGCATGATCATGGAAAACGACTTTAAACTTTATATACAGGGTATCTCAGAAATAAGTGCAAGTATTTTAACTGGTAGTACAGTTCAACCCCAGAAACACGACTATGAGGTTCTTTTCGCGAAAAAATTTTGAAAATTCGAAATTTTTTGAAGAATTTTTTGGAATTTTTTTTTAGTTTTTAGTTAAAAAACATTATTTCTTGATAATATGGCAACATAGGTATTAGAATAAATTTACAAGAAAAAAAATCCAGAAAAGATCCAGTGGTTCTCAAAATTACAGCAAAAAATCATTTTTTTATTGGAAATAGTCAGTTCAAAAGAAGTCCAAAATAACGAAGTTATTTTGGATTTATTTGAAAAACGGTAAAGAGAAAATATGTTTTTTTTATCAAGATCTACCACCCCTTAAAATGCTTGCACTTATTTCTGGGACACCCTGTATAGTCAAAATATAAATCATACTTAATTTTTAGTTTGTTTTAACGCTAAAATAACAGCCGATTAATATTCGAACTTCTTAAATGTATTGCCAACCAAAAGAGAAAAAAATCAGAATAGCCACCTATTTCAATCATTGTTGATGGCTCCGTATGTGAAAGACCGGAACATGTTGAAGACAAAAATTTTATATTAGAATTATTTTTTTTTATTTTTTTAATTCAATTATTAGTCAATTATTAATAAATGACAAATAGGCGTTGATCCATATAAAATTATCGTCGATTGTGATTTCAAAGACACCTGCGACGCCATTATTTTTCGATAATATATAGTATTATTGGTTTATTAATAAAATTATTATTATTTTATTGTACTGATACATTTAAATAATGTAATTATATATGATCATACCCACTTCAAGAATATTATTTTATTGTAATAACTTCTAGCAGGCAGAATTAGGGGTTATCCAGAAACTGACCAAGATGATAAAATTGGCACTCCAAGGACATTAAATGAAGTCAAAGTAAACAAGAAAACAACGGAAAAATATATAATCAGGGACGGATTAAGACAGGGGGATCCACTATCTCCAGTACTGTTTAGTGTAGTATTAGAAAAAGTTATAAAAGATGCGGAAATAAACAGAGAGGGCCTTCTGTATACAAAAAGATATCAATGCCTAGTCTTTGCAGATGATTTAATTATCTTGGCAAGAGATCGGAAAGAGCTGATTTCGGTGACCAAAAAACTATAGAAGATCAAGCGCAAAAAGTAGGCTTAGTGTTTAATGAGAAGAAAACGAGGCGAAAAAGTTTATGGAGTGGGTCAGATAGGGATTTTGAGAAGGGACGATGTCTAGAAATAGATTCTGAGGGAGGGAAACGATACAAATTTGAGGAAGTAGATACATTCACATATCTAGGAACCGGTATTTATAAGGAAACCAAATGTAACTCAGGAAATTGTGGCAAGAATAATGTCAGAAAATCGATGTGTTAGCGCATTTCAGAAAATTATTAAGCGTAAGAACATCTCTAGAAGCTTAAAAATGATACGACCAATAATAGTGCTGTATGCATGTGAAACGTGGACGTTCAATGCAACGGAAAATTCGAGGCTAGAGATTTGGGAGAGAAAAATACCGAGGAAGATTTTTGCAGGAAAGAAGGTAGACCAGACAACATATGGACCAGAAGAACAAATGAAGAATTAAAGCATTAACTATATATCGGGCACCAAGTATAATAGGAGTAGTAAGAGCGCAAAGATTGAGATGGTTGGGACAAATTGAAAGAATGGCTGAATCCAGAGTTCTTAGAATGATAATGAGACGTGAAATAGGTGGAAAGAGAAGGAGGGGGTAGCCCAAGAACCAGATGGAAAAAGGATGTAGAAGAGGACTTGAGAAGGATAAGAGAATGATAATGAGACGTGAAATAGGTGGAAAGAGAAGGAGGGGGTAGACCAAGAACCAGATGAAAAAATAATGTAGAAGAGGACTTGAGAAGGATAAGAGTTGCGAAGAGTAAGGTGGAGAATATAAGCGAAAGACAGAAATAAGTGAGAGCTACTTTTAGAACTGTATATAAATAACTGCCAAGTAAGTATAACGAAAATAAAAATTCAACTTATAATTCAATAACTGGATTATAATGCTGAATTATAATGACGTATAAAATAAAATTCATGATACATAACAATAAAGAGACAAAAAACCTTGTGATACGCTACTGAATGAATAAGTATAAACAGTAGGTGTTATATTTGTCTGATAATTATTATTTGCTAAACAGGTGAGCAACCATGGGACTCTGTATTTTACATGGATTGACAAGATGGCATTGAATTAACAATAACATTAATGAACCTGTCGTCTCAATAAAGAATGTAAATATTTGTTTTGTGTTGAGGAAAATACGCTCCTTGCTTTTTTCCCAAGAATTAAAAAATAATCATGTTTATTTAGCAGGAATAATAATTCTTTAAACTCTATTGTGGAATAAAGAAAATTGACATTGTTATTGTTATTATTTTGTGAAGAGGCAATTGTGTATACTAGCGGCGCTTCAGTCTTCAGTGTACCTATATAGTTGAACAAATTGGCTGATAAATTAAAGCTGTTAATATAATTTCGATGTATGTACTGTATCTCTGGTTCTGAACATGAGACCCACACCAAATTTTAGTGAGTTAATTAACTTACGGCTTTTCAAAAAAGTCCTATGGGTATTTCGCCACTGTAAGTAAATCTACAAAATAAAATGGTTATTTTTTGTAAACTCTGCTCCGTTAATCCAACGGAGACTAACTGTCAGCAATGGCAATTACTAATAAATTTGCCTAAGGGACAAAAAAATGCTTAACGTTTCGGAAAGTATATCTCTTTCCGTCGTCGGATGCAAAAAAATACAAAGAACAAAGAAAACAACTATTTAAAATATCTATTCGAGAACACTTTAGTTTTTTTTAAACAGATACGTCTACAAAAGCCGTTGACGTTCTGTCAAAATAACATTATATCAAGTTAATCGTAAATTGTATACGTAAAAACGTATAAATTACGATTACGTAATTAAAAACAAATTAAAAATAACTATACAGAAAGTATGAAGTTTGAAGCTGGCGGAAAGAGATATACTTCCCGAAACGTCAAACATATTTTTGTCCGTTAGGCAAATTTGTTTATTAGTAAGCCACTGCTGACAAATAGTCTCCGTTGGATTAACGCAGCAGTGTTTACAAAAAATAACTATTTTATTTTGTAGATTTTCTTACAGTGGCGAAATACCCATAGTACTTTTTTAGAGAGATGAATCCGCCACAGAGGTATAGACATTTTTTAACTTAAGGCTTGTAGAACGTAGTTATGGAAGGGGGTTAATCCCTGCGACCTTAAAACCTCATACCAATGTAGTCCCGGATCTATAATAGAGAATATATCTTTCTTTCTCTATTCCCTCCTTGGATTTGAGGTCAATCCCTATTGTGAGGACCTGACCATGGCCTTCCTCCCTCGAATTGATGCCAACAAAATTACTTGCCAACTCGATGTCCTCCCACTGGAGTTCTGGCAAAGCTGGTGATACACCGCAAGGGCTAGTCTGTCCATTTCAACAGATCCCCGCATGTATAGTAAGGGAGACCAGAATACAATGGGTTGTCCCCTGGTGTCCCAAGATTGAGACCAGTAGAGGCTAGTCTTCTATCTAGCCATGCATCTCTTTGACCTAGTTACGCCATCATAGGATTTAGGTTTTTCGTGAGGTTGTCTGCTCTTAGTCTGGGCCCGGGCGGTTAAGCTAAGACCCCCACACCCTCTGCTCATGATACATGACCACAGACAGTGGAGGGTATAATGGACAGGGTAGTCCCATCCCATGATATCAAGAGTATAAATTTTCTTTTTCAATAAGTTTTCTTTGTCACATCATATGGTCCGATCCGGCATCGTATTACGTCTTGATACAATTCGCTGGCCACGACACTATAGCCAGGGACAAGACAATGAGATGCTCGTTAGGCTAAGAACATAGTGGAGCGACGAGGATAGCGGCGAGCAAGCAGCGCGACATCGCGCCCAAAACAAACCTGTGAAGATAAGTACGTGTGAACATAGGAAAACGATCTGCTCGAGCGGTTAGATCGAGCGGCGAGATCGATTCAAATAATTTTGTTTTCGTCGCTCTGTTGCGCTGTAGAAAACGATGGATCCCCAAAAATTAATAGATTTAGTGTTTGTAAGAAAGATTGTATGGGACCAAAAAGATAGTAATCACCATAACCGGTACATTTTAGATAAGTTATGAGATGAAGTGGCAACAATTTCGCAACAAACTCCGGTTTTTGAAAATTTTATGTTTACTACACCTTATAATTTGTTGGTTTCGAATCAACCAAATGTTTGCGACACTACTGCCCAGAATTTTAGCCACTGTTAACATTTTAAATTATCAATAAGTAAATGAAAATAATACATTTGCACAAGTATCTCGCTATTCCTCACCGCTCTACTATGTTTCAGCACATCGAGGCTTGCTCGACACGGTATCACGTTATTGTTAATCTAAGGTATCACGCTGCTTGCTCGCCGCTATGCTCGTCGCTTCACTATGTTCTTACCCTTAGACCCAGCTCACGTGTTAGAGGGAATTCCTCCTAGCACCTGACTAGGAGCTTCCAACAAACGACAAGGCCTCGCATCTCCTAGAGGAAGAACTTAAGGCTTACAGAATCAAATTTGGTATTATTAAAAACAATTTTAAAATTTGCGCTTTCTTTTTCATTTTTGCGTATGCATCACCAACGCAACTTTTTAAAAATTACAAATTAATTTTGATTTTATTTTTATGGAAAAATGTGAATATCTCCAAAAAATCGTAACCGCTGTGAAAATAAAACGCTTTATTATTGTTTATTTAAGCAGAAAATTAATAATAATAATAATAATTGAAAAAGATATCAGGGTGAACCTTAAATTAGTGCAAATATTTTAGGGGTGGTATATTTCGACTACAGAAACACGCCTATGTTTCTGGATTCTATGAGCCCTCCCCCAAAAATTGAAAATTTTCTATTTTCCGAAAATAAATTGGTGCCTGGAGGCACGTATAGCCGCCCATACTAAAATATGTTAATATCTCAAAAACTGCGACTTTGACTGATTTTGATGTTATTACAAATTTTGTTGCAAATATTATTCCAAATCTTAGTTTGAAAACCGCGTTTCGCTAGCTACTGTAATTTTGGAGTTACGCTTTTTAAATTTTAACCCCTCCCATACCCCTTACCAACCCCCACCCCACCAAAACCAATGCCCAGATTCTCAGGTGCCACAGTATTTTTTGTGCCAAATTTAGTTAAAATCGGTTCAGCGGTTTTTGAGTTATCGTGTTACAGACGGACAGACACCATGAAAATATTTTGTATTTAGGTCATTTATGACCCAAATAACTCATTTTGAGTGAATTTAATAGCCTACCATACCTATTGGTATGGTCGGCTAAAAATGGGTTGTTTTTTAATTTTTAGTTAAAAAACATAATATCTTGATAATATAGCAACATTAAAATATATAGGTAACAAACTAAATTTAGGAGAATGTATACCCCTACTCTGGGTGCCTGCTCACCAAGGGATAGAATGAAAAAGCAAATGATCTAGCTAGGAAAGAAGCGAACACTCCACTAACCGGACCAGAACCGTTCTGTTTTCCAAGCGGAAACCAACTGAAAGCGGAACTGAAGAATCTGGAAGACTCCAACCGCAACTTGGAATGGGTATCCTCCAACGGTCTAAGACACTCGAAAAAGTTCCTCAGAACCTACGACCGAGAAAAATCAAAGATTTTCCTTGATTTAAGTAAAAACAATCTTCGGATTGTCACGGGGTTTCTAAAAACGAAACCAAACCAAACACCTCATCACTGAGTGCGCCGAGACGACGACCATTCGTGCCATGAACTTTGGTACGGCTGATGTCAAGGATGGAGAGCTGGCCTCTGTGGAGCCGTCTCAGATACTGGCTTTTGTTAAAGCCTTGAGACTGTATGATGAGTTATAACTCGTTATAACTCAAGAAAGGGGAAAACACAGTAGATCTGTAAGGTGGCGGTGACTAACTCCCCTCCTAAAAATTTAAGTAAAAATATATATCGACGGTTGAAAGGAGAAATGGCTAATACGCCACTTTTGTGGAAATTGAGTTATCGAAATCAGCGAATTTTTCTGCGTCGATGTAACTTAGGTTTGCTTCCTAATAATCCTATGGTTTGGCGCATTAAACATTTTAAATTTTGAATAAATTCTTTTCTCTGAGTTTCAAAATAAAACAGACAAACAAGTCTTCTGTGAAGTTACGAAAGTGGCATATTAGCAGTTTCTCCTTTCAACCGTCGATATTTTTTTAATTTTCAGAGTAAAATATGTCGGTTATTTTTTGATCTTATCTGAAAAATAGTTAGAAGACAGAGGGGAATGTCATCGATCGTCATTTCCAAGCCAACTGAACGCCGTTTTTTCGATCCTACTGTACTTCTAAATATGCATTATAATCTCAGATTATAATACAAAAGGATGATATATCTACAAAAGATATTCAATATTCAACTCACGGCCTTTGATATAAAATATAGTAAGTTATGTATTATGTAAATATTATTATCTTTTATGGATTCAAATGAATGCAATGAAAGGTAGATTTTTATTGTTTTAAAAACGAAACAACATATTTTTATCGAAGACTAAAATAGAATTTAATATCGTGGCTCATTTGTTTCCAATTAGCATACATTATGTTATACAAAAATATAAACGTTTTAACCAGACGCTTTAAGGCTAATTTATTTATTACAAAAATATAAATATTTTATGGAAGTGTGATAATGGTTTTTTTTAATTTTTTTTTGTGTTCGGAAAAACCAGTGGCATACTTTTAATAACATAAAATAATTATGTCCAATATGCTACATGGTAACATAATAATATATGATGATGATCCATCATACATTTTGGATGATACAGTGAGGTCACAGAGTGACTTGTAGTCTTGAGTTTAACAATCTAAGGGTACCTACATAATAGTGAGGCATCTCGATCTCGATACGATGCTCGCCGCGATGCAAACATAGTGGGCTATGTTTGTACCCTAAGAGTTTAACTGATGGCATTCCTGCCCACAGTTCCTACCTCTAAATGAAGTTAACTAATAAGGTAAATATTTGTCCAGGGAAAAAACATGATCATCGCCAATTTTCTTAATTTTAGGGTTTTACAACCCTAAACTTATGCAACCCGTCTAGCTACAGGGTATTAAAGTCTTAAATAATCTTTCGATTTATTATAATTTTCTTCCAAGTACTTTTAGTGATTCGAATGAAATTTTGAGGGTAAAAGTTACTATAAGTGCTACACATTTTAATGCTAAAAAAGTGTCGACAGATTCACCAGGGACGTGCATATGGGTTATCAATGGAATATTTTTCAAAAAAAAAACATGTGCGCCACTGACTTTTTTTTAATATCAAAATTGTGTATGCCATTTAATGCCAATTAAAAGCTATCTCTTGATATTTTGTCGAATTCGGCCTCCTTGATGAGATAAACGCAGTTTTATTAATCACAATTAATAAAATTAAAATAAAAACGCTATATCTAGGTGCACGTTAACGTGTACTAAAAAAACTTCGGTGCACGCGAAACTCTAAACGTGCAATCTAAACAAAAAAAATTAACCCCAGAGATTAGCCAACGCAATCAAAACACGCCTACGGCGTATTTTATTGTGTATTATCGGCAGCTATAAAAAATATAAAAAAGTTCTATATTTGTGAGAATCCTGGAACCCCTCGGTCCTGAAACGACTGCCTTACCATTGGAGCCACAGCTGCTTTTGTGACCAGGCTATAGCTAGGCATTACTTAGTGCGAAAAGCTTTCCGGTTTTCCCGTGTACCATTATAATAGGGTACACTTTAACGTGCACCAGACCCAACGAAATAAAAATAAAATTATATATTTTGCCTAATTTATTATTAAACATTGCTACTACCGTATGATCGAGAAAAAACGGCGTCCAGTTGGCTGGGAAATGACGATCGATGCCGCCCATATAAATTTACATATAAAATGACAGCGATCTTCATTTAATAGCCATCGCTGACGCCGTTTTTTTTTTCGGTCATACGGTACCTATTAGTCGAACCTACAGCAATTTTAAATAAAAAAATAAATGGTATTTAAGATAATTACAAAAAACCTAATTTTAAAAAGTTATCCTGTAACTCTAAAACTATGCATTTCCATACCCATGTTTATAGGAACTTTTTTTCATATTTTTGATGAGGAATCAATGAGTACTTATTTAAAACTTTCGCAAGTTAATGATATTATTTTTTTTAAAGGTTGCTATTAGACTTGGATTAAGACAAATTGGAGGAGATCAAGACAATCAAAAGGAGGCCGAAATCCACAAAATATAAAGAGACAACTTTTAATCGTCATTAATCCGCTTACACTATTTCGCTAAGAAGAGAAAAAAAAATCAGTGGCGTACATGCTTTTTTTAGAAAAATATTCCAATGATAACCCATATGCACATCCCTGATAAATATATCGACATTTTTTTAGCTTTAAAATATGTCGCCTTTATAGTAACTTTTACCCTCAAAATTTCATTTAAAACGTTAAAAGTACATGGAAGAAAATTATAATAAATCGAAAAAAAATATGACTAACACCCTGTAGCTACGAAACAAAGCAGAATCGGATCTATGTTCGGACCCGTAGGTATGTCAAAATAAAAATATACTGGTCTTATTTTTAGAAGAATCACAACACTAGCAATTTATCCTGGGGTGGGCCTGGGGGGGCCTGGGGTTGAGCCCAGAGGGGGCCTAGGATTTTGTTTTTTTAAAAATGAAAAATAATTAAAAAAAATACATTTTTTGAAAAAAATATTTACATGAATTTCTATCAATAAATTTGATAGACTTGGTTATCGAACCGTGTTCCCGTAGATTACTTAAATACCTACAAATTTACTAAAAAAATAAAAATTAATTCATTTTTTGAACACAACAAAATAATATTAACTAAACAAAACTAGAAAACGTCATTTTTACTGCATCACAAGCAAATAAAAATTAATACATAGCCAAGAGTCATAATTCAGGATTTCTCTGGGGGGTGCCCAGCAGTGCCTGGGGGGGCCCGGCCATCCCGGGCCCCCCTTTAGTTACGCCAATGATCACAAACAATAAGTTAATCGAATTTTCAAAAAAACAGCTTGTTTGTAATACTTCTAATAACAATCATTATATTTCTTTTGAAATAAACAATTTTATTGAAATTTAAGGGGTGGTTATCACAGGCCAAAAATAGTTACCAAAATACCTTTATAACAATTAAAATTCTCAAAGATATAACGAAAATTAAGTACATATATATTAATACATCTAAATAAATATTAAATCTGGTCCTATAACTGTTGATTTTTCCGAACAATCTCGTCTTGCAAATTCGCAATTTCCTCGCGCAATTTTCTGAGACATCCCTGAATCTCAGACGTCACTGGTTTCTGAAGAGCGGGAGTCTTATGATCTGTCAAAAGTCTGTTTATGAGCGATTCGTCATATTTTTCATTTGATGAAAAATCGTGGAATGATAAAGCAGATAGACTATTGCAGCTGTGGTTTTCCTTTGACATGAGATCAAGCTGATCCTTTAAAGTCTAAAAATTAATATTAGTGTCAAAATGAGGCGTCAAGTTGCAAAACCCGTCTTATCGCACAAACGTTGTTTCGAGATAATATAAAAAAAACTATTTTAGCAAACGTTTGAAGCGTTAATTTACAAGAAACGTGTCCATTGAGTGGAATCATTGTTTTGTATCTCGTTTTTCCAAAATTAAAAATTAATATTTAATTTTTAAACAAAAAAAAACACAAAAATAATTCGGATAAAGGTTGATTTTCATGCATCCGTTGTCCGACGATACGATGATACGATATTAATTTTATTGGTTGAATTTAAAAACTTCGATTGGATAATCGTTTCTAACCAATTGAAGTCGTTAAAGTCAACCAATAAAATTAATATCGGACCATCGTATCAACGGATAACGGACGCATGAAAATCAAGCTTAAGGCGGGTTTTGTTGCAGTACGATGCATAATGGCTATGAAATGAAGAACGCTGTCATTTTATATGTAAATTTGGGTCAACTTTCGTTTAGTTGAAATCAGTTATTAGAAAAAAAAATTGTCTTTAAAAAGCTACTGTGAACCACGGGAAACACAAATTTTCCTGCGGAAATGCGTAATTTCCAAATTTCGCACTTTAGAATAACTGAAATCTGCTATAAAAAAAATACATTTTGCGTTTTATTTTTAATATTTTTCTGAACATATAAACACAAAAATTTTCCTGCGGAAATAAGCTGTTTTCATTTTCTAAGGAAATTTATTAGACTTTAGAATAGCTGAAATCTGTTATATAATAAATAAATATATTTTTGCCTTTTAGAAGCATTCACGAATTGAGGAAAATAAAAATGCTCCTGCGGATATAAACTGTATCCATTTTCTGAGGAAATTTAATAGACTTTATAAAATATAAAAACCTCAGCTTAACACCCTCCACAAAGAAAAGCTAACCAAAGCAACCCAAATCCTAACCAATCTAATAATATTTTTGCAAAATTACAGTTAATTATTAAAATATAAAAGAAAACTACATGATCCAATGATTTTCTGTTTTGAATCAGCCCTATTTACGTAAAGCTTTAATAAAAAACAAGAATAAGTGCAACATTCCGAGGTACTTATAGGTTACAAGAACCTATATTATCAATTCTACAAGAATTGTTATTCCTCCGAAAGATGTTTTACCCCACCCAGCACCCCTATTCGCTCCCAGGTCCCGTAAGCTTCTAAACTGAAAAATGTATGAAAAACAAAGTGCACAAAATAACATTGACACGTTTCCGCAGGAATTTTTTTGTATTTCTTTGCTCGTAAAGGCTCGTATAAAACAAATATAAGTTAATTTTTCATGGAACTGATTTCGGCTATTTTAAAATCAAAGCATTTTTTTTTATGTAAAATAAAAATAAGAAATTTCCGCAGACACTTTTTTGTGTTTTTATGTTTAGAAAAATATCTACGACACACCCCGAAGACTAGTTTTGATGTAACAGATTTCAGCTATACTAAAGTCCGAAAAAAGAAAATGACGCATTTCCGCAAGAAAATTTTTGTATATTTGTACTCCTAACGCCTTCTAGAACGCATATATAAAGTCATTTTTTATATAACAGATTTCAGCTAAACGAAAGTTGAGCCGTAAATTTTTATGGAAAATGTCATCGAATGTCATTTCCTAGCCAACGGGACGCCGTTTTTTTTCGATCATACGGTATTTGCATCCTAACTTGATTTATTAAATATATTATTTTATTAAAATTAAGTAAGGATTTGAAAAAACGTCAGTATTAATATTATACTTGTGTAAAAAGCTTATGAAAAAATGCGGAATTTGTAACAATAATGGCAATAAAAAGCAAATGTAAGTGGATAAGACGGCTGCAGTTTGCAGTAACGTAATTTGTAGTGAATTTTATATAGGAATAGGAGACCTTTACTGCAGTTTGGGATTATGTTTATGTAGATTTCAAGGTCCACTATTAACATATGTCATTAAAAAATAAATTGAAAAAAAAACATTTTTATATAACTCAACTAATAAGCACAGAAAATACCTTATTTTGTTCGGCATACGATTTTAACGCAACTTTCAAATCGTTTGAAAGTCTCTGCAAGAAAAACTTGTCATTTCTCAAATTCACAATTTCAGTGTTCAAAAGATGCAAGTTTTTCTGTAGTCCCAAAATCAAATTTTGATTAGAAATTGTTTCTTTAGACAATCTATCTTCTACAGCAATTTTGCTTTCTTCAACCTGTATCAGCAGTTCTGATTTTTGTTGAAGATTTAAAAAAATATGCTGAAAGTAAAGAAAATATTGATTAATAATAAAAATATGCCTATAATTTTTATTACCTCTCTTTCACTGAAAAGAAAATAATTTCTTTCAGAAACATCTTTGAGATCTTGCTTTAAGTTTTCAATAATGAGTTCATTTTTGGCACAAATCGTATTTTTACATGCAAGTTCTTCACTAAGTTTCTGTATTTCTTTATTATATTCCTGCCCTTTACTTGTAACAATGTTCAAATCATTTTGATAATTGCTGATTTTATTAGACAAATTATCAACTTCAATTGATTTTTCTTTTAGCTGAAACAAATTTGAATTCATTAAAAAAATCAAATATATACTCTAATTTTTTTTCGCCAAGTTTAAAGTGTTATATTATTTTTACTTTTAGTCCTATTTACATGATTTTTTAGCAAACTGTCTATAAATCTATCAAGTTTAATTCATAAACTCAGTTTTTTATAAACTTTAGTATTTGGCTTATTATACAGGCTTAATTGAAGGGCTGTTTTTTACCCTAATTTTAAAACATCTTGTGCAATGATTTCGTGAGCAACTTTTTCCCAAAACATTATTATTCAAACAGAACCATGTCTCCTGAGCATTTTGTTTTTTGATTCATGTGAACATTATACCTTAGCTAATTTTTAAGAGCGAAGTGAACTCGCCACTAAGAATTCGCAATTTTTTTCAACTATCATTAATTTATGATGTTTTTTTTTAATATCACGATGTGGCTTGAGTGTCTATTGTCGTAATGTCATATCGACAGTGATTAGAACTCTATATTAGAACTTAAAAAACGTTAGAACGATGCAGGCTTGGTTTTCATAAATATTAGTAACACTAACAGAACTAAGTATACTAAGGGCTGGCAAAAGTTAGTCTTGGGTCGAGATTTCCGTATGTAAAGCCGACTACAGACGGCATGACAAGCCATGGCCAGCGTTTCAGCAAACGTTTGTAGAAGCGTTGGTCTTTTCTTGATATTCGCGCACCGACGACCGCGCACACATGTTTTATCTTTGCCAGTCTTTTCAAGGCAAGTGAAGGCGAACGTTGTACAAGGGTACAAATAACACAAGAAATGGAGTTCGACTCCGATGATGAACTCCGACTGTACATGTAACGGACATTTCTTCGGCAATTGCAACCCATGCATCGGAAACCAAATTTCTGTTTTTATGGTTAACATGTTGCGGATCCCAAATAATGGAGTACTTTTCGTATAAATTAAGGAATTCCATAATGGTTTCATTGCACCAGTTTTCAGTCATTTCTGCTTTAAAAAACCAAAGTTGACAACAAGAAATATTCAAACTAATTAGAATTTTATTGTCATTTAAACTCAAGCTCTCTTGGACTAATATATGTCGTGTGTACGGCGCTTACTTTATTTTCGCCCAATTCCCCCGTTGGCGTCTACAAAAACACTCTTCTTCTTATCTTCCACCAGATGAGTCCATTATTGGGTTCCTGCTCTTGTACTAATTTGGCTTGTTGAAAAGGGAGCTTATTTATCAGGTATTTTATATCTCTTTGTTTAACACAGAAAAGCCCTGGAGTATATTTATACAACATATTTATGCCCACTTGCACCATTTGTATAAACTTTGTTTAAAGGCTAAACAGTGATTAACTATACATATTTTATTATAGTTAATCACTAGCCTTTAAACAAAGTTTATACAAACGGTGCAAGTGGGCATTATTATACTAAACCACCAGTATTAAATGCCTTTTTTTAAATGTTATAGGTAATTTAAAATCGTTTATTACAATAGTTCTTGGATCATTCGTTATCGTTATAGTTTCGTTTCCAAAAAAATGCAGTCACTTTTATAACATACTTGTCTATCATCTACCACTTACTTTTAAGTATCATTTCTGCTTTCAGGTTCAATACTCGAAAGCACTTAAATACCGACCTTCCTCAACTTATATCCACACGCGCCGCTCTGGTTATATTCTCTATACACCTTTTTCTTTTCACTCGCCGAATCTCGACCATTAATATTGTTACGTTTTTCGTCGGTTCCGTGTGGATAGAAAGTCACTATTTATTTAAACACTATTTATTTAACACTAATTAACAAAAACAATAACGATAAAAGACTTAAAGAACTATTTATAAACGATTTACAATTATTTATCTAGAAAGAATTTATTTTGAATTTCGCGCGTCAACTGTACTCGTCTTATATCTGCCCTCTTTTGGCCCCAGCCGCCGGCTTTTATACCCACAGCTAAAGATTTCTCGAACAGTCCATAGACCGTTAGGTGCATAGAGAAGGTTTCGATTCTTCTCGTATGTACTACTCCATTCCAATGGAACTCGATTCTTCTCAAAACTTCGAATGAATTATTACGGTGTCTATTCTTTAATGCGATGTTAAGGTCATCTGAGGGCGGGACATATAGTTAGGTTAGGTCGAGTCCACACGGCTCCGCAACACTGCCCCTTCTTAGGTACATGCTCGTCCCGAGATGTACATGGTGAATGAAGGTATTTGCAAAGCTGGCCCTGGTACATTGAGAAATCTGGTAGAATTAGCAGTCTACAGTTTTCTCTCCCGATCTCAGCTTTGGGTTGTAGCAGCAAACGAGGATCTCGATTCCCGTAAATCTGAACAAGACTTCAATCATGTTCCGGATTGTACGCCAACTCAAACCATCGAGTCCACACGCCAGCTTCGGAATGGCTAATCGTGTAATGTTGTTGTTTAGCTCTCTCAGTTCAATCAGGGTCTTCCATAGATTGAGATAAGTCGGCTTACTCGGGGGCCATTCCTTGGTGACCCGGTAGAAGATGTGTCTTGCTTGACCATGTGCATTCTCGGTTAGCCTCAAGACGCTTCCAACCTGTGGATCCTGTCGGCGTAGTTCTCCGACACGCTCAAACTTCTCATTGAACGTCGCAGCGATTCCTCTGGACATCCGCAAATCTCGAGCCACACAATGAGCGAGCGAATAATCAGGAGGCACGGAAAAGAGGTCTCGTTGATCTTCTTTGGTTACACCATAGCGAGCCTTCTCACTGCTGTTGTATCGGGCCATGAAATCGTCAAAGGACATCTCCGAATCAGGGGGATCAAAGCTGCAGGTTCTCACGGTCCCAGCACGATCTTCTATTTCGCCTTGGTAGGGGCTCAAACGGTTGAAATGGACTACCCTCGGTTTTCCTTTTGGCAATTTTCTGATACGGTATACGACGTCATTAATTCTATCCATGACTTCGTATGGCCCTTCCCACGAGGATTGTAGCTTCGGAGATAACCCACGACGTCTCTGCGGGTTATATAGCCACACCAACTTCCCTGGTTGGTATCCTCCATGCTCAGCTTGAATGTCGTAGTGTTCCTTCATTCGGTCACTAGCACTTTGAATATTTAGGCGGACTCTCTGATGAATGTCGTCCATCCTTTGACGTAGTGTGTGGACATAATCTTCTCCGGCGACTTCTTCTCCCGGTCGGCAACCAAATTTCAGATCACAGGGTAGGCGCACTTCCCGTCCCATAACGATGCTGGCTGGAGTTTGCCCTGTAGATTCTTGGACGGATGAACGGTAGGCCAACAGGAACAGGTGAAGAAATTTGTCCCAGTCTCTTTGGTGGTCAGAGACTACTTTGGCCAGATAACGGTTGATAGTTCTGTTCATGCGTTCAACCATCCCATCGGATTGTGGATGTAGAGCAGTCGTCCTGGTCTTGCGGATGTTCAGGACTTCACAGACGCCTTGGAACAGATTGGACTCAAAGTTTCTTCCCTGATCTGAATGAAGCTCCATGGGAACACCAAACCTGCAGATCCATTCTTTAACAAGGGCATCAGCAATCGTGGACGCTTCTTGATTTGGCAACGCGTAGGCCTCGACCCATTTGCTGAAGTAATCCATTACTACCACAATGTATTTGTTGCCATCGTTCGTCTCCGGGAAAGGACCAGCCACGTCGATCGCTATTCGTTCGAAGGGACTACCAACATTGTACTGGCGCATAGGGGCTTTACCACGCTTTTGTGGCCCATTAATGGCTGCGCAAATGTCACATTTCTTACACCAGGCCCTCACATCTTCTTTGCAGTTCACCCAGTAGAACCGTTCACGCAGCTTGCCAAGTGTGTTGCTAACACCAAGATGTCCACCGCTGGTTCCATTGTGAACTTCCTCCAAGACTTCTGGGACCCTCTTCTTTGGAATGACGATCTGCCTTCTCTCTTTTTGTCCCTCCGGTCTCTCGATCACACGGCGAAGTAGTCCGTTATCTATTACCAAGAAATTCCACTGGGCCCAGTACGTCTTTACGTTCGGCGAATATCTGCAAACTTCTTCCCATGTTGGTCTTTGGCCTGGGGTTTTCCAGTTAATTACTAAACCTAATTCTGGGTCACTGGTTTGGTCATTTGCAAGATCTTCGGGTTGCCAACTATCATTAACCACAGTTGTTCTTAGGAGTTTCACTTCTTTCTCTTCTGCTCGGGAACAATGCTTACAGTCCTTAGCGCAAGGTCTTCTGTAAAGTGCGTCGGCATTTCGATGGATTGCTCCAGCTCGATGTTCTGTGTCGAAGTCAAATTCTTGTAATCGTTCAATCTAGCTATCTGCCCTTCAGGATTCTTAAACTGCAACAGCCATTTCAAAGCAGCATGGTCTGTTCTTAACAAGAACTTTCTTCCATAGAGATACTTGTAGAAGTGTTCCACTGCTTTAACTACTGCTAGTAATTCTCGTCTGGTTACACAGTAGTTCCTTTCCAGTTTTCACAAGGTCTTACTAAAATAACCAATGATTTTTTCTTGACCATCCTGGATGTGAGACAGAACAGTGCCTAACGCAACATTGCTAGCGTCGGTATCCAATATAAAGTTTCCGTTGCCAAGAGGGTAGCTAAGTATGGGCGCACTAGTCAGGGCCTTCTTCAATTTTCGGAATGCCTCGTCAGAATCTGAGTCCCAAGAGAAACGCCTCTCGCCTTCGGTAAGTTTGGTCAATGGTTTTGTGATGGTGGCGAAACCCTGTACATAGCGGCGATAGTATGTGCATAGTCCCAAAAAGTTTCGTAGTTCATGTTTATCTTTAGGTATCGGCCACTCTTCCACTGTCTTGGTCTTCTGTGGATCTACCGCAACTCCTTGGGAGGAAACTACATGGCCCAAGTAGTGTACCTTTTCTTGACACAGATGACATTTCTTGGGGCTAAGTTTCAAACCAGAGCTCCCTAGTCGCTTGAAAACTTCTTCCAAATTCTTCAGATGATCGTCAAAGGATTTCCCAACCACTATGATGTCATCCAGGTACACTAAACAGGTAGTCCAGGATAGTCCCTTTAACACAGACTCCATTAGTCTCTCAAAGGTAGTTGGCGCGTTGCACAATCCAAAAGGCATGACGGTAAATTGCCACAGTCCGGAGCCCACCGAGAACGCTGTCTTCTCTCTGTCTTTCGGCGCCATGTCGACTTGCCAATATCCACTCTTCAGATCTAACGTGGAGAATATCGTTGACCCCGCCAGCGTGTCTAGAGTATCGTATATCCTCGGCAGGGGATAGCTATCCTTCTTGGTAACATTATTGAGCTGCCGATAATCAACACAGAACCTGGTGGTACCGTCTTTCTTCTTTACTAGTACTACCGGCGATGTCCATGGGCTGTTAGATGGTTCGATGACACCCTCTTCTTTCATTTCTCGAAAGATTTTGTCAGCTTCTTCAAGTTTGGCGAGCGGAAGTCTTCTCGGATTTTGTTTGATTGGTCGTGCATCTCCGGTGTCAATTTTATGTTGTACTAAATTGGTACGACCTCTATGTCCTTTATCAAACACATCTTGATACTTGATTATCAGGTTTCTCAATTTTCTACTATCTTCGGGAGATAATCCCTTAACGTTTACTAACTCCTTCACCATTTTGTCCGGAATTTTTGAAGTCGAAACTTTGGAGGCTTCCACGCTTCGAATGACTGAGGAGACCGAACAACAGTACCCTAACAGGGTACTGTATCCTTCTTCAAGGATACAGTATCCTTCTTCTCTGTACCCTTCTTCAACTCTTACCGGTACAGACTTCTTCGCTCGTAGCAGGGCTTTTCCAACAGCGAACCCTCGTCCTATTTCGCTGTCATGGTTTCTTGGCTCCAACAGAATAATACTCCCATTATTCATTTTACCTTCCAGGCAACCATTCAAAAATATCTCACAGCGCTCAGGGATCGAAACATCTTCTGCTACTACCACGCGAAGCGTCTCCTCACATTTTCGATGTAGAACCACTTCTTTTTCATTACTGACCTCGAACGGAGGCCAACATTCGACGGTTCCTGGGATTTTTTTTCTCAGCGTGTGACAAAATTTTACTTACTGCACTTTGCAGATTATAAAAGGCGCTTGACCTTGTATGTAATTAATTATTTTAATTATTTATACCTATTTGCAAAAATATCAGTTCACCACAAAGTTACAATAACTGAAAAAATTGCAAAATGTTTGTGCCAAGTTCATTTTGCTCTTAAATATTAGCCAAGGCATGTGTTGACATGAGTCAAAAAACAAAATATTCAGAAAACATGGTTCTGACCGAAAAATAATATTTTAGAAAAATTTGCTCACGAAATTATTGCACAGTGCTTTAAAGATAGGGAAAAAACAATTCTTTGATTAACCTTGTATAATAAGTCAAATACTAAAATTTACAGTTTGCTAAAAAATCAAGAAACTAAGGCTAAAAATAAAAAAAATATATCATTTTAAACAAATATTTTACGTTGCGTTTTTTGCACCTGAGTGCATAAAATAAACTAATTTACCTGCAAGTTTAGATTATGTATAGTTTCTTTAGATGCAATTACTTCACTATTTATATCCTTATTTTTTTCTTGTACCTCTGCACAAAACTTTTCAAGGAATTTCAATTTATCACAGGTAGTTTCATAATATGCGCATTTAGCACAATGTCCCACTTCTGACAGTTTATTTTCTAGATTTAATATAACATCTTTATGTTTTTTAACTTCTGTTTTGTATTTTTGTGATGCTTCTTCTAAAGACTCTATTGAACAATCCTTAGATGTTACTGAAAGCATTAATGTGTTGTACTTGTCAGAAAGTGAATCGTATAAATCTTGCAGGTATTTGAGTTGTTTTTCTGATGAGTTTCGTCCTCTCATGTGTTCTTTTAGTTTACGAAGCAATGTGCGGTTGTTTCGATCATTTCTGAAGAAAAAGAATAGATTTTAGTATATTAAAAAATTAAGGGAAACCATATAAGTCACTATTTTATAGGTTTGGTTCATTTCAAACTATTTTTTTTAAATTCCAACAGCAGCACTCGGTACGGCAGAAATCAGAACTCTCCGGCTACTTTATTTCATGCCGTCCCGGTTACAGTTCACGCTCATCGCATTGAAATAGTATTGAAATCGTGGCTATGTAATAAAATTTAAGTATTTTAGTTTCTACTAGTGCAGTTATTGCAATTATACACTTCTCAGGTACGAGGTTTGTGTGGTGTAATGTTTTGGGTAGTAAAAATAATGTGAAAAAGAATGCACCAAGCCTATACAGAATTATTCTCTAAACAATGAAAATTCCATAAAATGATTTAATTTTTTTTATTAGAACTACAATTTAAAATAAGTTTTACTAAGTAAAGTAACATACTCAGTAACAGTCTCATATAAATAAAAACATTGTTTTAAAATTTTCTTAAACGAAGCACCTTCTTTGTTTTTAAATTTTTAGTAAAAGGCTATTAAAAACCATTAAAATTGATATTTTTTTGTATTGATTAGATATTGTGTTGGAACAATGAAAATAATATTAACTTATACAGGGTGTCCAAGAATTAAGTCGAAATAATTTCTAGCTAAACAGTAAACAGCAAAAAATGTACGTGTAACTTTTATTGTTCTACAGGGTTTAAATGAATTAATGCAAAAAAAATCAGGAAATGATTGTTCTTAAAAAATTTGTTTTTTTCATTAAAATATTTTGTTCCTCTAAACTTTATAAAGTGTTTTTATAAAAATATATCTTGTATTTTAATGATATCTAATAGTTGATTGATAATATACATAGAGCATAATCGAAAAAAAAGGCACAAAATTCGGTTGGAAATGACTATCGATGACTGATTTTTTAACAAAGGGTCGCAATATGACATGGCTAGATAGGTATATTATTTTACATGGCTTGACGTTTAAAGTCATAGGTTACTGGTCAAAAACCAGAAAAATATATGCTTTAAAACTAAATCTTAAATAACATAAAAACGATTAATTTTAGGTGAAGGAACATGTATAATCAAAAAGTAACAAATTAACAAACCTTTTCACTAGTGCAATAAACAAAGTAGGTTTCCATATAAAAAAATCTTTTATAATGATTTTTTAATCTTATTCAATTCTATGACAGCTACGGCCAATATTATATAACATTCAAACAATTTTATTTTGAAATAGATAGCTACTACATGTCTTCTCTTTATGCCACAGTGGCTGTGGTAATCACTAAATTTGAAGTTTAGACTATTCAATTTTTCTTGACAGGCGTTTTTTCTCCAAATTTTTTTTTTGCTCAAAAACGGTTAGCATTAGGTATAAAGTGTTTGCTATCAAGATTCATAAAATTTTATAGAGAATTAAATATGTAATAAAAAATGGGGTACCCATTTAAAATGAGAAAGTTGCTGTCAAGTTCCGGTATTTCCGGAAGTGCCGCCATACCTATTGAAAATATCTTTAATCAATATATCTCATTGTGAAACAATGATGTGCAAAAAATCCCCGATCTAGGTATTGTAGTTCTCTAGAAACTTCTAATGCACGCTCAGTCTGAGACACCCTGTATATGCCAAAATAAAAAAAAACACTCTATCTTTAGATAGAGTGTTTTTTTTTTGAAATTTTTTGCCGTTTTTGATTGCCTTGACAAATGCATAATATGATTTTGGACCACCCTATAGAAGCAAATAATTTTATGTAAAAATATCATATCTAAAAAAGTATATTAAAATTTTTTTATCTTCCAGCTTCCAACTACTTTAACTTTTAAAAAATACAGCTTTAATATATTTCTTTATTTGGGATACTCTGTAGGTACTAACATAAAAATAATTTTAAATTATGGGCCTATTATAGTCCTTTAACAATTTCATAATTCTAATTAGAATTCAAAAAAATAGTGAAAAGAAAAAAATCCTATACAATTTGCAAATATTTTTTCAACTTACTTTTGTTGTTTATCCTGCATTTCCCTTGCTTTAACTTGAAGTTGTAATTCCAAACCTTTAATTGTGCTGTCTTTTTCTTTGATTTTTTCTCTTATATCATAACATTCAGCATTACCTCTCTGAATTTTTTCTTCGAGATGTTTTAACCTTACTCCCACAGATTTTTCAAACTCATCCAAATTTAACCTATCAAAAACTTGAAGAAGAAATTTGTCATTATTAAGCAAATTCAACAACTCAACTTTGTGATCATCTGTATTTCTTTTTAAATATATTCCATACTCAGATTCCAGCTTCTTAAGTTTAACTTGAAGATCATTTATAATTGTTTCTTTTTCTTCTAGCTTAAGATTAAATTCTTTTTTTGTATTAATAAGCGATTCTGACATAATATTATTCTTAACTTCATATCCCTCTACCGTAGCTGCATGATCAATTTTAAGTTGCTCAGTATTCTCAAGTGCATTATCCAAGTTCAATTGTGTACTTTTTAATTCATTTTTAATAATACTGATATTATTTTTCAACCTGATATTTTCATCTTCAAGAGTTTTTGAATTATTTTGTAACGAATTTATTTTATTCTCAAGTTCAGAATGCATGTTCTTGTATTGCAAAATTACTAAATCATAATGATCAAGTTCTTTTTGCTTCTCACCAATACAGTTCTCTTTAACTTCAACAATTTTTTCCTTTTTTAATATTTCAAATTTTAATTGTGTTATGTTTTTATTCTGTTCACTAATTTTCTGTTCCAGACTCAAAATATCTTTTTTCAAACTATCAGTGATTGTATCTTTTTCCTTAAATTTTTCTAGTTCACATTTTGCCCAATTATGCTTCATAAACAATTGCTGCCTGTCATTGTGTAGTTCCAGCATTTCTTTATTTCTTACATTTAATTCGTTTTTAATCTTAAAAAAAATATTCCTTAAATTTACACGTTTATAAAAGTTAAAATTAAAAACTTACCTTTTCATAATTCATTTTAAACGATAGAACCTGATTCCTGATAACTTGTACTTGATCTTCTGTACATCTTTTTTCTTCATTCTGTGTTTTAAGCTGTACCTCTATCCTAACTATTTTATTTTTCAGTTGCAAATTCTCACACAGTTTTTCCTTCAAATTTTCATTCAAAAACTCGTTTTTCTTAAGAATGTAATTTTTAGACTTTTCAAGCTGCTCAGATTTATTTTCAAGTTGCTGAAATTGTTTTTGTAATATCAAATACTTGGCGAGTATATCGGAATTTTCTTTTTTTAAAAATTCAAATTCTGCATCCTTTTCTTGACATATAGTCTTTAATCTACTAATTTCACTCTTTAAATCTTCAACTACCAAATCATAGGAAGTTAAATCAGGTACATTTATATTATTATTAATACTTTTCTGTGGCAAATTAAAATTTACGTTTATACTTTCTAATTTAGCATATAAAGTTTCTTTTTCTTGTAAAGCTTGAAATCTCACTTGGTCAATTTCATTTTTACACTTACATAATTCAATATTTAAACTAGATATCTTATCCTGTAAGCAATTAACTTCACTTTTATAATTTGAAATACTTTTAATAGCATTTTCATTATCATTCTGTAACACTTTCAATTTTTCTCTATACCAATTGTTTGATTTCTCACAGTTTTCTAACTTGGCACTTACAGCATTTAATTTTTCAGACAAAATTGTATTTTTTTGACTTAATTTTTGGTTTTCTACATGTTGTTGAGTTACTTTTTCTTTCAGGTCTTGAACTGCAATTTTTCTAATATCCAAATTGGTTGTAAGCTCAGCTAAACTAATTTTTATAGTCTTATTTTCTAAATTGACACTATCTCTTTCTTTCTCGAGAATGGCACATTCTTTTTCCAATTTTCTAGTTTGATAAGATAAATCTTGTATTCTATTTTCCAAATTAAGTTTATCAGCAAACAAAACTAGGCTATCTTGATCTTTATAATTTTTTATTAACCTTTTAATCTGACCATTGGCATTTTCTAATTGTCCTTCTAGTATTTTGTTATCTCTTGTTAATTTTTCTAATTTGTCACAAAATTTGGCTTCAATTTTTTGCTCTAAATGGACCAAGTCATTTTTATATTTAACATTGAGTTGCAAACTACTGTCCAAGTCATTTTGTAAATTTTGAATTTTTCGTTGTACATCTACAGTCTCCAAATGAACTCTGGGCGTTGAATTTCTTTTTACAGTTGATGTTGGGTACTTGGAAGGGTTCACAAAATGCCTTAACTCCACAAATTCATTTTCATACAAGCTCAATCCAGACAAGCTAGAAGCATTGGATAAAAAACTACCAGAGTGATAAGAATCGTTAGAATCTGTATCAAAGTTATCCATATTCCATCATGAACTGTTAATCACAAAAACTACTATCACTTTTCTAAAAATAACGGATTACATCAATGATATTCAAATTTTCAAAATAAGTAGAGGTTTATTATGAAGGTCAAAAATAAAATTTGGTTGACTTAAAATGATAAATAAGATAATATTTACCAAATTGATTGAAATTGTTTTTTTATTAATTTTAGTATACGTGTTCAATTAGAACAAATATTTTTATAAAATTTAATAAACTTTCACATAGTGGTTGTTGACAAATGTAGTAAGCAGCTGATTTTGACATTTGTCTTCTTTCATTAAACATGAGTTTTAACATTAATTTTTCTTCTTTAATATTCAGTGGCTTC
Source organism: Sitophilus oryzae (assembly GCF_002938485.1). NCBI lineage: Eukaryota > Metazoa > Arthropoda > Insecta > Coleoptera > Curculionidae > Sitophilus > Sitophilus oryzae. The sequence continues at coordinate 13,362,619 of NW_022145945.1, read as the reverse complement.
ACGGCTTCCAAGTTACGAAAAGGTTTTAAGTGTCTGCAAGACGAAACAATAAACAATCATATATAATTATTCGTCGCAGAGGAAAAGGAACAATTCAGAGATATAGAGGTAAGGTTTGATATATCATATTAGAAATAATAATAATAATATTTAAATAAATAAAAACTTTTCTAAAAATACTTTAATCAATATTTCAACTAATCTCTAAAAATGAAGTTATACAATACACTACTCTTCATTGATATATAACACTTGAAAGTACAGTGCTTTTCCATGTTTGTTAGCTGTTTGTTAGCTACTCTGGTTAGCTACTTGACAAAATGGCGAATTAAAATAAAAGGATCAAAAAAGGGATCAAAACGCTACGCTAATCTCCTCATTAAAGGTGGTTCCTCACGAGCGCGGAAAAGCGAAATTTCGCCCAAATTTCTTACGTTACACTTTGCGTCAGTTTATTCCATAATGATAACTGCGAATATTCGCTTGAATACAAAATCGTACGCCAGTAATAATATTTATAATAATATTTATTTATTATGACACAAATTAGAGGGAAAAAAATAATGATATAAAAATATGCTACAAAATTTTATACAGGGTACGTGTTTCAAAAAACATGTACCATATATATCTCTCGTGGGGAAATTCCTCACGTAAAAATAAGACTTCTTGCTTTTTCATATCAACATATAGGTCCGATTCTGCTTTGTTTCGTAGCTATAGGGTGTTAAAGTCTTAATAATCTTTCGATTTATAACAATTTTTTTCCAAGTACTTTTAGTGATTCGAATGAAAATTTGAGGGTAAAAGTTACTATAAGTGCTACATATTTTAATGCTAAAAAAGTGTCGATATCATCACAGGGACGTGCATATGGGTTATCACTGGAATATTTTTCAAAAAAAAACATGTGCGCCACTGACTTTCTTTCTTTTGATATCAAAATTGTATAGGCTGTATAATGCCAATTAAAAGCTATCTCTTGATATTTTGTCGAATTCGGCCTCCTTGATCAGATAAACGCAATTTTATTAATCACAATTAATAAAATTAATAAATTGTATATATTTTACCTAATTTATTATTAAATATTATTACTATTAGTTATTATTACTATTAGTCCAACCTACAATTTCAAATAAAAAAATAATGGTATTTAAGATAATTACAAAAAACCTATATATATAATTTTGAAAAGTTTTAACATTCTGTAACTCGCATCTCTAAAACTATGCATTTCCATACCCATGTTTATAGGAACTTTTTTCATATTTTTTGATAAGGAATCGATGAGTACTTATTTAAAACTTTTGCAAATTAATGATATTATTTTTTTTAAAGGTTGCTGTTAGACTTGGATCAAGGCAAATTAATAAAATTCCATTTATCTCATTAAGGAGGCCGAAATCGACAAGATATCAAGAGACAACTTTTAATCGGCATTAAATTGCTTACACTATTTCGCTAATAAGAGAAAAAAAGTCAGTGGCATACGACATGCTTTTTTAGAAAAATATTCCAGTGATAACCCATCTGCACGTCCCTGGTGAATATGCCGACACTTTTCTAGCTTTAAAATGTGTCGCATTTATAGTAACTTTTATCCTCAAAATTTCATTCGAAATAACGCTAAAAGTACTTGGAAGAAAATTATAATATATCGAAAAAATATTAAGATTTTAACGCCCTGTAGCTACGAAACAAAGCAGAATCGGATCTATGTTGATATGAAAAATAAATCTCATTTTTAGGTGAAGAATCTTCCCACGAGAGATGGCACATGTTTTTTGAAACACCCTGTATAATCTTTTTTTTGTTAATTCTCTACAGACTTCTCTAAGGCTTCCCGTGACCCTGACACTTCCAGGTCCTTGCGGTCAAATTTTGAAAGTTAAACCGTTAAACCCTTTAGACAAGAGTTAAACTTTTAACGCCGCGAAACTATAAGTTGACATTCAGTTATGATACAGTCATTCAGTTCCCAATTCCGCGCTCGTGAGGAACCATATAGACTTAAAATAATATATATAATTATTTTAAGTCTATATGAGGAACCGTCATCGTTAGTAACGGACATATTGTGAGAGATATCGATACGGTTTCTTATTTTTTTAAAATTATCGATATTTTTTTTTACTTAAATAAAAACTAGAAGAAAAATACCAATAATAATATTGTTTTTTAAATATATCTACAACAGATTAATCTATATCTGTATATAGGTAGCTTTTTCTGCGTTATAATTCATAGAAATATTTGGAGTGGATTTGGACTGGGGTGATGGTTTAAATCAAAAGCATTTCTTAAAGAAAAGTTTTTATAATAATATATTTTTCACACTAGAAAAGACAATTTTCAGACAAGTAAATGTTTCCACCAACTTGGCGATTAAGTTACCTATCTGGTTAACAATAAAGTTAAAAACAACTAGTTAACTCTAACGAAACAAAAAAAAACTACTAAAATAAACTCTATAATGAATACAAATATCTACAATGGATGAAACAAATGTGAAATGTTAAAAATAAATTTATAAATTTAACACTTTCTTCTTATTTAAGATAGATCCATTAATGCAAAGGTTCACGAGTTGTATTTGGTAAGAACAAGCATAGAAGACCACCGCCTATGAGCAAAGCTGCAACAATGAACGTAGGAGCCGGGCAATACATATCCAACAGCGTGGCGATCACTATATTACCGATGATACCTCCCAGACGAGCTGCCACCATAGATATAGCAATCCCAGTAGCCCTGCCAAATTAAATATAGTAATTATATTTTAAATTTATTGGGTATACAGGGTGCTACAAACTCGAAGAACGAGCATTTTAATATCTCGGTAACCATAATAGATACGAACATTTAACAAGTTTTAAAAATTTCAAGGATTGCTGAGTCTTTTGGAAAAACGTTTTTTTTTGAAAATCAATTTTATTTTTTCCTGTCGTTACTTTTTAGAAAATCAAACACTTAATTGCACATTCTCATAGCCACTCTATTAGGGCTCTCTGATAGTATTTTTAGATTTTCAAATTAGCTAATAATTTGTGAGATACAGGGGCCAACTTAATTTTTTTAAATACGGACCTGCATTTTTTATTTCAGGTTTAGAAAGAACTGGGTCTCCTGAGTACACTGATATGCCACAATTACTACTTTTTTTTGTTTTGGGTACCTTAACCAAACCAACAAAACTATTTAATTATTATTTAATATAATTTCAAGTCCTTTTTTTTTAAATATTTAACTCTCTCTGTTTTCTTAAATTATTTAATCTGGTTATATTCATCGCAACAATATTGATCAGCACTAATTAACACTGAATAAGCAAAATCGAGCCAATTCAAAGATTCAAATAAATAATATCTAGGTCAGCAATTTAAAGATATTATTTTTAACTTTTTTTACTGTGAATTTGAAATCTCAGTGTACGATCTAACAATATGCATAATATTAATCGTAGTTATTATTTTAAAATTAAGAAAAAATTCAAAGAAAATGATTTAATTGTTAATATTATATTATATATTTATATTATTTATTTTATATTTTTTTTCTATTATTATATTGCATTTGATTTTCCATATTCAATTTTTTACCCCACGTCATTGTTAAGTTTTAAAGCTTATCAATATTGTAACGATAAGTAGATTAAATATTTAAAAAAAACAGAGCCGGACTTAAAATTAGTTTAAATAAATTGTGTTTAAATGTCCTATATAGTTACCCCAAACAAAAAATATTAAGTGTGGCATATCATTGTACTCAGGAGACCGAGTTCTTTCAAAAACTGAAATAAAAAATGCAGGTTCGCATTTAAAAAAATTAAGTTGGCCTCTGTATCTCACAAATTATTAGCTAATTTGAAAATCTAAAAATACTATCAGATAGCGCTAATAAAGTGGCTGTGAGAATGTGCAATTAGTTTTGTTTTTTACTTTTTAAAAAGTAACGACAGGAAAAAATAAAATTGATTTTCAAAAAAATCCGTTTTTTCCAAAAAACTCGGCAATCCTTGAAATTTTTAAAACTCTTTTGATGGCATCTTGGTGAACATCCTAAAGTGCAACTTTGCCCCAATTTAACCATGTTCGTATCTATTACGGTTACCGAGATACTAATGCTCGTACCCCGATTTATAGCACCGTGTATTTTAAATTTATTGGGTATACCGGGCTGGCAACTGTTACTTTTGGGTCGGTATTTACATGTGTGGAAGTAAATCGGGTAGGGATGTTATTAAGTCGGAGTGAGAGAAATGCGACGGTGTGCTGTTGCGATGTTGCCGGTACGCCTTTCCCTGTCAAGTAAAGTAAAATCACAATCGCAAACCGCTTATTTTTAAAAGAAATATTTTTTTTTTTTCGAAAAGGTAACTAGATAAAATCATTAGACATGTTTCTGAGCATCTGAAATGGAATTATAAGGATATCGTTAAGGTGTCATTTTTTTATAACGAGAAAACGTCAATAATCGCGATAATTTAAAAACTCAACTTTTTAACACATAACACGCCATAACTCAGGAACCATTTTAGATATTGAAACTTTTTTTTTATTGAAGATCGGAACTTTTACAATATGTTAACATAAGAAAAACTGGATAAGGTTGTTTTTTTTCCATTCAAAAATTGTAAACAACCCATCCGTTTTGAGAACAGCAAATTTCAGCAATCGTGTAATTTTTATATTGATAAAAATGTTCACATACTATCTACGAAGAAAATACAGCAGAAATATTAAGCAAGTTTTTGAAAAAACTACAATCAATTATTTCTAATAGATTTCGAGATATCGATTTTTGAATTCAGAGTTCTAATAGCGCGACCACTGTCGAACACCAACTCAATTCCATTTATTTTACCAAAAATGTTTCTAGCTTGCACTTAAAAATTTTCAAGCTATAGTTAAAATTACGACTCGTTAATAAATAAACAAATAAAGTCTCACGAGACGTAATTAAATCACGAAGCTGAACATATGATGTACACTTTCCCTAGAACTTTAAGTACTGACACTGGTACTGATTGGGTCGACCAGTCAACTGCGACAAATCTGTTATATCCCCTTCCACGTCTCTTAGCAATGTGCACACAGTGCACAGTTTCTCGGTTTATTTCAGACGTTTGGCAACGTGTTTATTGTTCTCTCTTTGTTCAGTACATTATAAACGCATTGTACTCTTCTTACATACGGAAATCTCGACCCAAGACTAACCTTTGCTAGCCCTTAGTATCGAAGGGTATATTGTATATAGTTACCTTAAATTGGTTGGAAATATTTCCGTGATCAAACAATCAAGAGCAGCGTTACCGCAAGAGATTACACTGCTGAATGTAGCCGATACTACCAAATTAAGGGTCTTGTTATAAACAAAATACATACAGGCTGCGCAAGTACCCGATGAAAGTGTACTGAAAACTAAAATAAAATTCCGTTTTTATTATGTAAAATTAGCAAGTGCCAGAACGTATTTACCTAAGAAGAATTTTCTACCAAGTCTGTCCATGCCTAAAATAGCTATGATGTTGCTAGGAAGTGCGGCCGCTACTGTGATTAGTGATTCCATAAACACTGATTGGCTAATTTTCTCGTTACAAATAGCACCGTGTTGCTGGCTTCCCATGTTGACCACGAAGTTGGTAACTTCGCAAACGCTAGCTGTTTCGTTTGGTCTCAAGCGATTGAACTCGTCGAAGCGGTTGAACAATTCGGGAAACCAAATCAACAGTCCATAGTAGCTACAAAGGAACAGTAGAATTAGTCCTATTTTTCACATAAGTGTGTCGTACTTACCCGATATGAAACGTAAAATTAATGGAAATGGAAATCATTGTGAACTTTAAAATCGGCGAGACAAAAAGCTGTTTACTGTTGTCCAATATGCTAGAAATAGTGGAGCTGATTTTGCCTCGTTTCTTATGGCTAGCCTCCTCCTCCAAAGCCTTTTTGTATTCTTCTTCTAAGATGAGATGCTTAACTGGATATTCTTCGGCATCGTTACCCGTATTCACGTGATAGATATGTCTAAATATAGCTATGGCTTCGTCGCTTTTTCCTCTGGTTAATAAATATTTCGGACTCTCTGGCAAAAAGCATAGTAGAATAGCTACTAGCATCGATGGTAAGGCCATTACCACGAGGAATATTCTCCACGAATTGTACACGAAACTTGCTGTTCTGAAGCCGATCTCCGCAGGAATGATTAGCCAGGCAAGGCCTGCCACAAATAGGTTTCCTACGGTCCAAAAAGCCGCCATGAACGACAGCATACTTCCACGCTTAGATTTAGGTTGAAATTCTGCAAAATAGGACCAAACTGTAGGCCCGCTACCCCCTAGTCTGAAATAATTAAAAAATCGAAACGTTAGCACACATCGCATAATGTATGCAGTGTTAATGATTAGAAATGAACCCATCTAAATTTACGGAAAGTAAATCGGGTCATCTCATAACTTTCGACCAGCTATTGTGCAAATAATCACCGACCAGTTTGGGAATTACATGCGAATTATTAAACGACTGGTAATCATTTAGGCAAATTAGCACATTAATTGTCAAGGAAAAGAAAGATTTGAAAACTTATTGTGCTGGCCAAATCATACAATTTTAGCGCCTCGAGAACTTCTTACGTAATAAGATATGGGTCATTAATTATTATGTGTTTATAATGATAAAGAAGGAACAAGAAAACAAATCAAACGCGAATTAGGGATCACTTTGATAAATTTCGTTTAAACAAAGAAAATATACCTATTTATATACATATAAACGTAGCAATATGTTCCTTATGAATTAAGTTTGAATGTAATTCAAATGGATATGCACCTTGACTGTGTTCATGACGAAAAAAGTTGTCAAACTGCTGAAAATTGTATTTTTATTACGTTATGAATTACTACAATATGTATCGAAAACAATGCTAAACAATTTTTATCTGAATTGCCAACAGACATTTTTTTTCCTAATAATGTGTGCTTCGCGGTTTCTAGGTACTTCTGCACACATATTTGCCATAGACTGAATGAGGCTCCGAATAATCGCTTGAGGAAAGGCATTCCACTCCTCTCGAAGATTTTCTCCTAAAGTTTGAAGATCTGGTGTTTGTGGACGACTTTGTAGTCTTCTCTTTAGTAGGTCCCAAAGGTGCTCAATAGGACTGAGATCAGGGCTATTAGCAGGCCAATCCACTATTGTGATATTGGACTCTTTAAGGTATCGAGTAACTACTCTTGCAGTATGAGGCCTGGTATTATCTTGTTGTAAGATGAATTCTGGACTATGCTGAGCAGCAAATGGAAGTTATTGTTATATGAATATTGGAAGTTATATTATATGAATCATATGTTAATATGGTTCAAGAATCTCATCTCTGTATCGTTTAGGATTAATTATGCCGTCTAGAAACACATGCTAGTCCGTACGCCCATTTAAAGTTATCTCCCCTAAGAAAAAAATTAGCATGACAGAACCTCATGTATCGCTTCTCTGACTGCTATATCCAGATACCGTTCATTCAGTCTTCCGTATTCTCTCCGCCGGGCATCGCTATGACTTAGTCGAAAACGGGACTCGTCCGTAAAACGACGTGCTTCCACTGATCCACGCCCCAGTGAAGATGTTCTTGAGCATCCCTCGTGCCCTACGATGATTAGAAGTTAAATGCAGCACAACAGCTGCTCGCCTTGATCGAATGTTAACTTCGTGCAGCCTATTTAGTCGAGTTTGACTTGAAATTTGAGTTCCTGTGGCGATCGTAAATAGATGTAGATGAAGATTTTGTAGTTTTTTTTGCGGTAAGTTCTCCCTTTTCATGAACAGCAGCTTGAACAAGATATATCGATCTTCCCTCCTCGTTGTCCTTACTCGTTGAGGATATGGTCTGCGGACAACATAACCATATTCTCTGTGTCGATTCCATAGTCTGGAAATAACCGATTGTGTAACATCAAAAAGCTGCGACACGTATCGTTGCGACCGACCCTCCTGCAATAAAGTTGTGGCTCTGATGACTTCTTCAGTATTTAAACGCCGTCTAGCACCGTTTGGTCTTCCCAGAACATCAAAATTTGCCATATTTAACACCAATTTTGACGATCAAGGCAAAATCACACTAAATAAGAAATTGATTTTATGGAATTGATGCGTCTTCGAGTGCATCTTTACCGTTATTTTTTTATGACAGGAAAGAATGTCGTTTTTGTATCAATTTTTGCATGAAAAAAAAAACAAAATTGTTCTGATTATATGCTGCTATAAATATACGGAGATCGGTCTATAAACATAGTAAATACAGACACACATATATGTGATCCCTAATTCGTTTTGATTGATTTATAAAAGGACTTTACTTGTGTCTAAAGTTGTAGAAGTTAAGTTTCTCTGTAAAAACGATGCTGAAAAATGAATTCTGGAAATGATACTTACGCCGCACCGTTTAAAAATCTGAAGAGCATGAACCACTCATATGACTGGCTGAAGCTTGAAGCCACGATGCACAGAGCGTTCATGAATGAGCTTGCAATCAGCACCTTTTTTCGGCCTATTGCGTCCGCCACTGAACCCACTGAATAGGCTCCGACAATCATCCCTGCAACAGAAGAAAAAAATTAGCAAATAGACAATCTCACCTTGCAAAACAATCAGTGGCGGCTCGTGGTCATTATTGTAGGGAGGTCAATATCTAAAAATATTGCGTCGATTTTTTTAAGACGCGCCCAAATTTAATTGGTTTCTTACAAGGTACTTGTAGGTTTAGTTAAAGGAAAATAAATCTAAAAATAAATATAAATTCTGGTAAAATGAAACCTACACTTACATTTTTAAACAGGTGGTCTAGGGCCATTTCACTAAAAATCCAGTAAATGTTCTTTACACAAATTTTCCACGGTGGGATTTAAAATATACATAAATAATAATGTCACAAAAATATAAATGCATATATACACATACACAATTCTAAAAGTTTTATTTCACATTTTTTCATATTTTAAGTCAATGCGGCGTTCTTTCTCTAAACGTTTTTCGAAATTTAAGCAATTGTTTTCTTTTAACCGTACGATCTCACAAACTAAACACCATGTTGTCTATTTTAAAATACCTATTCCAGAATCAGTCAACCATAGTTCATCATTTACCCATAACCAGAAAATTATGAATTATTACCTACACAAATTTCTCGCTACACCTCAAACTAGATGGGATTTTTTTCGATATTAAAAATTTAAATATTGCTTTATATTGACTAAACCAAATATTATACGCGATAAACGATACAAAAAACTAGGTTGTTCTATAATTTGAGTTTTTATAAACACCCAAACTGCCCATACGGCGAAATTTTTCCAACGACTGAAATCCTTTTATGAATGACGCGGTCAATGGCCAATATAAACTATATCTATCGCACCTTAACTCGTTATATTTTCTATACGTAGTATACCTTACCTTGTTGGCGTTACAAGCCGCGGCCCTTGGAGTTTAATACATGCAAAACTTAGCGGGAACGAAGGACAAAATGAAATTTTGACCGGCAGTAGAGAAAATGGGTAAAATAAAACGTCTTGAAGCGAAAATTAAACAAATTGATGGTTTTTGGGAATAGCTTAGAATATCTTAGGATGAAAAAAAGTTATTTACAAACAGTATAACTTAAATAGGGTTTTCCTAATTTTCTTCCGATTTTTTTGGGGGGGCATTGACCATTTGACCTTATGGTTAAGCCGCCACTGAAAAAAAACAGGTTACTTACCCACGAAGATGATTGAATTGAGCCATCCTTTCGTCTGTGTGTTCAAATTAAGGTCGCATTGTGCCGATGGAAGGATGAACGATATCGCAATAACGTCCATCTCTTCCGAGGTGCTCAATAGGCCGCATATTGCTAGTAGCAAGTAATGAAATTTGCCATATTCCGTGAGCTCTATGGCTCTCTCGAAGTCTGCCTTGTCGCTGCTACCTTTCTCAGCATCGGCAAGGGCCTAAAACAAATTTCGTTAAACACAATTAAGTAGGTTTTTAGACTTGTGAAGTCGCGATAACCTAACCAAATGAATTTAAAATAGAGACAGTCTGGAAATCTTCAGTCAAGTGTTTTTACAAGTTTTCAAAGGTCTTGGAAAATTAGTAAACATATTAATAAAATGATGAACATTCTAAGGTTGATAGGAAATTGTGTGCGCTTTTAGAATACATAAACCTTTAAGGGTTTACTTGCTTTGGTGTTGTGAGGAAATGTATTGTTTGAGTCCTTGTTTTGAAGCGATTATCTATGATAGTTAAAATTTTGTCTACATCTAGATCTGCATTCGTTTGGCCTATATTTTCGTGTTCTACACCTTTTAATGATTAAGTAACAGTAGTCTTATATAGGTAGGGTTGCCAACCGTCCTCTATTCCAGAGGACAGTCCTCTTTTTGATCTCACTGTCCTCTTTTTTCTCACGTATTGAAAAAGTCCTCTTTTTTACATACCAAACAAAATCTTAAAAAGTCTATCGCCACAATGCTTTAAAAAATTGTTAATCTGTGTCTTTCGCTACTCTCACTCGTTTATATAGAAAAAGAAATGAAGGAAATATTTATGTACAAGAAATATTTGTAGAAGCGATAAACATGTTTAACTATATTACGAGCTATTTTATATTTACTGACTGTTAGCTTATATTTTGAAGAAAGAAAATTGTTGAAAACGGTTTGCTTTTTTTAACAAATTTTGAGTATCAATATTTTTAAGAAAGTAAGAAAGATCATCAATCATATACCGTTTACATAACTATTTGGTAAATTCTAGACATTTTTATTGGGCGAGGTTTCAAAAAATGTTTCGCCTGTGCCTCTTTTTTACCTTCTCGTCCTCGAATGTTGGCAACCCTACTTATATGACCCTCAATACCATGAATCAAACCAAAATCGACAGTTTTCAAGACTATACTTATTTTTCATCGATTTGCAATACAGTCATAAATCTAAAAGTAAATCTATTTTAAATTCATTTGATGAGAATATTTGTAGATTTGTTTATATTATGTCAGTGTGTCAGTGGTTTATGAATAATATAATAGCTATGCTTGTAATCCATTCTTGCAAATAATAAAGTTTTACAGACCACTGTTAGCCCTGAACATACTCAAAAAGTTCTATAACGAAAACATCCCTGATTATACAACTTTTTAATTAAGTTATACATTTGAAATAGCTATACTATACTAACATAAAGTAAAAAATAGTCTAACTAAACCCACTAGTTAGTAAGAAACAAATTCAACATGCATGTTGCTATATTTGATACCAATTAAACTTTTAGTTACGTAATCGAGGGCGCGATTTTTAAATTCATTGTTGCCAACCATGCACATATTCGGCGCCGTACTGACTAACTGAAATTTAAATTTCCCGCTGGGGATTCAAGTGGTAGCTCTGCTGTAAAAAATCTCAAGTTGCCCTATTTATTTATTTATTTCCTGACATTGACATTCGTTTTGACATTTTAGTTTTGTACTACGAGTTTTTGGTTTAACTAGCAGACCTTGCAGTCGAACGTTGTTCTTTTTAGAATCTCTTTTAGTGCGAAGTGTACCAAATAGCTTAATAGCTGTAAAAAACTCATCGCAACTTTATTAGAATATTTTGAACGGGACAGCGGTAGTAATGGCTCTTTATATACATTAAGTGCTCTTAAGAAGGTGAGTTTGTTGATGTCATTAATAACTGTTTATATAATTATAATTAATTTTGTTGCCTCAAATACTTTGATTAAAAGAAAATATGTAAAAGTGGGCAACGCTGTGCCGGTCAAGTTTAATCACGTGACTAAAAGTTTATTTGATATGAACTATAGATTTTTCACACAGAACAAGCGGTTAAGCATATTTAGTAGATTTTAAATATAAAACAATAAACAATACCATAACCAACAGTCATATGAACCAAAAAATGCTTGACTAAGAAGTGTCCGAAGGCCTCTATAATTTAAAAGCATTAACAATTTTCGTAAATGCTTTTTTAATAGGAAAAGAAGCCTTACAGCACATCTTATGCCGGCTCTACACTTGTCAATAATTATCTTCTTCACGAACTACTCATTTTCCAATATCGCTTATGCTTTTTCTTTGTCGCTCAAATATTTTCTGAATAACTCTTTCTTTCTCAAAGAAGGTATATTAGCGTTGATTGCAAGAATTGGGAAGATACGCAACCTAATGAGCAAATTCGTGACAAGGCTGATTAGATTTCCCCTTACGTCTCAAGTGCTGTACGGTGGAGCCACCAATCGTTCTGCGGCCAACGCATAAAACACTTATTTTCTCTAATTCGGCCAGCGAAGGCATATTGAAGACGGTGTGGATCTGAAAGCGACAGTCTTGCCGTATTAAAATGTGTAATATCTGTAATACGTTTGACGAAAATATCTTTGGATAAAAGAACCGCGTTTACGCATTGAAAATTTATTCGTGTTAAACATAGAATAAATAAAAGAAAATAAAAACTCTTTTATAGGTACTGAATATGTCGTATGATCCAAAAAAAAGTCGTTTAGTTGGCTTGGAAATGACAATTATTAACATTTACAATAATATTTTACATATGAGATAACAGCGATCTTCATTTCCAAGCCAACTCCGACGCCGTTCTTTGTTTAATCATATAATATTATATTAAATATTTAATGATAGAAAATTCGTATTATCCTGTATTATTAACGTACTGTACCCATAATCCGTAAATCTACGGATTTATTAGTAGTTCTGGTAACACTGTCTCCGGCAACTACTTACTCTGTCGACTGAAATCAGAACTACGGTACAGTTTTCTGAGTTCTGAGTATTCTTTATCCGCTGCCAAGGTTATTAAAAGATAAAGTTGTCTCGTAATTAGATCCAACAATTACTGCCCTCCATTCACGCAGTTGCGCGGCTCTGAATTGTTCAAGAACGCGATCCTCTCACTCCATTCAATTGAGTCATAAAGTTCAGAACTGTTCCGCGCCATATGGAGGCACCAGGCCATCGCGCACAGCTTCTTTCAGAACCGTTCTCGAGTAGCCCAGGGCGTAAAGCTCCGGAACTTGAAATTCGCGAATGGAGGACAGCAATTATCAGAAACGTCATCTACTACGTCATAGAAATGCTACCACTCATAGATAAAGGGATAAAAACTGCCGACAGTCTGACAGTGCATTTCCGAATCGACATTCATTGTGTACTTTATTGTTTATAGTGTATGGCGTCCATAGTTTTCAGTTGTTTGATGTGTGTTTTCTTTATTGTATTGCCCATTTATCTATCTTTGTCGGTTGCATTTTATTTTTTTATTCCTTTATCTATGATTTTATACGTTCTGTAGCATCAACTGTGACGTAGTTGCAGCTTCGCTCCTATTGGACAAAAAGTTACGAGGCAACCTGTTTAATATAGTAACCTTGATTTGCTGCACTGTAAACGACTATCAACGCAAAGCGGCGCAGAGCTAAACTAAATCTCGGACAGGCTAACGGTAATGCCAGCTACATCTCATTTAACAAAAAAAGAATAACTTTTTTTTGTTAAATTTCGCCACCCTTGTTGCATGATGTGTAATATATGTAATGTTACACATATTTTTCTCCAATAAAGACGATTATTATTATTATTATTTCGGACAGGTTTTGTGCCACGAAATCGCCCATAAGGTTGCGCATCTTCTTATTTCTTCAATCAACGGTATTAGCCAGGCATTTTATTTGAAAATGACAAGCATTACTGGACATGTGTAAGGCCGGCTTAGGCCGTGGCCCAACATAAGCTGGACGCGTAGAGCGGAGAGTGGCCTCACATGTAGCGCGTTTTCAGGCGGATTTTAATAGTATTAATACGAAACGAGCAATACGCGTGAAAATTTCAACCAGCGAGCAAATACGCGTCAATCCGCAATACGCTTCGCCGTATGTAGGAGCCACTTCCATTTACTTTAATACATTTAAACGCTTCGTGCTCCTCTCCGCTCTACGATACGCTTTGCGCCTCATGTGGGGCCACGAACTTAGAACGACAAAAGAGGCTAAAAACCGAAATACCTCAAGACTATCTCGCCGTGCTCTTAAATCTTCTCTCATCGCTTATAGGATTAGCCTCTATAGAGCCTTTTCGAACCGCTAGTCATAAAGTTTTGGCTAAAAATGTTAGTCCGATGTTAGATTAAACAGCTAGTTAACATACGCTCAGGTGCGGTTCGTCAGCAAAGGCAAAATATGCTATTACCGATTGAAAGAATTGGGAAGATACGCAACCTAATGGGCGAATTCGTGACAAGGCTGATTTTATTTCCCCTTACGTCTCACGTGCTGTACGGTGGAGACACCAGTCACTCTACGGTCAACGCATAAAACACTTATTAGACAGTTAAAGCACGGCCAAAGACGTAGACGTAAACATATCGTTTGACATGTACGCTTGCGCAGTGATAAATTCACTTGCCTTTACGGATACGTGATACGTACCTTTACATGCCTTTACGTACGTACAAAACGTATCGAGCCCAAGGAGTTTCGATTTTCACCCGAATGATGCCGAACGTACACATTCACAAACAACTCGTTTCCACAACTGGCTAGTAATTAAGTTATTTCATAAACCTTGGGGCCAGTGTAACAGAACTGGGCCTATTTTATTACAATAAATTAGTATGAAAATATTAAGCATCATAATAAACTCATTTTGGAATCTATTTAATTAAATGCTAGTTCTTAGCCAAAATCCATATGAGGATTCTAAAAGATGGAATCTAATAAATAATCATAAAACTGTGTCTGTTTTCCAATATTTTTTATTACTAAGAGCATTTTAAGTTATAAGGACTACTTTCTGTAATAAAATAATTTCCATTTATAATTTTCTTCATTTTTCGATATTACTTTTATAAATTTAATGCAGAATCAATGGAATAATAGATATCCATTTTCAGTTTTAGAGTCAGATAAATTGTTTCACAAAATAATTTAGAATTACAAATGTACCATTTGCGTTACGTACGTCAAAATGCTTGCTTTAACTCTTGTTTACACGACAACGCAACGGCAGACGTAACGTAGGTTTCAGCGTTACGTGTCGAGACGTATACGTATTGTGCCTTACTTTAACTGTCTATTTTCTCTAATTCGGCCAGCGAAGGCATATCGAAGACGGTGTGGATCTGAAAGCGACAGTGTTGCCATATTAAAATGTGTAATATCTGTATACGTTTGACGAAAATATCTTTGGAAGAAAAATCCGCATTTATGTATTGAAATTGTATTCGTGTTAAACATAGAATAAACAACAAAAAAATCTTTTATAGGTACTGAATATGTCGTATGATCCAAAAAAAGTCGTTTAGTTGGCTTGGAAATGACGATTATTGACATTTACCATAATATTTTATATATGAAATAACAGCGATCTTCAATTCCAAGCCAAATCTGACGCCGTTCTTTGTTTAATTATATAATATTATTTTAAATTTTTCTAATGATATAAAATCCGTATTATTAAGGTACTGTACCCAAAATCCGTAAATCTACGGATTAATCAGTAGTTCTGTCAACACTGTCTCCGGCAACCACTCACTCTGTCGACTGAAAGCAAAACTGCGGTACAGTATTTTTTATCCACTGCGCTGTTCACGATCAGCGCGCAGCGGCGCAGAGCTAAACTAAATCTCGAAATTCTCGGACAGGCTGAGGTAAGAATTTTCGATTTAAATCGATTCTTCAGAAAATCGATCTTGTCATGTCAAATTGTTGGCATATCAACGATTCCCGAATTTTTGAATCGATTAATCCAAATCCGATTTTTTATAGAATCTATTCTTTTAAATCGAGACCGAATCGTCATGCAACCCGAATTTTATTCCCAATTTCAGAAGATATAATTAATTACGTAATTGAATTTACATTTGTTTTCAGGACGTTCGATGGCGCTCGGACGCAACGTTCTCTATTACGCCCGTCAAAGTATATTTTCGTCACTGTATATTTCTATTCTTTAATAATGTTATCATTTTAAAGTCATTTTAGTGTTTAATTATTTAGAATTTTATTTTACACACTGTTACCTAAAGTCATTTTGCTTGCTGTTGTATTATTTAGAATTATACTTTATTTTGTTTTGTGTCTTTGTGTGTAAAAAAATCATAAAAACTAGAAATATACAGAGTGTCCCAGAAATAAGTGGTATTTTAAGGGGTGGTAGATCTCGATAAAAGAAACATATTTTCTTTTTATCGTTTTTCAAATAAGTCCAAAAATCGATTATTTTACAGAATCGCACATCCCTAGGCTGAGGGTAACGCCAGCAACATCTCGGACAGGTTTTGTGCCACGAAAAATCGCCCTTAAGGTTGCGCATCTTCTTATTTCTTCAATCAACGCTATTACGTATTTGAAAAATAAAACTAGGCCTTCAGAGTTCTGAACCACGCCTGAATGATATTATTAGATATTATATTTTTAATCACAATTTAGCTTATAGTTTAGTTTTTGTTAATTGGAGACAGAATTTTATAGTTAGCAAGCCGCGGGCATACCTTTGATAATTCAGTCTTGACAATGAGGTTTGATGGATTTAGTTCCTTGGATCCACAACCGTTCAGAGCACTTTGATTATTTACATCACAGTGTTCCTTGTGTTTTATTGGCGGATCACCTTCTACCATTCTATGTACGATGCAAATGGTTTTGAGCTGTGCTTAGAGCGAAAAAAGGGCTTCTTTGCGCTGTTGGAGGGGTGGGTGGGGTGCGGCACTTAGTGGGGGTGGCGGGCTGGTGTTTTGACGAAAGCTCTGGAACAAAATGAAAAATATATAAATAAATATTATAGCTAGATTTCGTTCACAAATATAACTAATAAATATTAGAAAACTTAATAAACATTAGGAAATTTTAGATCCTTTAATTTAAAAAAAATTGGCTTTGTGATACTACACAATTTTTGTTGATGAAAATTTCACCTATTACATCCAGAACCTTATACTTGTATAGGGTCTGGCAATAGTGCGTCGGGCATCTGTAGCTTCTAGAATAAAAAAAACTTCAGAATTTTGTGTAAGTACAAACCTAAAGTATGTACGAGGAAGTATTTCAGGAAAATATTTTAATTTCTAAAGGGTGGCCCAAAATAGAGTAAGTGGATCGGGATGATTTTTTTTAAATGGAACACTCTGTGTATTATTCTATTTTTGACTTCCTTTCAGACCACTTTACATAATCCTAAGATATGAGTAAATATATTTTAATAATTTCAGAGATATTGATAAATAAATAAAAAAATATATTTTTTAACCTTCCTTAAAAAATTAACAAATAAAAGAACTGTCTTGAAATCAAAACTATATTAGGTATTTACTTTAGATGGTCTATACTTACTTTGCTATAAATATCGTAATCTTAAATCATACATAGTTCAACATTTTACGCTAAATTTTCTAAAATCCAAAATAATTTTTCTTTGTTTTTTTTAATGGAACACCTTGTATATCAGAAAGAAGAGAAAGAAGAAAGAGGTATTGATTTATAGAGCGCGTCAACAGCGAGGGGTTTTAGCGCTCAATAATAAGCTTTATTTAACATGAGGTTATTTTAAATTATTTTAAGTTAGAAATTAAAGTTTTTTCGTTATGTTGATGCTGTCTAAGAATTCCATAACTTTATTAACCGTCGAAATGTTAAAAGGCGCGAAAATATTCTCATTGGTAACAGCATTAAAGAATCTAGACCTATGGGAGGCCACAGGTAAGCATTCAAAAAGAATGTGTTTCATTGACATTAAGTTATTGCATAAGGTGCATTCATTTCTGATAATATATGATTTGTTAAGATGTGTCTTGTGAGGGTTCTAACAACATTACAGAAAGATCCGCGTTCAAGAGAATATATATTTTGATACAGATGAAGAAGTGGCACATGTGATCTAAGTTTATTAGTTCCCTCGAGGATGTCCCATTCATTTTGAAATATAGTGAAGAACACTTTTTTGTGGAAATTTCTGAAATCGACAACGGATGGAGTTCCTTCAATATTCTGTAAGAGCGTTGCCTCGTTAGCTCGTTATTTTTTTATTAAATGGAGAGTTAAAAAATGAACTTTCTTTATATTTAAAGTATTTTAAAATTTTTAATGGTTTCGCAGATACTCGTGGTATTATTTCATATGGCTCTTTCAACGGTAAAATACCAGAAAAAAATTATTGGGAGGCTTTGATAAAAATTACTGTGGAAAATGCCATATGAAATATAAAACCGCGAATATCTGCGAAACCGTTAATTTTTTTGCCTTTGAAATACTTGAAATACTCAAAAAATGTTCATTTTTTAATTCTCCATCAATTGAAAAAAATATATACAGGGTGTTCCATTTAAAAAAAACCGAAGAAAAATTATTTTATATTTTAGAAAGTTTGGCGGGGAATTTGGAACATCCTGTATGATTTACGATTACCTTATTTATAGCAAAGTAAGAACAGACCATCTAAAATAAATATCTAATATAGTTTTGATTTCCGGACAGTTCTTGTATTTTTAATAATTTTTTTGTCAAAGACTGAAAAATATATATTTTTATTTATTTATTAATATCTCTGAAACTATCGAAATATATTTACTCATATGGATTATGTAAAGTGATCTGAATGGAAGCCAAAAATGCAATAATATACAGGATTTTCAATTTAAAAAAATCATTCCAATTCACACTTATTTCTCGTACATACTTTAGGTTTGCACCTAAACAAAACTTCCAAGTTTTTTATTCTAGGAGCTACAGAAACACGACGTATTTTTGCCGGACCCTGTATATGACAAAAAGTCGAAAAATATCCATTTTTGGCTATTTTTACACGTTTTCAAAGGTCCTAGGAACATAGTAAACATAGTCAAAAAATTATGAAAATTTCAGTATTTTTAGAAAATTTTATGTAGATTGTTTTTTACACCTTTGTACGCTTTTATACCTTGGTTTTGTGAGAAAATCAATTTTTTGGATCCTTATTGTTTTTAGCTAAAGTTGTTTAGCGAGTTTTTGATGAAGGTTAAAACGTCCCCTACGTCCATTACTGTTTTCGTAGGACTATAATGGCCTATATTTTCTTATTCTACACTTTACAGTTTGTAAATAATAGCAGTTTTAACAAAATCGGTGACAACGAAAATCGCCAATTTTCATGAATTTTCATGAAAAAGTTCCTGATGTACCGTGTGGACATTTTAATTTGTTTTGTCTTTTAAAAGGCTCTAAAATATTTATTTTTTCAGTTAAAAGGTCGAGTAAAAAAAGAAATTGTAGTGTTTTTCGTTAAGTTTTATGCCGTTGAGTCAAAAATTGTATAAACTGTCAAATATCAAAATTATTGACATAACTTACTTTTTTTTAAATGGTACACCCTATAATATATCACTAAATATTTAAAAAGACTTTTTTTCTGGTTACGAAAATATGCCAGACTTGCCCTTTCTCTTCATTAGTTTAGCGTAAATTCGTATAAATATGATTAAAATTATAATTTTTAACATCAAGATACCCGCGTATATTATTTTTCTTTCCAAGAATTGTCATGTTTTTATAGTTATAGTTCTACCATATGATCGAAAAAGAATGGTGTCCAGCTGGCTGGGAAATAACAGCGATCTTTTTTTCGATCATACGGTATTATGATATAGAAAATTTTCTGATTTGTAAACTCAGAACATATATTTATAATATAAAAAAATATATAAATCATTATAATTTTAATCATATTTATACGAATTTGCGCTAAACTAATGAAAAGAAAGGAAAAGTGTTGTATATTTTCGTACAGAAAAAAAAGTCTTTTTAAATATTTATACAGGGTGTCCCAGAAGTATTTTAACTGGAAGTATTTTAACTGGTAGTATAATAGTTCAACCCCAGAAACACGCCTATGAGGTGTTTTTCGTGAAAAAAAAATTGAAGAAAAAAATTGGAAATTTTTAGTTTTTAATTAAAAAAAATAATTTCTTGATAATATGGCAACACACGTATTACATTAAAGAAAGAAAATCCAGAAGAGACCCAGTTGTTCTCAAAATTTTATGAAAAAATCATTTTTTTGGTAATTTTCAAAGTAAAATAACTCCGTTATTTTGGACTTATTTGAAAAACGATAAAGAGAAAATATGTTTCTTTTATCGAGATCTACAACCCCTTAAAATACTTGCACTTATTTCTGTGACACCCTGTATAGGATGTACCATCTAAAAAAAAGTAAGTTATGTCAATAATTTTGATATTTGACAGTTTATACAATTTTTGACTCAGCGGCATAAAACTTAACGAAAAACACTACAATTTCTTGTGTCACCCGACCTTTTAGCTCAAAAAATAAATATTTAAGCCGTTTTTTTAATGTTTTAAGAGCCTTTTAAAAATAGGGCAAATTAAAATGAAAGCACTGTGTACACTTTTCAATTAGTTAGTAAATGGTTATAAGAAAAAAGATGTATGTATGAATATACATAAATTAAAAATGGTAAAGTTATGAAAAGAAATTACCGAAATTACACAATTACCTGACGAGCAATATTCAAAATTCAAATAAATAAATAATGGAAGAAAACACTGCATAAAGAGCTGTTGTTTACTTTTTTCTTTCTACGCCTAACGCGAATATTTATATGATTGTTTAAAAGCATTTGTTATAAAATTTTACTTTAGTTGCAACAGTCGATTTGCATTTTTCACACTAATTAAGTTGTAATTGTATAAACAGCCAGAGGACGATTGAGAAAATTACTCGAGCAAAAAACTTGCCGTGAAAATGTGACAAATCTGCTTTTAGCGCACTAATTGAAATCATTCGCAGATATATCTTTTTTTCAGAGTGTAGTGAAGCATTCGTGTTAATAATACCTCTTCATACTAGTTTTTCTGTGGACCGCTACTAATAATATATTATTCTGTCCTCGCTCTTCCATTTAAAATTACTGTAAATTTGCCCGATTGTTTATATAATAAATTTAGATGGATACAATAACAATTTAAAGCGAGAAAATTCGTACAGTATCACGTAAGTTAAATTTAATCTTCCTCTAATTTGTTTTTATATGAATATTAACACTGTGTGACACAATTCTTTTAACATATTTTTTAAGATTATGTGTTTTGAATTTCTTATTCCGTTACTAAAAACGTGTCTATTAATATGGGGTGATATCGGTGTCTAACCCATCACGTTCCTTAATATCGTTGATTGAAGAAATAGGAGAGGAGAGAGAGATCGAGCAAACGAGATTAACGTCCTGGAGAATCCCTACAGTTTAAAAGAACTCACTTACGCTTTAAAAAATATGAAAAACGGGAAGGCAGTAGGCGTAGACGATTTGTGTACCGAGCAGATTAAGAACTTCGGCCCAGCAACAAAAATGTGGGTTTTGAAATTGTTTCACGAATGCACCGACAGCCACAAAATCCCGAAATCTTGGCGAAAATCTGTTGTAGAAAGAAGAAAAAGTTGTAGCTCTCCTGAAACCGCCCAAAGATCCAGAACTGGCCAGTAGCTATAGACCGATCTCCCTGCTGTGTCATTTGTACAAACTTTACGAGCGAATGATTCTCAGACGCATGGAGAAAATCGTAGAATCGAAACTTATTCCTCAGCAAGCAGGCTTTAGGCCGGGAAAATAATGTACTGGGCAGGTCTTAGCTCTTACAGAGCATATCGAGAGGGGATACGAGGAGAAGCTGATCACTGGAGTCGCTCTTGTCGAGTTAACCGCCGCATATGATACCATCATCCATAAACACCTTCTAACTAAAATATATGCTACAATTAAGGATTATAACCTGGAAAAAGTAGTCGAGACAATGATGCAGAACCGACGCTTTTATGTCACTCTGAACAATAGTAAGAGCAGATGGAGAACTGAAAGGAATGGGCTGCCCCAAGGGAGCGTCCCGGCGCCAATGCTATTTAATATATATACCAACGATCAACCTCTCCCTGCCTACTCAAAACATTTCCTTTATGCTGACGACCTGGCAATAGCTGTACAAGATACCAGCTTTCACAGCGTCGAACGAAAACTGGAAGGTGCACTTAAATCAATGGCTAGTTACTACGACCGGAACTCACTTAAACCCAACCCTTCCAAGACGCAGGTTTCCGCTTTCCACCTACGCAATAGAGACGCTGCAACAAAACTTAATATCTTGTGGAGAGGTAGCTTACTGGAGCATACAGAAAAGCCGAAGTATCTCGGAGTGATACTAGATACTAGACAGGACCTTAACATATAGGTAACACTGTCAGAAAACTCGCCAGAAAGTCAGTGCTAGAAATAACATTTTAAGAAGGCCAACTGGAAGCAAGTGGGGCGCAAATCCATCTGACTTAAAAACAACTGCACAGGCTTTATGTCTACGGGAGAATATGCCTGTCCTGTATGGAATAGGTCGAGCCATGCCAAACAAGTTGATGTTGCTTTAAATGAAACGTGCCGAATAACAACAGGGTGTATGAAAGCAACAAGCTTATCTCAACTTTACAGAGCTTCCGCATTTACAGCTCCCTCAACAGTGAAGAAATAGGAAGATGCTCAACCGTATGGGCGATTTCGTTGCTCAAAACCTGTCCGATATGTAGCTGGCGTTACCGTTAGCCTGTCCGAGAATTCCGAGATTTAGTTTAGCTATGCGCCGCTGCGCGCTTATAGTCGTTTACAGCGCAGCGGATAAAGAACACTGTACCGTAGTTCTGCTTTCAGTCGACAGAGAGAGTTTTTGCCGGAGACAATGTTGTCAGAACTACTGATTAATCCGTAGATTTACGGATTTTGGGTACTGTACGTTACTAATACGGATTTTCTATCATTAAACAATTTAATATAATATTATATGATTAAACAAAGAACAGCGTTCAGAGTTGGCTTGAAAATGAAGATCGCTATTATTTCATATATAAAATATTACGGTAAATGTCAATAATTCGCCATTTCCAAGCCAACTAAACGATTTTTTTTCGATCTTACGACATCTTCAGTATCTATAAAAGAATTTTTATTTTTGTTGTTTATTCTCTGTTTCACACGAATTCGTCAAATGAATTACAGATATTACACATTTTAATATGGCAACACTGTCGCTTTCAATTAGCTTCGCTGGCCGAATTAGAGAAAATAAGTGTTTTACTCGTATAAAATTAACTAAAAATCAAGTAAAATAGTTAACTGCAGATTTATATTAATTAATACTTAGGACTCTTTTATACCTATAAATTAAATGTTTTAAGTGTTCTTAAGACAATTTTAACAGTTTATTTGGTAATTTATAGTTTTTTTGAGAAATCGTGTAGCAAAGTGACCGTCCATAAGTGTTGTGAAGTGAAATTATACAGATAAGTTTTGTTATGTTGGAGGAAAATTTATTATTAAATCTCAATTTCGAAAGAGAATTCTACTGTTCACAAGGGAAAAAGTTAATATTTAGTCATTTTCTTTCAGAATATGTGGCTCATTTGTTCTTTTTAACCCTTGAATCTGAGCTATTTTGATTCAATATCTATGTGTAACTACAGAGTGGCGCCTGCTCTCATACAACGCAGAGGCTCCAGGGAGAACGACAGTTCGTGTTGAAGTGAAATTTTGTGAGCATATGTAGGTTAATTCAGAGCACTTTTTAAAATTTTAGAGAATTCTACAGGGTGTCCCCCAAAAAGTTACATATATCAAAGTTGTGTTTTTGTAATGGAACACCCTATACATATATTAATTGATTTTCGGATTCTGGAAGAAAAATAAAGGTGAGTTTTATTAGAGAAGTATATGATTAAAATGTAAGATTTTTGACATATTTAACATTTTCTAAATATAAAAAATAATTTTAAATTACAGTAAAAGCTAGCTAAATTGGAATTTACCCGGTATAGCCTAATATACAATTAAAATAACTATTGTACTTTAAACCAAATTAAAACTTGACCCAAATACTTATACAGGGTGGGACAAAATTAATATTGAACATTGGTTACCTCTAAAGGCAAGTTACTCTTTTATTTTAAATGGGACACCCAGTATATTATTCCAATGTTCAATGGGAAATGCATGTCTCTTCAAAATACTATTAAGGTTGCCTACCCCTCAAACAAAGATTTTCTTAGATATTTTCATTTTTATGATTTAGTGTCAGTGGATCTTTATTATTTAATAGAATCTAGGAGGCTGTGATATGTCTGACGTTACTTCAACATAGCTGTCTAATTAGTCCAAGTTTAACAACTAGTTATTGTTTTGTGTCAGATAAAAGAAAAAAAATCTCAGAAATTTGACAAAAATGCAAACTTATCCTACATCAGAAAGAATTTATATGATTCTATTAGTTGGTGAATGCAGTGTGCATTCACCTGTTAATAGAATACTTAACTGCTCATGGTTTTATCTCGTCTGTTTTTGTTATGGGGATATGTTAAAGACAGTGTTTACTAAACTTGACCAACTATTGTCGACAACATGAGAGAAATAATTGTAGCTGCTTTTCGCAGTGGAACTCCACATATGCCTTTTAAAATGACAAGACCTTTTTAAAAGAGAAACATTTTGTATCTAGTTTTAATTCTGTAATAATTAAAATGTGTTTTAAATGTGTATTTTTTTATTACCATTGAGTATTTCACTCTACATCCTTTAATTTTTGTTAAATTAACAAAAGGTTTAGCCACCCTAGATTTTTTCAAATAATAAAGATCTACTGACGCAAAATCATAAAAATTATAAAATATCTAGGAGAATTTTTATCTGAGGGCTAGGCAACCTTAATAATATTTTAAAGATATATGAATTCCTCATTGGACACCGGAATAATATACTGGGTGTTCCATTTAAAATAAAGGAGTAACTTGCTTTTAAAAGTGACCGACGTTCTATATTAATTTTGTCTCACCCTGTATAACTTTTCGGGTCAAATTTTAGTTTGGTTTAACATGCAATGGTTATTTTAATTAAATATCAGGCTATACAGGGTAAATTACGATTTAGGTAGCTGTTATTGAAATTTAAAATTTACTCTTCATTTTCACAAAATATGAAATATGTCAAAATCTTTACACTTTAGACAAATATGCTTCTTTAATAAAACACACCCTTATTTTTTTCGTAGAATCCGAAAATCAATTAATATATAAGGGTGTTCCATAACAAAAAACACAACTTTGATATGTAACTTTTTATCGGGACACCCTGTGTAACTCTACACATTCTTATAAAATGCTTTCAATTAATCTACATATGCTCCCAAAATTTCATTTCGATATAAACTACCGTTCTCCGGAGCTCCGCGTCACCCTGTATATAACATTTTTATTTTTTCTATAAAACTGAAAATATAAATAAATGGGATTTGATATTTTCACACAGACTTTATTTAGTACTTTAATTTATTATAACTTTAAAGTGGTACGTGTTACAAAAATTCTGTTTACATTTTTGTGTTCAGCAGGTGAAATTTGACAAAAATTTTATTTTCTATTTTACTTAATGTTATAGAGCAAAAAAATTGTCCCACTGTGTAATATATGTGTGTGTGTAGTATATTTGTTCTTATAAAATAAACTCAGAGGATTATACAAGCAAACTGTTACAGTTTTTGAAATCTGAATATCCTGGGAGCTAACTGCGCTGAAACTGCAAATGCATGGGTATGTACCGTAGTATGTATATTACATCCGGATCAACAAAACCGTAAAGCTTCCGAGTCAAGGATATCAAGAAGAAAACCGTTTCCATTCATGTTTATACCTAGATATCTTATTTTCAAGATCTTTTCATTGACATTCTCGACAAATATGGCAAGCAATTAAACAAACAAACTTGCAATGGTCATTTTCATCGACTAAATTTGTCAAGGAAACGTTTCCTTCAATTTTTCCGATAAAAATATCTCAGACAGATGTGTTTAAGAAATTGTTTTGTCGAATCACCAATTTATTTTGTCCAGTGAACCAGATAGCTAAGTTGTTTAATTAATTTGTAATTGAAAACAATTTGTTAAGTGGAATTAACAGCCAGAGGTTCTTATAGACGTGTTTGCTTTTTTAAAGAAAACTACTATATTTTTGAGTGCGTAAGTAATTTTCTTTTAGTCACATATTTTTCTGGCGACAAATAGGTATATACGGAAATAATCATTTAGAAACAATAAATACAGACGAGTCTGCTTAAACAAGCATCCGGTTAGCCCATTTTAGTGTTATGAAAAAAAAAGAAATATCCTTCTTCAATATCATATTTTGAGAGACCCTATACCGCATGCTCAAAAAAAATGAGCGTCAGAGTAGTCTTTGAATATTTTTATGAAAATTTTCAAGGGAATCAAGGGAATTTCAAAAAATGTGTAATTTTTATCTGTTTTCAAGGCCCTTAAAAGTA
The DNA here is from genome assembly GCF_002938485.1 of Sitophilus oryzae. Taxonomy (NCBI): domain Eukaryota; kingdom Metazoa; phylum Arthropoda; class Insecta; order Coleoptera; family Curculionidae; genus Sitophilus; species Sitophilus oryzae. The sequence continues at coordinate 13,336,236 of NW_022145945.1, read as the reverse complement.
CGGCTTAGAAAAATAGTAAAAAAGATCGCAAAATTTTGAAACTTTTGAGGTTTGAGGGAAAATATACGTACCGGGTGGCCAATTAAGAATGGATACCGGCTGTATCTCAGAAACTACTTATCGTATAACTTTGGGAAAAAAATTCTAATAAGTAAATCGACCAAGAGAAATCGCTGGAAATTATTTTCAAGTTCGAAAAATGTCCGCTAGGGGGCGTTCCGCTGATAGCCAATCAGAAAACAGGGTTTTTCTCAAAAATATGCAGGTGAACAAGTATTTTAAATATTACTGTTGTAATCATCGAAAAATTTGTAGTGTTTTGCTCTATCTCATAAAATAAAGTGGTGGGGGGAGGTTAAACTTACTTTTATTAAAATAAAGATAACTCTGGTTTAGGTTAACCGATTTAAACAAACTAAGGCTCGTTTAAAAGAGCTTTTCTTCCTTAATAATCTCCAGTGTAAACTTTGTTTCCATCATTTTTTTCGTGGTAGTTAGAGGGCGCTGTTTGACATCATAACAGATATTGTGCTTTTGCATAAAAAAATTAAATAGGAGGCTATATTTCTCTTTACACAGTTAAATAGAGCACAAAATTTCCAAAATATTAGCGCAAACCGCAATTTTCTATCTTGTCTCTAACCGGAGATATTAAGAGAACAAATTATGTTTATGCCGCTTAGGATTATATGGTCTAAAATTTATAGTATAGTATAGCTAGGAAACAAAAAGAGGTAAATTCGTTACGTCAAAATATCAAAACGTTTAAGTTCAGTTTTCATGCATCCGAATTTCGGGCGTTTTCTTAAAAAAAATGACGTCATAAATTTTTAAACGTGTTTATGTAACATTATCGTCCATCCACATAATTTTTACAAATTTCTTGGTTAATTATACGTAGGTAGTTCTCAGATTAAAATGTCGGAAAGTCGGACAATCTATAATTTTATTAAATTTTCTAGGAATTTTGTGCCGCCATATTGCTTTTAACAGAAAACAGCCAAATTTCGTATGGCCGAAAAGGGGGTTATTTCATGTAACGTCATTTAGCTATTAATCCAAGTTCGTCCTTGATTTCACTTCTTTTCGTGTTTTACCTGTTGTTTGTGTTATTTATTATTGTATTATAAAGTTTATGTCGTTTGGGTCACTTTTTATATAGCCCCGAAGGTGCGAATGTTAACAATATGCACTTCTGGTCTAAATCTACCCTCGATGCAAGTAGTTCAACACCAAGACCGTTGGTTGGTACATGTTTAGGCAGAAATTCTAGGATGGCGAATGATTATCTGAATTAAATGACCTATCCATAATTTCTAAGAGATGAATTGCCAATTTTGTTTGGGGATCCATTATAATGAAAATGCATTTGTTGCAATTTCATCAGCATGAATGCAGTTGGAGTAGATAATGCAGTTTGGTGCAGTTGTGTCGCATATTTTGCTATGAATGTGTGGGGCTTCTTGGATACCACTTACTTTAGTAGATAGAGACGCTGGAGCGGCATATTTCCATGGCTAGCTAGGTCGTCGGATTCAATATGCTGGGTTTTAATTTATGGGGTCGAATCAAGAACGAACATAGATAAATAACAATTAAATGGTATTAAAATGAAATTTAAATATATGTTTTGATATTTTAACGTAACCAATTTACCTCTTTTTGTTTCCTAGCCTACTACTATAATTTTTAAACTACATAATCCTAAACGGTAGCCTAACATAATTTGTTCTCTTAATATCTCCGGTTAGAGACAAGATAGAAAATTGCGGTTTGCGCTGATATTTTGGAAATTTTGTGCTCTATTTAACTGTGTAAAGAGAAATATAGCCTCCTATTTAATTTTTTTATGCAAAAGCGCAATATCTGTTATGATGTCAAACAGCGCCCTCTAGCTACCACGAAAAGAATTGTGGAGATAAAATTTACACTGGAGATCATTAAGGAAGAAAAGCTCTTTTAAACGAGCCCTAGTTTGTTTAAATCGGATAACCCTAACCAGAGTTATCCTTATTTTAATAAAAGCAAGTTTAACCTTCCCCCACCACTTTATTTTATGAGATAGAGCAAAACACTCTATATCAAAAAAATTACAAATTTCACGATGATTAGCAATAGTAATATTTAAAAATACCTGTTCACCTGCATATTTTTGAGAAAACACTGTTTTCTGATTGGCTATCAACAAAACGCCCCCTAGCGGACATTTTTCGAACTTGAAAATAATTTCCAGCGATTTCTCTTGGTCGATTTACTTATTAGAATTTTTTTCCCAAAGTTATACGATAAGTAGTTTCTGAGATACAGCCGGCGTCCATTCTTAGTTGGCCACCCGGTACTTTTAGGAAATATAAAAATATTGAGGCCTGAATGCTTTGTATTTGTTAGAAAATCAATTCTATCAACCCTTATTTTTTAATTAGCGATTTTTGATTTTCGGTAATGGCTAAAATATATGTGACATATTAGTTTGTTTGTACAAAAGGAAAACAAATAAATTTATGGAATTCAAATTCCGAAAAGGATATTTTAACATAGGTGAACTATTATCGCTATCTGTAGCTAATTAAAAATATGTTAGGATATGTTATAATGAGACGATTTCCTGTAATATTAACTCCAATACAAGTGAGATTTAAAAATTAAAAGAAACACACATAGCTAGGTTGTATTTTCGAAACTGAAAAATATTATGTGCGGATAAAGTAAGGGGATGTTATTTTAATATACAGGGTGGTCCGAACTGTATTCCGGAAACTTCGGCAGCATATTATGCACATAAAAATAAGTCAAAAAGTTCTTATAAATGTAAGTCAAATGCATAGTTTGGGAGATACAGGGTGTAGAAATTTCATTTTTATTTCGATTTTTTCTAAATAATTTCTGAAGTAAACGTCAATATTTAGATGAAAATTGGTGTCTGGGAGAGACTTCTTTGACATAGAAATTTGATTTTGATGTCAATATGACCAGGAGTAGCGACAGTCCCGTTTTCAATTTTCTTTGCGGCTGCGCGAAATAAGTAGGTTATCTGTCATATGAAGAAGCAAAGTTGCCACTGTTGCCATTTATCAAATATCTCTATATACTTTATTTCAAGTATACCCCAGGCAACGAATCGTTTTTTTTTAATTATTTATTAGCTGTAAGATATTTTATACATTCAAATTTAGAAATAAGGATAAAACAAAACAAAAAAAAAAATGTATTAAACTTTATAATTAATTCCACTTCAAATTATGAGCAGTGTATACCATGTTTATAGGACCACTTCATAAGTTGAGCAGTTAAATACGTAGTCTAACTGTCTGAGAAACTGAGAACTGAGAACTGAGAAAGAAAATTTGGTCCCACCACATCAAAAGAGCCGACGGTTTCTGTCGCTACTCGGCGATCTACTTACTCTAATATGACTCCCATTTGTAGGGGGCGCCACCTACATGTGTTTTACCTGTTTTGAAGAGTAATAACTTTTCGTCCGTACCTGTATAAAAGTATTGAGTAAAAAAATATTAATTTTCTTTCTACGTAAAAAGTGTCTCTTGGTAAAAATCGCTACGAGTAACCGTTCTCAAGATATTTAGAATGGAAATAGTCAATACATGTCATTATTGGCAAAAAATAAATACGTTGAGTAGATAGTTATTTGACTGAAATAATAAATTAGGGAATTTTTTATTCTTTTAAATTAATCATAAATTTTTCTGTGAAGAAATGATGATAAAATAGTTTCTATTGAACTTTTGGCACAAACACATTTCAAATTTATGACTCCATTATAATAACTATGCATAATTTATGTCAATGATGACAGGTATTGATAATTTTGATTCCAAATATCTCGAGAACCGTTACTCGTAGCGATTTTTCCCAAGAGAGCTTTCTTACGTAAAAAACGTCGTAAATGTGTATTTTTTTACTCAGTAGTTTTATACAGCTACGGACTAAAAGTTATTACTCTTCAAACCAGTTAAAAAATATGTAGGTGGCGCCCTCTACAAGTAGGACTCATATTGACACCAAAATCAAATTTCTCATGAGAAAAAACTACTAGATACCAATTTTCATCCAAATATTTGCGTTACTTCATAAATTATTTGGAAAAAATCGAAATGAAAATGAAACTTCTACACCCTGTATCTCCGAAAGTAAGCATTTTAGGACATACATTTATAAGAACTTTTTTACTTATTTTTATCTGCAGAATATGCTGCCGAAGTTTCCGGAATACAGTTCGGACCACCCTGTATACACTAACCAGCACAAAAAACGGGTACCTTTAAATTTTATTTTTTTTGTAAAGTTTTATATATTGTGTTCTAGTGGATTGATTTTGATGATTTTCTAAGCAATTTGTAGCTAAATTATTTGACTTTTTAGTATATGGAAAAACAAATTGTTGATATTTTAGTGAATGTTTGTAACGTCCTGTGGGGTACGTTAACAAAGCAAGGAATTTAAAATCACTTTATCATCTAAGTGTATCTTTTCTCGTTAGTTTGTTTTTTGATTCATCTCAATAGCTTTATTTTTTTTGGAAATATTCGCCTTTGAAGGAGACACTAACATTTTTTCCAATTTTTTACTTTAAAGCCATTACTTTGTTTTTGGTCTTAGTCAACAGACTATAAACAGGGGCGGATACAGAAATTTATTTTAGGGGGGGCCCAAATAAAAAATAATGCCAAATATGCCTTTTAGGGCGCCATTTTTAACCCAAAAGCCTAATATTTAACACAATTTACAAATTTTAGGGGGGCTCGGGCCCCATGGGCCCCCCTCTGTATCCGCCACTGCCTATAAAATAGTGTTTATGATTTATTTAATGTCACTGTCTTTGAAAAATCATATTATTATTGTCTGTTGGGCAGTTACTTTAGCAGATATATGGTTTTAAGTTCAAAAGTTGATCTCTACCATGAACAATTAAAGCAGCAATAGCCAATACTTCAGAACTTAAAACCATCTCTACTAGAGTAAACGTCATTAAACAATAATAATAAGACTTTTCAATGACAGTGACATTACAAAAACAACATACACTATTCTGTAAGTGTGTTGACGAGGACACAAAATTAATGCTAAAATTATAAATAAAAATAAAGCTATTGATATGAATCAAAAAATAAAATATCGGAAAAGACGTACCTAGATGATAAAACGATTTTTAAATTTCTTGCATTGTTAACATATTCCACAGGGTGTTTGAAACTTTCGCCAAAATATCAATATTTTGTTTTCCCTCGTATAACTGACACAGAAAGTTTCATTTTTAATTTAGAAGGAGATACTAAAAATTCAAATAATTTAGCTACAAATTGCTTAAAAAATCATCAAAATCGGCCCACTAGAACAAAATATATTAAAGTTTAAATACAATGTTTTAAGGTGCCCGTTATTTTTTTATTATTTTTAATGTATCTGTCATTTTCTTTTAGGATATTTCAATAAATTATTTTTTTAAATAAGTTTTGTACAAAAAAAAAATAAAAATTTAAATAAATACTTACATCATAACAAATACAGGGGTTCAGTATCGGTCACAAAAGTGCATTTAGTGATGAAAACCTCGCTTTAGAACAATCAAATATCATTTAAATAAATTTAACGAAAAATATCGCGAAAAAATCAAGCCAATCGACTGAATGGGCAAAATTCGCGGATCGAAAGCTTGACCTGAGCGGTTGGTACACCTGAATTGACTGATCTCATCACTATTCACAGTCACTGATCATTGGCTTCTTTCTCAGTTCAGTTATAGTGGGGTTGGATGCAGCGCGATAATTATGCTGAGTCTTGAAAATCAGCGAGAAGCAAGTGTGAAACAATTTTAAAAGAATAAAAGAACTTAAACTATATTTACTATCGATTGATCTGAATTGTCTTAAAAACAAATATTTAATTAATAAAACAATAATAAATAAAGTTAAAGATAAACTATCGACATGATTACTACTATTTGTTTACAGTTCAAAATCTATTAGATTTTCTCTATTTAAAAATGACTGTTTGTTGTAAGTACAGCAAAAATAATTATTTGGTGCTATACCGGGTGCGTCTCAAAAGTTCAAGGCTCACCCCTATAAGTTTTTATTTTTTCAGATAAAAAAACGAGATTTGATATGTTAGTATATGACATAAATGAGGATTAATTGACGTATATTCAATTGTTTTTGGTCACTTCCTGTTTCACCGGAAATGACTACAACTTTTGATTTTTAAATGGCACCCTTATTTTTTTACTTTATTCGATAGAAAATAATACTCTGAATAGAATGACATATCATATGTCAACTTTTGACATTTTCTCATATGGTTTATTTGAAATTGTAACCATAACGCCAATTTGACTCGAAATACCAAGTGTGTGGTACCACATTATTCGTAAAAAAAGCTTTTTCCAAATATGCTAGTGAGCCACCTCCGTTCCATTTGAAAAAAATGAGATATGATTAAAAATACGATTTGGGTATCTTTTAACCGGCCAGGACAAGACACGAAAAACATTAGACGACCAAAACCATTTTTTCAAGACTCCTTGATTAAAAATTCAAATTTATAATGATTTTTTTAAAACGAAAATGTCAAAAATTGACATATGATATGTCATTCTATTCAGACTGTCATTTCCTATCGAATAAAGTAAAAAAATACCCAAGCTGTCATTTAAAAATCAAAAATTTGTAGTCATTTTCGGTGAAATAGGAAGTGCCCAAAAACAATTGAATACATCAATCAATCCTAATTTATGTCGTGTACTAACATACCAAATATCGTTTTTTTATCTGAAAAAAATAAAAAAGTTATAGGGGTTGGCCATTTTTGGAACGCACCCGGTATATACAGTATGTCCCCGGATTGTCTTTACAAGAGGAAAACCTTTTTTTTATTATTGATATTTAGAGAAAAAATCATTCTTCACAAAAATGTTTGCTTGTTCCAAAATGGCTAATCCCGTTTATATTTTTCCAAATTTCCATACCGTTTTAGAGAAAAAAAATATAAAAATATGGTTGAAGTCCTAAAAATCAAAATGCGTTTCTATGGTAACATAATTTCGTTTTCATTCTTTGACAGATTGTTATTGACTGATAGATTGTTATTGACATTTTTTGCTGTTAGAACTTAAAGAAACACAAAATTTATTTAGTACAATGCTACGGAAAGGGTCATAGTTATCGAAATGTGAATAGTTATCGAAAAATGTGATACTTTAACAACAGCAAAAATATGACAATAATCAAAATTAATAATAACCATCTATTCAGGGTGTCATTGAAATGGTGTAAAAAAATCAGGGGGTGATAGTACTCCTAAAAATAGTAAAAAAAGTTCTTATAAGTATAGCGCGGAAAATGCATATTAAGGGAGTTAGGGGCACTGAAAGGGTGAATTTAAAAAAACGGTTGTTTTGAAATTGCAAACTTAAAAAACGAGATAAAATTTCGAAAAAAAATCCTCTGCCATAAATTTTGACCCTAAATCAAATGGTGATACTGAAAAATTATTTGGAAAAGCGGAAAGGGTAGTTTTTGCAAGGGTAGGGGGTTGTTTCGTAAATAACTTTTTTGAGGTTTTTTTTTGCAACGTGGGTTCATTTTTTGAAAACCACATACTTTTTCCTACAAAAAAGGTACTCTAGTTGCACATTGTCCAGAGCGATGGTTTTCGAGAAAATTGAAGGCAAAAAATTGAGTTTGCTCTGATGGGTTGCTAACTGGTTAATCAACATTAACTTATGAAAGTTATGGCGGTTCAAAAGTAACCAAGTAGTTATCAAATAATTAATTGAAAAATCAAAATTTCATGATTTTTAAAACATCTTTTCGCTTTAAAAAACAAAATAATCCACTAGATTTCTACTTCTGGGGCCACTTGAAAGCTTTCGTTTACTCAGTGCCGATTAATACTGAAGAGCAACTACGGCAACGCATTATTGACTGTTCCAATCAAATTTGGACAACACCAAGGATATTCCACAGGGCACGCAGATTTTGGAGCAGATGTCTGCATTGAAATGAATGGTGGTCACTTTAAACATTTACTATGAATGAATTAAGGAATGCATTATTTTAATAAGGAATTTTGGTAATTGGATTATTTCGTTTTTAAAGCAATAAGATGTTTTAAAAATCATGAAATTTTGATTTTCCAATTAATTATTTAATAACTACTTGGTTACTTTTGAACCGCCATAACTTTCATAAGTTTATATGTTGATTAACCAGTTCGCAACCAATCAGAGCAAACTCTTTGCCTTCAATTTTCTCGAAAACCATCGCTCTGGGTGGTGTACAACAAGTATCTTTTTTGTAGGAAAAAGTATGTAGTTTTCAAAAAATGAACCCACGTTGCAAAAAAAAATAACCTCAAAAAAGTTATTCACGAAACAACCCCCTACCCTTGCAAAAACTACCCTTTCCGCTTTTCCAAATAATTTTTTATTATCACCATTTGATTTAGGGTCAAAATTTATGGCAGAGGATTTTTTTTCGAAATTTTATCTCGTTTTTTAAGCCTACAATTTCAAAACAACCGTTTTTTAAATTCGCCCTTTTAATATGCATTTTCTGCCCTATACTTATAGGAACTTTTTTTTACTATTTTTAGGAGTACTATCGCCCCCTGATTTTTTTACACCATTTCAATGACACCCTGTATATCAAAGAATGAAATCTAAATTATATTACCATAGAAACGCCATGACGATACCAGCCATAGATATTGCTATTTTATTTAAAAATCGCTTTTTATTCAAAATCTGAGATAGATCGGTATAGGAAACCCTAATATAGTTTGAAAGAGCATTTGAATCTGCTTCGATTTATTTAAAAAAATACAGTGTGTTGCGTTTGAAATAACAAAGTTTTTATGTAAAATAAATCCTTAAATAGATCACTAATTTTGGTACCCCTGTATAAAATTAACGAAGCAAAAACATTTTTCAGTAAAGTTTATTTCTTTGCCTTTAAACTCAGCACAAGAATTAATTCTGAAACGTAATGTACAGGGTATTGATAATCAATTCTCTTGTAGCATGCATATTTAAATATTTTTAAATATCTCAAAAACCAATGATTTTAAACATATTTAACCTTTATAATAAATGCCTTTTTTTGGACCCAAGAATCCAAAAATGAAATAAAATACCGGGTGTTCCATAAGAAAAAATATAACTTTGGTATGGATCTTAGTTCTGAGACACCCTGTATATTTCAAAATAATTTTAAATTGTGCACATTGACTCCCCACATATACCCATGAAATATTTTATTTCTACATCTTTCCGTTTTCGTATAACCAACTGAGGCGAATGAGGTGCGCCACCCTGTATACGCGATATCGCAATTTTAAGTCTCTGACAGGGACAAAAATTATGTAGATGTATGGGTGATTGCGTGTTTTTAAATATCGAATTGGAAGGACACTATAAACAAAATAATAGGAACAATAGTAATGTGAAAGAAATAAAAATTACTGAAATTAGTTGGCAAAATTCGATGTTTTTGACCGTAATAATTACTTGCTCCCCCCTCTCAGTTTCAATTAGAATTAAACAAAAATAGTGACAATATTGTTCTTTATAAATATAACATAAACAATTTTCCATTCATCTATTTTTAGATGGCAGGTATACTTAACAAAATAAATTAATTATAACTTTTTCATTTCTATAAATCTGGAGTGAATAAAAATTTCCCGAGATTATTCATAAAAATAAAAATTCCGAACAATATATTCTCATTTAATCATAGGCCATAATTAGCAACTGAAAAAACGTTAATTAAATTACATCAACATATATTTCGTGGCGTAGTTAGGAATATTCTTAGCTACAAATAATATTAGGGTATTAATGAAAGCATACAGTAGTGTTTAAGTAACCTTCTTTTCATTATTTTGCTAGAACGCTCTTTGATAAAACTCTAATTGTGTATTGTCAATATTAAGGTATGTTTAGCTTAAATTTTCTTTCACCTAATCTTATTTTAAATAATGTGTCTGTTTAAAATTAGAATTTACAATGGACAGAGATTAAATCTGTCATATTTGCGTAGTCACAGGGATTGAATTAATATACACTCACCGACACGAAAAAACGGGCACCTTAAAATTTTCATGTATTTTAAAGTTTAATATATTTTGTTCTAGTGGGCCGATTTTGATGATTTTTTAAGCAATTTGTAGCTAAATTATTTGAATTTTTGGTATCTCTTTCTAAATTAAAAATGACAGTTTCGATCTGTCAATTATACGAGGGAGAACAAAATGTTGATATTTTGGTGAAAGCTTGAAACACCCTGTGGAATATGATAACAATGCAAGGAATTTAAAAATAATTTTATCATCTATGTACGTCTTTTCTCGAAAGTTTGTTTCTTGATTTATCGCAATAGCTTTATTTTTATTGGAGATATTCGATTTTGAATAAGATGGTAACGATTTACAGCAATTTTAAAACACACACAAACAATAAACACACTTATAAAATAGTGTTTATTGTTTTTGTAATGTCACTGTTATTAAAAATTCATATTATTATTGTTTATTGACGTTTACTCTACTAGAGATGGTTTTAAATTCTAGACGGCTATTGCTGCTTTAATTATTGATTATGGTAGAGACACGTAGAGATCAACTTTTGCACTTAAAACCATATCTGCTAAAGTAACTGCCTAACAAACAATAATAATATGATTTTTCAAAGAAAGTGACTTTCCATAAATCATAAACACTATTTTATACGTCTGTTGACTGGGACCAAAAGCAAAGGCATGGTTTTAATGTAAAGAATACAAAAAAAAGTTAATGTCTTCTTCAAAAGCAATTATCTCCAAAAAAAGCTAGTGAGATGAATCAAAAAACAAACTATCGAGAAAAGATATATCTACATGATAAAATAATTTTTAAATTCCTTGCTTTATTAACGTACTCCACAGAGTGTTTCAAACTTTCACCAAAAGATCAACATTTTGTTTTCCCTCGTATAAATGACAGATGGCATCTTTCATTTTTAATTTAGAAAAAAATGTTAAAAAGTCAAGTAATTTAGCTACATATTGCTTAAAAAAATCATCAAAATCGGTCCATTAGAACACAATATACAGGGTGGTCTGAACTGTATTCCGTAAACTTCGGCAGCATATTCTGCAGATAAAAATAAGTAAAAAAGTTCGTATAAATGTATGTCCTAAAATGCTTAGTTTCGGAGATACAGGGTGTAGAAGTTTCATTTTCATTTCGATTTTTTCCAAATAATTTATGAAGTAACGTAAATATTTGGATGAAAATTGGTGTTTGAAGGTTTTTTGACATGAGAAATTTGATTTTGATGTCAATATGACTCCTACTTCTAGAGGGCGCCACCTACGTATTTTTTAACTGGTTTGAAGGGTATTAACTTTTAGTCCGTACCTGTATAAAACTACTGAGTAAAAAAATATACATTTACAACATTTTTTTGCGTAAAAAAGGTCTCTTGGGAAAAATCGCTACAAGTAATGGTTCTCGGGATATTTGGCATCGAAATTATCAATACCCGTCATCATTGACATAAATTAAAAATGTTGACTAAATAGTTATTAGACTGAAATCATAAATTTGAAATGTTTTTGTTTGGTTTGTGGTTTTTGTTTGGTAATCATTTCTTGACAGAAAAATTTATGATTAATTTATAAAAATAAGTATTTCCCGAATCAGTCAAATAACTATCTACTCAACGTGTGTATGTTTCGTATTTTTTTGTCAATAATGACATGCATTGACTATTTCCATTCTAAATATCTTGAGAACGGTTACTCGTAGCGATTTTTACCAAGAGATATTTTTACGTAAAAATCATGGAAATGTATATTTTTTCACTCAGTACTTTTATACAGGTATGGACGAAAAGTTATTGCTCTTAAAAACAGTTAAAAGACGTGTATGTGGCGCCCTCTACAAATGGGAGTCATATTGACATCAAAATCAAATTTCTCATGTCAAAAAACTGCCAGACACCAATTTTCATCCAAACATTGACGTTACTTCAGAAATTATTTGGAAAAAATCGAAATAAAAATGAAATTTCTACACCCTGCATTTCCGAAACTAAACAGTTTAGAACATACATTTATACTAGGGCATTCAATCCCGAAAGAAATTTTCAATCCCGGGATTTCGGGATTATAATTTTTCGATCCCGGGATCCCGGGATTGGTCCCGGGATTCACGAAAAAATTAATTACGTTGGAATTATATTATATTTTCTTTCTTTACAAAATTTTATTGAACAAAAAAAACATTAACATAAATTAAACGTCATCCCCATTACAAAACAACATAACATATAAGTTTATTTAACAAAAAAAAACATAAAAGGAACTAAAATATACATTTTTTATTTAATTTACATAACCAATCGAATACAGCATAACACAGGATTACTAAGAGATACTAAAATAACAACTTATGCAGTAACAAAGATGAGGATCTAAACTTGGTTTTTTTGGGTTTTGAAAAAATTTCTTAAAAAAAACAAGCCGATCAAGAGTATTATCAGTCAAACTAGATCTTCATCATCTTCAAACTTGATCAAACATTCAGGGTTGTTTATACGCGCATATTTTACTATCATGAAAGACTTGTGTACGATTTAAATTAAGGAAAAAATGTAATGATGAATCCCGAAAATCCCGGGATTAAAGAAAAGACAATTCCGGGATTTCGGGATTGAAAAAATGTCCGGGATCCCGGGATTGAATGCCCTAATTTATAGGAACTTTTTTACTTATGTTTATCTGGAGAATATGCTGCCGGAGTTTCCGGAATAACAGTTCGGACCCCCTTTATAAAACTTTAAAAATCATGAAAATTTTAAGGTGCCCGTTTTTTGTGTTTTTGTGCCGGTGAGTGTATTTAGGTACATAAGGAGTTATTTATTTATTTTAATCAAAACAAATAGGATTCTGTCTTGTAACTTTAATGCTATTTTTTGCCACAATATCTATCTTTTTAACTCCAAAAAAATAAAGAAGTTGGATATATTCACAATAATGTTTTCTTAAGGAATTTAATGATGCCTTTGTTACAGGTGATAGAGATAATTAAGTAATTCAATTTATTTTGATTGTAATAGTGCACGCCGTTAAATACTTTGGACGTTTCAAAAGAATTTTCCTGCTGACAATCAGCATACTCTGCATACCTGATTATAATAAGTATTTTAAAATAGATTTCAGTCACATTAAAAATCGAAAATACACTCAGAAAAATATAAGATCAGAAATGTTTTTCAGGTAAACTTGACTAAATTAGTGCAATTTTTTATACAGGGTTATTAACCACATATGGTACGGAGTATTGTAGGTAAAGGATTAGATTTTTACAAATTGTAAGTTTTGGGTTCGTTGAAGGACTATTAGAGCTACCATTTAAAAATATTTTTACAAGATACAGAGTGTCCTCCAATAAATAAAAAATATTAAAGTTGTTTTTTTTTAAATGGAACAACCTGTATATTATCACATTTTTAGTTTCTACGATTAAAATAAAGGTAAATTTGATTAAAGTTTACCGCATTTTAATCTTACCGTATTTGAAATATTTACGTTTTTGTCAAAATACAGTAACAATTTCAAAGTGTCATGCGTTCATTTCTATTTAAGAGTCTGTTTAAGTTTTTAAAACCAAATATTGTACTGAAGTTTTTCTATTTACTAAATTTTGTGTTGCAATAATCAAAATTATACTACCTTATACAGAGTGTCCAAAATATATTAAAAATGTAACAAATTTTCAAACAGTAACAGATTCTAATATTGTCCAGTTCGCTTATTTCGTTAGAAAATAAAAAAAACTGTTTTAAATAATTGTTAAAGAGGACCAATTAATATGATCCCAGTATTCAAACTACATTAATTGACTATTTACGTTGATTAATAATAATTGCTCCAAATACTAAAAAACTGATTTTTGTATGTGTATTAGACAATGTGGTAAAAAGTAACGCCTTATAAATTTTATTTCTTATTTTGACGAATGCTTATTTATCGAAAAGACGTTCATTTTCATAACTTATCCATTATTATATTGATTTCTGATTAAAATCCACATTTATTTAGAGTAATTTATTAACTAAAACAATTAGGTATGTAATTAACTAATTTTGTGTTATTTAATTGGTAGAGGAAAGGGTGGTAATATGGAACCCTGCTGGTAATACGGGACCCCCCCATAAATAAGGATTTAGAAACGCCATCTATGATTTGTTCACCAAAACGTGATCATTACGTTCCGAAAAGCCCACAGGAAGGTTTCTACCGCCTAGTATTTAACTGTGGTCTATTAATTCGAGGTTATGCTTTGGCGTCAAAATCAAATGTTATTTGCCTCTGCTTTTCACAGCCATAAAGCGATTTGTGGTGAATTTATTCGTTGATTTTGTTCATTAAATCTTGAAAGTGTTGCCTAATATCGAGTTTTGAAAGGTAAGCTTTTGTTTATTTAGATGTTCAAGAAAAAAAAATAAATTGATTATTAGCATGTGCCTTTTTGGAATATGGAACCCCTTGGTTGCTGTTAATATGGAACCTGGGTCCATATTATATACAAGGGTTTCATATTATATGCAGATTTATAATTGACCTGAGTGTATAAATTGGAATGGATTGTTGCAGATTGCACCATGCCCCGAAGTTCATTATCCCCGAAAGCAAAGGGCAAAAGGAAAACATGGGACAAACAAGCAATGGCCGAAGCTGTGGAAATGGTGCGTTCCAAGAATGGGCCTGAAAAAGGGTGTAAAATTGTATAAGGTGCCAAAAAGCACTTTGCAAAGGCTAGTTCACGACACCGAATATTCACCCGAACAAGTTGTCGAATAAAAGTTAGGTAGAAAACCCGTTTTTTCTACTGAAATTGAACAACAACTATTCGAATACTTGCTGCTGATGGAAAGCAAATATTTTGGGCTTACCCGCAGAGATGTTAAAGTAATGGCCTATCAATTGGCTGTACGAAACGGAATAAAGCATCAGTTTGAGAATAAAGAAGAAACAGGTCGTGCTTGGCTGGATCATTTTTTAAATCGTCATAAACAAAGATTGTCTATCCGAACACCAACTGGAACATCGTATGCTCGGGCGACCAGTTTCAATAGAGAATCTGTAGCTAAATTCTTTGATATCCTCGAGATGGAATCCGAAAAGAGAAAATATACGGCTGACCGCGTTTTTAACGTTGACGAAACGGGATTGTCTATAGTTCAGACCAAAATACAGAAGGTAGTTTGGTCAAAAGGGAAATGGCAGATCGGTGCGCTGACGTTTGCTGCTGAGAGGGGATCACTAGTGACCACCATTTGTGCTATGAGTGCTTCCGGCATATTTGTTCCCCCTACGCTGATTTTCCCAAGGAAAAATATGACTGAAACTCTAATGAGAGGCGCACCTCTCGGAAGTATTGGAAAATGTCATCCATCTGGTTGGGTGCAAAGCAATTTATTCACTGATTGGTTTAGGCATTTCATAAAATACACGAAACCAACAATAGATTCTACTTATCCTGGACAGACATTATAGTCATACAAGAAACATGGAAATAATAGAACTAGCTAGAGCAAACTACATAACCATAGTATGCCTTCCTCCGCACTCCACCCACAAGCTGCAACCCTTAGATAAGACTTTCATGAGAGCTCTAAAAGTCCACTATAGTGAAGAGATTCGTATATGGTTGCGTCAAAATGAAAGTCCTTTGGGTCCTTATGATATTGCCGAACTTTTTGGGAAGGCATATTTAAAGTGTCAAACTGCAAGTATTGCTATTAATGGTTTTTTTAAAAACTGGAAAGGAGAAAAATGGATTCAGTGCCTTATGTGTCAATTATGGGCACATGTTCTGTGTTCTGGTTGTGAAAAAGCCGACTGGGTCTGTGATTTTTGAGAATAAGTTTCGTTTATTTGAATTATTTTTTGTTAGTTTTGCATTTTTTGAATATAGTGAATAAATATCGCTAAAATTTTAAATATATCTGGTTTATTATAGGGGGTTCCACATTATCAGCTACTTTTTATAATTAGATAATTTGTACTATTTTATATTATTAGTTAATTATGAAAAAACTTTAAGCATTATTTAAATTCCAAAAACAAATAATAATTATAAATATATTAGGCATACATGAGCGATATGTTTGAAAAATAACGGATGATAAATTTTTGAGTTATCGAATATAAACAAACAAGGGTTCCATATTACCACCCTTTCCTCTATACTCTTTTACAAAGATTTAAATAGTTTTATTATTGTAAACAAATAGACTTGCGATATTATCGTTTTTGGCATCTGTACATTTTGTACATTTGTTGCTTTAAAAAATCAATATTCCATGGGTATATTGATAAACGAGGTCTAAATTATAAGAAAATGCATTTGAACTTGAAGAGATAGGTAAACTTGAAGAGATATGTAAAAAATGGTATGATACAATTTGATAGACAATTAAATTGTACATCTGATTCTTGTAAAATATACAAAGTTTTCTATTTTTATATAAACAAGTTTTTGCCGTTTAAAGCTAGTAATTATTTAAAATAAATTTTTAGATACTCTGTATAAGGTAGCATTATTTTTATTATTGCAATACAATATCTAATCAAAAATAAACTTCAGTAAATATTTCACATTAAAAACTTTCATACCCTTGGAGAAATGAAACTTTAATATTTTTAGTACAATTTCACAAAACTGAAAATATTTCAAAAACGGTAAGGTTTTAGTGTGATAAACCTTAACCAAATTTACCTTTATTTCAATCGTAGAATTTAAAAATAAAATAATATACAGGGTGTTCCATTTAAAAAATACAACTTTGATATTTTTTATTTATTTGGAACACTCTGTATCTTGTAAAAATATTTTTAAATTGTAGCTCTAATAGTCCTTCAACGAACTCAAAGTTACAATTTGTAAAAATCTAATCGTTTAGCTACAATACTCCGTGTCGTGTGTGGTGAATAATCCTGTATACCTATACAGGGTGTCCCAGAAATAAGTGTAGATATTTTAACTGGTAGTATATTTCGGCCGCAGAAACACGCCTATGAGTTTTTATTTCAAAAAATTTTTTATATTTTTCTTGACATTTTCCGAATTTTTAAAAACTTTTTAGTGCCACTTGTTTATTCACCTGAGGCGTCGAATAAGCTGAAAAACCTAGTGAAAACTCCTTAATAGCCGGTTATCGCCAGCGGTTCTCAAAATGTTGCCATTTTTTTTTTTAATTTTCGAAGTTTTTTTAAATTTTCGAAGTTGCGTTTTTTAGTCAATTTAAAGTGTTATATTTTTATTTTCAAATTTAAAGTGTTATATTTTTATTATTTTTATCCCTATTTTCATAAATAACCATAAAATAAATAGGGTGTTTTAGAGTTAGGGTAAAAAACAACCCCTCGATTAACCCTGTATAATATGCCAAATACTACAGTTTATAAAAAAACTCATTTTACGAATTAAAGTTGATATAATTATATACAGCTTGCTAAAAAATTCATGAAAATAGGGCTAAAAATAACAAAAATATAATACTTTAAATGTAGCCAAAATTTTCTACGTTACGTTTTTTCTTGCATCTGAGTGTAGCTCGGCTATTTTCAATTTATTTTAAAAATAGTATAGAGAAAAGATGTTTCTTTTGACCAGATCTATCACGCCTTAAAATATCTGCACTTATTTCTGGGACACCCTGTATGTACCGTCGATGATAAGGTACTTATTTATGAATTTCTGGAACAGTGTGAAATTATAATAATATAACTATTAAAAAATACCTTTTGAATCTCAGTTTCGTTTTTGGTGGTTTTAAATATTATACTTTGAAAATATATTCAAGAAACGTCTGATTCTCTCCTAATAATTTACTAAATATTATGACGATATCGTTGAGTTTCTGGAAAAATTTCCTCCTTTTATTAAATGCTTTTGTATCGGAATAATATTTAATTAAAATCTTATCGCCGATGATTTCAAACTTTCAAATAAATATCCTCAATTTTACAACGTAACATAACAAACACAGTCACGTTTTTTTTCTCTCTTCCCGCTAATAGATCGTTAATAATGGCTTGTTAGTATCGTACTGTTATCTTTTTTTTATTATCTCAAGACTTACCAGTAGTTGTCAGCCGAGCTAGAGTTGAACGACGTGCGACTGCAGGGCGAAGCCTCCGCAGTGGATACTGGAGCTTCGAAATCATGGCAAAACTTATATAGTAGCTGTTCAAACAATGTGTTGTGATCGCTAAGTAAACACATGTACGCTTTAAATTAATTACCGTTTAACAACAATTAAACTAAATTGAGATGAGTAGGGGCTATTCTTGAGCTATTCTGCGCGTTTTTCGGTATTCTTCTGTATACAATCTCTGGCCCTATAATGCCGAAAAGACGACTGCATTTTTTACGCTTGATTTGTTTCAGTATTATTCGGTTTGTACTAGATCCGTACTAGGATTGAATTGTGTCTAAAGCCGGACTTGAATGCGCCTTTAAACGACTCGTGTACCTATTTAATATAATAAATATTAAATTTGTTATTGGTATACAGGGTCCGGCAATAGAGCGACGGGCATCTCTAGCTCCTATAATCAGGGCCGGATCTCCCTACGGGCTGTTTGGGCTGCTGCCCAGGGCCCCGGGGTTACAAGGGGCCCCCAGGCCCCGCGAAAAACAATAGACCCATAGGTAGGAACTGTTGAATCGTGAAATAAAATTAAAATTCAGGTTAAAAGTTTAAGCCAGACAAGATGGCCTTGCCACTATGATGCTGTCAAAGCCTTAAAAAATAATTATGATGACATTATGAAAATTATCAAAAGTTTCAGCCAAAATGAGGTTGAGAAAGTTGATTTCCGGAAAGAGGCACGAAATTTATTCAATAAAATGGCGAAACTCGAGACTGCAATTTTGATTATCTTTTGGGAAGAAGTTTTGGAGAGATTTCATTTAGGTTAATAAAAAAATACAGAGCCCTGGTTTAGACATTTGTGAAGGCAACAAGTTAATTGTTTCTTTAAAAGACTTTGTGAGCAACATACGACATCAATCAGATCAAATGTTACAGGAATACGACGAAAAAGCTAAAAAATTAAGTACTAGTGTAATAATAGACTACAATTACATAAACAAGAGACATATCCCAAAATTTTCAGATAAGTCTACAGGTGAATTCTCAGTATACGGCGCAGAAAGATTTAAAGAGACACGTTAAAAGTTGCGTTGGATAAGCTGATTATGGATTTAAATAAAAGGAGACAAGTCTATGAGACATATAGCAAAAAATTCAAATTTTTAATGGATTTGCAAGACAAAAATATCGAAAACATAGATTTGGAAATTACACTTCATATTATTGATTACAATCCCGATGACGTAGACGAGCATTTAGTGAATGAGTGCATTCAATTAAAATCATACTTACTCCAATCTATGTCTGAGTCTTACACCTCTTGCAGTGACATTTTTATGCTCATGTATGAAAATAAACTTATTAACGTGTTCCCTAACTGCTATACCATTTTAAAGATTTTTTTAACATTGCCAATCACTAGCTGTAAAGCAGAACGCTCCTTCTCCAAGATGTCCTATGTAGAAAATAAATATAGGACAACAATGTCTAACCATCGACTAAATAGTTTATCACTTCTTTCCATAAATTGTGATCTAACTAAAGACTTGGAATGTGATGACCAAATAACTGTCAATTTCTGTGACTACTACCTATCAATTTATTTTACTAATTCATAATAAGTAAATAAATAAAATTGTTTTATTGTTTTTTTATATTCTTATAAAATATCACTATTTCGGTTTCTCTCTCACCCAAAGTTTGCCTGGAAGAGATTGCTACCACAGCAATAAGGTCGCCTTTTGTACAACTAATACTTGCGTAGATTTAAGTAACATTTATGTTACTTAAATCCACATATCACAAATACCGAAGTCTACAGCAGAATAGGCAGAGAAAGAGAATTGCTCAATATAATAAAAATAATAAAAACATCATACTTAGGGCATATATTGAGAAATGAAAAATACCACATCTTACAATTGATAGTTACGGGTAAGATTGAAGGAAAGAGAGGTCTCGGCAGGAAGAAACTATCTTGGTTGAGAAACATCAGAAACTGGACTCACCTAACTTTTGAAGAACTTATAAGGAAAGCCGAGAATCGTGAAGATTTTGCCAATGTGATCGTCAACCTCCACGAAAGAGACGGCACGTAAAGAAGAAGAATAATAATATATCATTATAGAAACAGTTTTTTGATATGGCTATTAGTTGAGTACTTATGTAGGCCCCTAAGTAGTTTCAGCCCAGGGCCCCACAAATTCACGATCCGCCCCTGCCTATAATAAACCTAAGGTATGTATATATTAAGGTAGATTCTCACTATACCTTCCGTTTCCATTCCATATCCGTTCCGTATTTTTTATTGTATTGACGCTATATGTAAGCTGCCGTTCCGTATCAGTTCCATACTTTTTATTGTACAATTTATTACATTACGAAAGATTTATTTTAAAAATTTGTATCTTTTGAAAAAGGTCCGGTTGAAAAGGATTTAATTAAGAGGTGAAAGAATAAATAAATATCAGCAAAATTTTAGCAAATCTGGTGCAAATGTAAGAACTTGACAACGCTGTTTTCGATACGCTTCAGTCCGTCCGCCAAAAAAATGTATGGAAGGAAAGGATATGGAACGGAAGGGCAACGGAACGGATAGTGTGCATTGTCCTATTCATTTACATGAGATAATATTTTATGTAAACGGAAGGAAACGGAAAGGAGCTGATATGGAAGGCATAGTGAAAACCAACCTTTAGGATTTATTTCCGGAAAATATTTCTACAGGGTGGCTCAAAAATGTGTGAGTGCATCGGGTTGATTTTTTTTTAATGGAATACACTGTATATTGCATTTTTGGCTTCATTTCTTATCACTTTACAAAATCCAAAGATATTATTAAATATGTTTTGATAGTTTTAGAGATATTAATAAATAAATAAAAAGAATATATATTTTTTCATACACTCATCGGCACGAAAAACGGGCAACTTAAAATGTTGGTGTATTTTAAGGTTTAATATATTTTGTTTTAGTGGGCCGATTTTGATGATTGTTAAGCAATTTGTAGCTAAATTATTTGACGTTTTAGTGCCTCTTTCTAAATTGAAAATGAAAGTTTTCATTTGTCAATACGAGGGAAAACAAAGTGTTGATATTTTGGTGAAAGTTTGAAACACCCTGTGGAATATGTTGACAAAGCAAGGAATCTAAAAATAATTTTATAATCTAAGTACATCTTTTCTCGGTAATTTGTTTTTTGATTCTCCTCAATAGCTTTATTTTTATTGGAGCTATTCACTTTTGAATAAGACAGTAACGGTTTACATTTTTTGTAGCACTGATTTTAGGTCCTAGTCAACATACTTATAAAATAGTGTTTATAATAGTGTAATTTGTTTTATTGTTAGTTTAATAGCGTTATTTTGGACTTATGGAATATGAAATTTGGAATATGTTTCTTTTATCGAGATCTACCACCATTATTTCAAAAATACAAAATACTTGCACTTATTTCTGGGACACCCTGTATAAAAAATGCAAAAAATATAAAATCTAGATAAATAATAAAAAATATAAAAGTCAAATAATTTAGCTACAAAATCATCAAAATTGGTTCACTAGACCACTATATACAGGGTTGTTCACCACATACGACGCGGAGTATTGTAGCTAAACGATTAGATTTTAACAAATTGTAAGTTTTGGGTTCGTTGAAGGACTATTAGAGCTACAATTTAAAAATAGTTTTACAAGATACAGAGTGTCCCAAATAAATAAAAAATATCAAAGTTGTGTTTTTTTAAACGGAACACCCTGTATATTATTACATTTTTAGTTTCTACGATTAAAATAAAAGTAAATTTGATAAAGATTTATTACACTTAAACCTTACCGTTTTTGAAATATTTTCAATTTTGTGAAATTTTGGACATTGGGGTCGCACCACTCTGGCACTTTGTGCCATTGTATCGGTTTTTTAATCGCGGTGCGATCCCTTTAGACACACATTTATTAATACTAATATTATTTTTTAAAACTTAATGGGGTCTAATAAAGAAATTTGAATTTGAATTTGAATTTGAAATTGCAGTCAAAATTTTAAGGCTTCATTTCTCCAAGGGTATCAAAGTTTTTAATACTAAATATGTACTGAAGTTTATTTATTGAACAGTTATTGTGTTGCAGTAATAAAAATTATACTATCTTATACAGAGTGTCTAAAATTTTATTTTAAATAATTACTAGCTTTAAACGGCAATAACTTGTTTAATTTAAATGGAACACCCTGTATATTTTATGAGAATCAGATGCACAATTTAATTGTCTATCAAATTGTATTATACCATTTTTTACCTATAGCTTCAAGTTTCCGTAGAAAATGCATTTTCTTGTAATTTTAAATTCATTTATCAATATACCCATGGAATACTGACATTTTAGATATTTTTAAAGATGTACCAAATTTTTAAAGAGTATAGATACTAATATTGTCGATATAGTTTGTTTATTTCATTAAAAAATAAAAAAACTGTTTAAATATTTGTTAAAGAGGACCAATTAATATGATTCCAGTATTCAAACTACATTAATTGACTGTTTGCGTTGATTAATAATAATTGCTCCAAAAACTAAAAAACTGAATTTTTTATGTGTATTAGACAGTGTGGTAAAAAGTAACACCTTAAAAATGATATTTCATTTTTTGACAAATGCTTATTTGTAACAACAGAGACATTCATTTTTATAACTTATTATTATATTGATTTCTGATTCAAATCCATATTTATTTAGAATAATTTATTCACGAACATAATTAAGTATGTAATTAGCTAGTATTTGGGCGGAAACAATGGTGGTATATTTAATTAATGGTATACTCTTTTATGAAGATTTAAATAGTTTCCTTTTTGCGTACAAATGGGCTAGTAATATTATAATTTTGTCAAAAACGAAAATATTACTAGCCTGTACATTTTGTACATTTGTTGCTTTAAAAACAATCTAAATGGGTATATATCTTACATGGGTATATTGATAAATGAGGTCTAAATTATTAGAAAATACATTTTCTACGAAAACTTGAAGGTATAGGTAAAAAGTGGCATAATACAATTTGATAGACAAATAAATTATGCATCTGATTCTCCTAAAATATACAGGGCGTTCCATTTAAATTAAACAAGTTATTGCCGTTTAAAGCTAGTAATTATTTAAAATAAAATTTTAGACACTCTGTATAAGGTAGTATAGTTTTTATTATTGCAACACAATAACTGATCAATAAATAAACTTCAGTAAATATTTAGTATTAAAAACTTTGATACCCTTGGAGAAATTAATCCTTAAAATTTTTACTGCAATTTCACAAAATTGAAAATATTTCAAAAACGGTAAGGTTTAAGTGTGATAAACCTTAATAAAATTTACCTTTATTTCAATCGTAGAATCTAAAAATAGAATAATATACAGGGTGTTCCATTTAAAAAATACAACCATAGCGTTTTTTACTTATTTGGGACACTCTGTATCTTGTAAAATTATTTCTAAATTGTAGCTCTAATAGTCCTTCAACGAACCCAAAACTTAAAATTTATAAAAATCTGATCGTTTAGCTACAATACTCCGTGTCGTATGTGGTGAACAACCCTGTATAAAACTTTAAAATACATGAATTTTAAGGTGCCCGTTTTTCGTGTCGGTGAGTGTATATTATAAAAAAAAATATTAA
Source organism: Sitophilus oryzae (assembly GCF_002938485.1). Lineage (NCBI taxonomy): Eukaryota > Metazoa > Arthropoda > Insecta > Coleoptera > Curculionidae > Sitophilus > Sitophilus oryzae. The sequence continues at coordinate 13,312,399 of NW_022145945.1, read as the reverse complement.
AAATACAAGAAATGTCCTGAAATAAAAACTATACATTACATCTATACGGTACATTCATACTTGAGGTTTGGCCTTTTTTAAGTTAAGCCTGTTTATTTAGGAGCTACAGATGCCCGCAGCACTATCGCCGAACCCTGTATGCCAATAACAAAAATGTTTCCAAGTACACGAGTCATCTGAGCCCACTTTAATAAAATGTCAATGTCTAATTTTTACGCTGTTTACTCGTAATAGTTACAAAATTATCTTATATATTTTCTTTAAGTCAGTACGAAACAAAACTCTAAAAGTGTTAACACTGACTAAATGACAATTAATACACACCCTCTTAATTGTTAATTCTCACCTATACGCGACTTTCTGCGCATCTTTTTTTTCCTTTAACAACATCTATTTTTATGTAAGTCAAACTAATTAACTTTGAATAGGATTTTCGTAATTTCTCGTCTAATACGTCCCTGTGCCGCGACGTTTTAACTGTTCCGCGTAACCAGATAATGCTAATAAGAAATATTTCACAACGTTATTTCAGTTCTTTCTTTCCAACAATAATTAGATGAATCATGAACGTCCTAAAGTTAGTAGGAACTACTTAACTGCCCTAATGAGACCTAATTGGCTTTACGTTTCGAATGTTGATTTGTTATTTTTGTGCGCTGGTGTTCGGTTTTCGTGTTTACCCAATTTTTATTACGTTGTTTAATAATTCATTTATTTACTGGGCAAACAATCCTTTATTTTTTTTATATGTACTTATGTGTTTCTGTGATAAGGTAGAATCGAAACTGTTCTTAGATAATGAATAATCGCATTCTTTACATAACTTAATCTTTTTCCAAATATAACACGACTTCTTACGTTGGAAAATTTTTCTCCTAAAATTCCCGTTGGAAGTTCAAAAAAATCGCGCTGTGCTAAGAAATTATATGTATGTAATATTTATATTAGTGGAGTGCCCAGAGACTTTTACCTCAGAATTCAAATACTGCGAATGTATTAATGTGAAACTTCTGTATTGTGTTTTATAGATAAAATACTAAAATGTTTAGCCACTTTTTTTCGTTGCTTTTAATATTTTATTTTAGTAAATTCTTAATTTTATTTCCTTCTTAATTTTTTGATTTTTTTAATTCTTTTTCTAAGTAAATTTTAATAATAAATAAATCTAATGCATAAGCTATAATACCTGTTCTGTTTGTATTCTAATCATTGAAATTTTGATTGAAATCGAATTATACAGGGTGGCGCGTCATATACGTCGCGGTTTTTGCAAGGAGAACTAAAGTTTGTATTGAAGTGAAATTTTAGGAGCTTATGTAAGTCAATTTAAAGCATTTTCTAAAATTATGTAGAGTTCTACAGGGTGTCCCCAAAAAAGTTACATATCAAAGTTAAGTTTTTTGTAAAGGAACAACTTATACAGGGTGTCTCAGATTTTAATCGGAAAAATTTAATAGACGATAGAACTTGCAAAAATAAAACGAAAAGTTCATATCAACTTGTAAGATTTAAAGCTTCCTTTTCGAGATACAGGGTGTTAAAGTTACTTAAAAAAGAAACAAAAATATATTTGAAAAACTATTTTATCGATTTTGATATAACTTGACCCGTTTATAATACTTACTATGGGACTTAATTTGATGTAATTAGATTTAAGTTTAATGACCAGGGGCGGCGGTGGGGCATCACTGTTAAATAATTTTAAAGGAAAAAATAGGCACGCCACTGCTTTTTTAGAAGTTTAATATTATTTTTGGATTTAGTAATTAAAAATATTATTTTTTTGTCTCCTGACTTTTTTGTCTATCTTGCTTACTTCTTGCGAAAAAAAAATTTATTTATTCACTCCACCCTGGATAATAAATTAAATAATAATAGTTAGTTAGAACAATTACAATAATTGTTCGAATTGATAACCACTAACATCAACGCATTGATTTCTGGTATTGTTGCCGTCAAACAATGCGTTGATGTTAGTGGTTATCAATTCGAACAATTATTGTAATTGTTCTAACTAACCATTATTATTTAATTTATAAGTAAGTTTAACACCCTGTATCTCGAAAAGGAAGCTCTAAATCTTACAAGTTGATATGAACTTTTTGTTTTATTTTTGCAAGTTCTATCGTCTATTAAATTTTCCCGATTAAAATCTGAGACACCCTGTATATTAATTGATTTTTGGATGCTAGTAAAAAAATAAAGGTTTGTTTCATTAAAAAAGTATATGACTAAAATGTAGAGTTTTTGAAATACATTCACCGGCACGAAAAATGGGCACTAAAACTTTGATGTATTTTAAAGGTTAATATATTTTTTTTAATGGGTCGATTTTGATGATTGTTTAAGCAGTGTGTAGCCAAATTAAATTATTTTACTTTTTAGTATACTTTTCTAAATTAAAAACGAAACTCCCCATCTGTTAATTATACGAGGGAGAACAAAATGTTTGAAACACCCTGTGGAATATGTTAAAACAGCAAGAAATTTAAAATCATTTTATCATCTAGATACATCCTCTCTCGATGGTTTGTTTGTTGGTTCGTCTCATTAGCTTTATTTTTGTTGGAAATATTCGCTTTTGAAGAAGACACTAACATTTTTTCGTAATTTTTACATTAAGACCATGCCTTTGCTTTTGGGCCTAGTCAACACATCTAGTAAGTTCTGGTCCCGAAGCAGACCTTCTTGACATAAGATTTGCTTCATTTAGTCTTCTTCTTTTAGTCCGTTAGTTAATATGTACGTTCCTTAAGTGCAATTTATTATCAATTTGAAAAGCTGGCAAACGGCGCGGCGGTTTCTTAGCGATAAACTTACAATAAGTCAATCGTCTCGATTAGAAGTTCTCATACGAAGGTTCCTGGACGTCTAGATTGACGTCCTCATGGACGTGGTCATAATTCAAAAACCACTTAGTATACTCTATGGTATCAAGGTATTTTTGGAACCGTAATTTTATAGCAAATTCACTGAATTAAACAAATATAGATATATTTAACTCACCCTGTATATGCAGGGTGTCCCAGAAATAAGTGCAAGTATTTTAACTGGTAGTATAGTTCAACCCCACAAACACACACAAAAAAATTTTGAAAATTCGAAATTTTTTGGAAATTTTTTTAGTTTGCAGTTAAAAAACATAATTTCTTGATAATATGGCAACATAGGTATTAGATTAAATTTACAAGAAAGATCATCCAGAAAGGATCCAGTGGTTCTCAAAATTTTAGCTAAAAATCATTTTTTTGGAAATTTTCAAAATAAAATAACTTTGTTGTTTTGGACTTGTTTGAAAAACGACAAAGAGAAAATATGTTTCTTTTATCGAGATCTACCACCCTTAAAATACTTGGACTTATTTCTGGGACACCCTGTATATAAAAATATTTTTGAAATGCGAAGTACCATTAAACACATATTTTGTAAAAGATTTGGAGTGAAAATCTCAAATAGGAATCCTGATACAGAGCTTTTTTCGGAACACGGAGCCATCTTGTATGTACGCATTTGTATATGTGTTTAAATACTAAAGTGAAAGCAACGAATTTAAATGGGTAAACTTTGTAATATATCTTATTACCAATACAATGCAAAAAGTTTTATAAAAATTCGTTCGCAGTAAATGAATTCCGAGGTTTGTATCCCATAAAGGCTTAAAGCACTACACTATAAAGTTTAATGTATTCAAGCAATTTTGATACTCCCACTTACCTTATTAGTAGTCCTGTGAACATATTATCTTCTGCGAAAATCATCCAGCCAGGAAAAGCACAATATATATTTGAAGAAATTTCGAAAATAGAGAGCGATAAGAAACTTTAAAATTTTTTACTAAAACATTTTGTAAGTCAATTTAAAAAAACGCACGTATGGACGATGCTTCGGCTAGTGTAGTTACTTGAAATCATTATAATGGACGGTGACAATAACGTTAATTCTATTTGTTAACAGGCCTCAAAGCAAGGTCTTTATAACGCGAACCCTATTCTTCGTATTAGCTACTTACTCAGGATGATATCTGTCAAACCATTAAGTCAACTCTGTGTAGGTATATAATAATAGCTGTAAAAATTTAATTTGTTTTCTTATTTTCCTGTCCCAATGTGCGTGTGTCGTTTAGGAACTTATTAGTTTTCGTTAAATTAAGATTAAACTAAACATATTATCGTCATTGATAATTGCTTTCTAGAAACCCGCTCCGAAAATATCGCTCTTTCTATCGTTAAAATTACTATCGTACTTGCTAGTACAGGGTCCGGTAGTAGTGCATCGGGCATCTGTAGCTTCTAGAACAAAAAACTTGGGAGTTTTGTTTAAGTGCAAACCTAAAGTATGTACTAGGATGTATTTTAGGAAAATATTTTAACTTCTATAAGGTGGCTCAAAAAAGTGTGAGTGGATTCGGATGATTTTTTTTAAACGGAACACCCTGTATAATGCATTTTTGGCTTCCTTTCAGGTCACTTTACATAATCCTAAAATATGAGTAAATATATTTCGACAGTTTCAGAGATATTAATAAATAAGTAAAAAAATATATTTTTTTCAGCCTGTTAATGTTATATCTAAAAAATTATTAAAAATACATGAACTGTCTTGAAATCAAAACTATGCTACGTATTTAATTTAGATGGTCTGTACTTACTTTACTAGAAGTATAGTAATCGTAATTCATACAGGATGTTCAATATTCTACGCCAAACTTTCTAAAATATAAAATAAATTTTCTTCGTTTTTTTTTTAATGGAAACACCCTGTATATTATTTTTTCAGTGGATAGAGAATTAAAAAATTAACATTTTTTGTATTTAGGGTATTTCAAAAAATTTAACCGTTTCGCAGATATTCATATGGCATTTTCCACAGTAATTTTTTATCAAAGCCCCACCCACACGTTTTTCTCTCGTATTTTACCGTTGAGAGAGCCATATGAAATATTTCGTGTATCTGTGAAACCATTAAAAATTTAAATACAAAAAAATGTCCGTTCTTTAATTCTCCATCTTATAAAAAATAATATACAGGGTGTTCCATTAAAAAAAAAACAAAGAAAAGTTATTTTATATTTTAGAAAGTTGGGCGTAGAATTTTGGACACCCTGTATGATTTAAGATAACGATATTTATAGAAAAGTAAGTATAGACCACGTAAAGTAAATATCTAATATAGTTTTGATTTCAAGACTGGTTCTGGTATTTGTAATAAATTTTTTAAGGAAGGAATTTTTTATATTTATATTTTTTATTTATTTAGTAATATCTCTGAAACTATCGAAATATATTTACTCATATCTCAGGATTATGTAAAGGGATTTGAAAGGAAGCCAAAAATGCAATAATATACAGGGTGTTCCATTTAAAAAAATCATCCCGATCCACCCACACTTTTTTGAGCCATCCTATAGAAGTTAAAATATTTTCCTTAAATACATCCTCGTACATACAGTACGTCTGTCCGTTCTGTGGCTACGGGGTATCCGTGAGAGGGGAAACGATATTCTCTCGATGTTTTTTCGTAAAAAAATAGACAATGCGTTCCATCAATAAAAATTCTACAAATTTGCAAGTAGCCAATAAAATGAGTGGGCGGAGCGATTTGCGGTGACGTCTCGTCAAGTCGACGTATAAAATATATTGCTGTTTATTTAAATGTTTTTTGTCCGCATTCCTTTCATAGACACAGATCCAGCAGATGTACTGTACTTTAGGCAGAGTAAGTAAACCGACGAATAGCGACAGTCCGGTTTCCAATTTTCTTTGTGGCTGCGCGAAATAAGTAGTCTATCTGTCATATGAAGAAGCGAAGTTGCCACTGTTGCCAATTATCAAATATCTATGTATATACTCTATTTCAAATGCCTCAGGCAACGAATCATTTTTTTAATTATTTATTAGCTGTAAGATATTTTATACATTCAAATTTAGAAATAAGGATTACAAAAGAAAAAAATATGTATAAAACTATATCATTAATTCCACTTCAAATTATGAGCAGTGTATACCATGTTTATAGGACCACTTCATAAGTTGAGCTGTTAAATAAGTAGTCTATCTGTCAAACACGTCAAAAGAGAGAGAGAGAAAGAAAATTTGATCCCACCAAATCAAAAGAGCCGATGGTTTCTGTCGCTACTCGTCGATCCACTTACTCTGCTTTAGGTTCGCACTTAAATAAAATTCCCAAAGTTTTTATTCTAGGAGTTACAGATGCCCGACGCACTATTGCCGGACCCTGTATATTTTTTTAATATTATTTGGATAGCTTTCTGTCTTTTTTATAGCTCCTATAATAAAGAACTTAGCAATTTTGTATAAACGCAAACGTAAAGTATGTATTAGGATGTCTTTCTGGAAAATATTTTAACTTCTACAGGGTGGCTCAAAAAAGTGTGAGTGGATCAAGTTGATTTTTTTTTCAACGGAACGTCCTGTATATTATTGCATTTTTGGCTTCCTTTTTGATCGCTTTACATAATCCTAAGATATTATTAAATATGTTTTGATAGTTTCAGAAATATTAACTAATAAATAAAAAAAATATTAAAAATACAATAAATGTCCTGAAATCAAAACTATATTAGGTATTTACTATAGTTCTATTCTTTGTACTTAGGTCTGTACTTAAATTTGATAGAAATATCGTAATACAGTGTGTTCAAAATTCAATGCCAAACTTTCTAAATTATAAAATAATTTTTCTTTGTTTTTTTTTAATTGAACACTCTGTATATTATATCTTTGTTACAGAGAGAATTCAAAAATGAACATTTAAAGTATTTTAAATTTTTTAGCGGTTTCGCAAATATTCATGTTTTTATTATACATATGGTTCCTTCAGCTGTAAAATACCAGACAAAAATCATTAGATGCCTTTGATAAAAAATTAGTGTTGAAAAACCCATATGTAATGACCCATATGTATATTACGAATATCCGCAAAACTGTTAAAAAATTTCAAATACTTTAAATACAAAAAATTTTCATTTTTTAATTCTCCATCTGACAAAGGAATAATATACAGGGTCCATTTAAAAAAAAAGAAGAAAAACTATTTTATGTTTTAGAAAGTTTGACTTAGAATTTTGAACACACTGTATGGTTTAAGATTACGATATTTACAGGAAAGTAAGTACAGATTGATTTCAAGACATTTCTGGTATTTTTTATAATTTTTTTACGAAAGGTTGAATTTTTTTTTTCTATGATCGTGCAAAAAGTAGCTATTTTTACACTATCTACTATATTAAAAGTCAAGTTTTTTACACTAGTGCAAAAACACCTTGACATTATTAATGACAAGTTTAACTAAAGAGAAAAAATTTGTAAATTTTTGTAAAAATTTGTCAAATCCTGGAAGGTAAACTCTCGGGTAAACTAAGTACCAGTACTGAATACCTCCCATCAACATTCCGGGAAAGAGTTGAGTGAAGAACAAGAGCCCAAGACCACCACGAGCAGAAATGAAAATAAAATTCAAAAGATTATTGGAAATGAAGTTTGTCCATCAATTACCTTAGTGAATTTTTCAAATTGCGACATTAAAATTAAAATGAACTCAAAAAAAGTTATTAAAAAAAAGAAAAATAATATTTGTTTATAGTGTCATTGTTAGTGGTAATATTATTCCGTGAATTATTGTAATAACTTTTTAATAAACATTTAAATAAGAATTTAAATTGAATCGTAGAAAAAAGTGTTGTGTGCAACATGTGCAAAAAGCACATTTGTTACTCTCACCATGATTGCAGCTGTCGACTTCGTCTCGAGTGCAAAACCCACGAGTGCAAAACTCATGCGTCGTGCAACAAATATGCCATTTTTGCACTCTACCTGACTATACTCTGTTTTTTTTTCTCATGTAAGATTTCGACAGACGATGACAGAAAATAAGCAGATGATGTCCATACCAATCTATTTATTTCACTAAAAAAAGTTTCTAATATTTTTTAAGTTAACTATCGATGGGTGTATATATAAATCCGTCGTGCGTCGTCTCTTGTTGTTTTTAACCAGTTTTATTGGTTTATTTCAAAAATGACAGATCATATTTTGAATATTATTGATTGACGCAACGACGAACAATATACGTACGCATATGCGTGTGAAGTGTGAACCCGACTTAAGATTTTTGAGACTTGTCAAACTCTTGCCAAATTATAGGTTATAATTTTGTGTCAAATTATGTCAAATACCGATTTGCGAATTTCTTTTGCATTTTGGTTCGTGTCATTAGTTGTGTGTTTTATGTTTTTTGAAGTTCAGTGGAGAAAAAATCGAGGGAAACTTAACTGTAGACTCAGAGCACAGTTTATAGTTAATATTCGGTGCCCAGACAGAGAGTTTTATACACAAATAAAGTTACCATCAGTAAAGTTTGTATACCATCTTGTATACGGTCCTAAAAACTGGAGTACCTGTAAAATAACATAACACAATAGGTAAATAATTGATTTTATTACTGCAGAAACAATGTCAAAAGGTACTGGTTTAAAAAATTAAGATTAAAGTTAATCAGCTTTTAAAGTATAAAATTCAGTAAGTGTTATTATTAATAAAATATTTTGTTTTATTTATGTTGTGTTTTATTTATTACTGTGCAATATTAATGTTTTTATTTGCACATAAGTTATATTGATAAATATAATAATAAATGCAGGAAGTTTCTTGAAGCTTGAAAGTGAGAAATAGTTCTTTTTTTGGTATGTGGTGTTTTGTTTAAAATACGTGCTTGTTTGTTTTGCACACATATATTTTGCTTGTACACATACCATATTTTTTTTTAAATTAAATAACTCAATTAAATTTTTTCAGTTTTATACAATTTTTTTTCACAATATTTTGAAGTAATCAGTTGTCACTCAAATTTTAAATATACATATGTAGTTATACAATTGTACCAACTTACTTCTTTGTAAAATAAAATAAACTACTTAGAAATTATAAAGACAGACACATCTATCACTGTCAAGGATTTTGTCGTTGGATAGACTATAGTTACACAAATAACTATTTTTTTATTTATTTCTTAATATAAACTATCAAAATAAATTTAATAATATTTTATAATTATGTAAAGTGATCAGAAAGGAAGCCAAAAATGCAATAACATACAGGGTGCCTCATTAAAAAAAATCGCGATCCAGTCACACTTTTTTGAGCCGCCCTGTAGTTAAAACATTTTCCTGAAATACATCGGAATACATACTTTAGGCATAGCATAGACAACAAACTTTAGATCTGCACTTAAACAAAATTAAAAAAAAAAATATATTATAGGAGCTACAGATGCGCGACGCACTATTGCAGGACCCTGTATGTATGCTCAATACGAAGTGTAAATAAATTCATATTAGTATTTCATGTATTACAATAGGTATAGCGAGAAACTCACGTTTAATGGTCAAATAAAGCAATCATCGCAATAAATAAGCATAAATCCCTATATGGACATAATTTAGGTAGTACAATGAAGAAAAAAATGCTATATTTTATTAATACTTAGGCCAGTATTACACTATCAAATTCCTTTGTCAAAGATTTAATTTTATCAAAGAATTTGACAGTGTAATATGTGTCATTTTATAAAATATTGTATATTAACACTGTCAAATTTTTCATCAAATATCTTTTATAAAAGATTTTTACTTTGATAGTGTAATACTGGCCTTAGAATGATCAAGGTACATAATCAAAATAAAGCAGACTTATTTGTTATTATTCTGAAACAGCCTGTATATATTTTGAAAATATAACTCGTCAAAGAGTTTTATATTTTTCTAGCGTGTACCCGCGACTTCGTTCGCGTCGAATTAATCATTTGTAATGGTGTTGATAAAGCAAAGCAAGAATTTCCATTAACATACAAACTAGATAAAATTTTCTCACATTTATGTCAGCATGAGAAAAAACAATATGGCGATATTATTATATAACTTGGTAATATTTGAGGGGTAGTTTCATCTCGTTGGAATTTGACTTTCGAAAAATCCGTTTGCCAAAAATAAGCTTTTTACGTCAAACAGTTTAAGCAGAATCGTGGTTAATCGATTACCCAACTTTTTGGAACACCCTATATGATTTTTTAAAAAATTTCAAAATATGTAAAAAAAACAAAATAAATTATGCGTGTCCAAGCGTTTTCCCGGAAGACTAACCGTTTTTTAAATAACAAATATTGTAATATTTGGGGGGGTTTTCACCCTCTTGGAATTTGAGATTCGAGAAACCCCTCCTTATCGAACCTCTACACCCCACAGTCAATCCGTTTGCCAAAAATCAGCTTTAAACGTCAAGCAGTTTAAGCAGAATTAAGCAGAAAAGTGATTACTCAAAGGTCATATTTTATGAAACACCCTGTATAAATTTTTAAAAAATCTTAAAATATGTAAAACAACAAAATAAAATATACGTGTTTAAGAGTTTTCCGAAAAACTCGCCAGTTTTTTAAATATCAAATATTGTAATATTTGAGGGGTGTTTTAACCCCCTTGGAACTGGAATTTCGAAAAATCCCTTCTTATCGAACCTCTACACTCTAGAATCAACATGTATGCCAAAATTGAGCTTCATACGTTGAGTGGTTTGAGCAGGATCGTGATTAATCAGTGAGTCAGTCACTTAAGGATTTTATATATTAGTACGGATAGGAAGCATAACTAATAATTTTTATAAATTATATTGCACAATAAATCAAAAATCAGTCCTAAAAAGTTGTTTTTTCGTAAATATTTCTTTATACAGGGTGTCAAAAAATAGTGGGTGATTCTACAGATAAAAATAAAACAAAAAGTTCCTATGAATTAGCGAAATCAGGAGATTAATTTATTTAAAATTTCTTTACATTTTATCAATTCACTAATACTTACACGTCTGTGCCAATACTAAAAGCGATGCATCGTAATCTTAAAACGCAAATATCATCTTTTCGAACTAAACGAAGAGCACCGGTTTTGCGTTAAAAAATTCTAGCTCTTTATATTATTTGTTGAAATTACTCTGTATCTATAAGGATTAAAGAAGTACCACCAGTAGTACTCTCTACCCTAATAGAAAGTACCCTTTCAGGGCTGTTACGAATTTCACGATCACCATTCGCTTTGGCATTAAAATGTGTATAAGAGTACCAAATTTCAAGAAAAAGGGTTTACCAATGTCCTTAAAAATAAACAAAATATATTATTTTTATTTAACCTTTCGATGGCTGTAACTTCTTCATGAAGCATTTTAAAGCATATATGTTCATAGGAACTATTTGTTTTATTTTATCTGTAGAACTACCCACAGAGATTAGATACATTATTTTTGACACCCTGTATATTATCACATCACCAGTTTAGAAATGATCGCATTAAACATTTTTATTTTCGAAAAACCTGGATAGAAATTCCTAATACCCCACAATAAAATAATAATTCTTAAAAAACGTTGTTTTTGAGAGTTATTAATGCTTCTGCTAATTTGAAATCGATATGTTTTTATATTCAATTATCGCGTGCTATTTTGGCAATTTTTCTTCACTTCTCTGCATTAAAATTGATTCTTCACGAATTATTTTATTACTACATAAAATATTTAACTATTTTTAGTGGTGGTAAGTATCTTTCTTAATGAATATGTAAATTTCAACAACTGATTAGTAACTAGTGTTTATAACAAAATCGAAATGTTATTTTCCCTAAAGAAAAAGTGTGAATGAATTCTTAATAAAGCTCTGATAGACAGGGTGGTCCGAACTGTATTCCGGAAACTTCAGCAGCATATTTTGCAGATAAAAATAAGCAAAAAAGTTCTTATAAATGTATGTCCTAAAATGCTTAGTTTCGGAGATACAGGGTGTAGAATTTTCATTTTTATTTCGATTTTTTCCAAATAATTTCTGAAGTAACGTCAATATTTGGATGAAAATTGGTGTCTAGGGTTTTTTTGACATGAGAAACTTGATTTTGATGTCAATATGACTCCTATTTGTAGGGGGCGCCACCTACATGTGTTTTAACTGTTTTGAAGAGTAATAACTTTTCGTCCGTACCCGTATAAAACTACTGAGTGAAAAAATGTACATTTTCGTGACTTTTTACGTAAAAACTGTCTCTTGGTAAAAATCGCTACGAGCAACCGTTTTCAAGATATTCAAAATGTAATTAGTCAATATATGTCATTTTTGACCAAAAATAAACTCGTTGAGTAGATTATTAATTGAGTGAAATAATAAATTTTTATTTTCTTAAATTAATCATAAATTTTTCTTGGAAAAAATGATGAAAAACAGTTTCTGTTGAATTTTTGGCACAAAAATATTTCAAATTTATGATTTCAGCCTATTAAAACTATTTAGTCAACATGTTTAATTCATGTCAATGATAATGGGTATTGATAATTTCGATTCCAAATATCTGGAGAACCATTACTCGTAGCGATTTTTACCAAGAGACCATTTTCACGTAAAAAACGTTGTAAATTTATATTTTTTTACTCACTAGATTTATACGGGAACGGGCGTAAAGTTATTACTCTTCAAACCTGTTAAAAATATGTAGGTGGCGCCCTCTACAAGCAGGAGTCATATTGACATCAAAATCCAAATTTCTCATGTCAAAAAACTCCCAGACACCAGTTTTTATCCAAATATTGACATTACTTCATAAATTATTTGTAAAAAATCGAAATTAAATATGAAACTTCTACACCCTGTATCTCCGAAACTAAGCATTTTAGAACATACATTTTTTACTTATTTTTATCTGCAGAATATGCTGCTGAAGTTTCCGGAATACAGTGCGGACCACCCTGTATATTATATAAATAATATCTATACGTGTTAAAATACGAATTTATATATATTTAACCATTATTCTTAACATTAACCAAGTTTTTATTAAAACATTAAACACTCTTTAACGCTGATAACGCATAAGCCACAGCCTTGTATGTATTTATGGATAAATTTGCCTTAGATAGAACAAATCACGTGGCTATACAACATTATATTGTCACTGACTCACGATACTTCCATTATAATTAAATATAATATGTTTAATAATAATATTTTTTTGAATAAATGGGACAGGCCGAGTAATCATAAAGAACAGAGAGATATGGTTTAGGAATTTTTATTTATTTTTAGCAATAATAAACTATAATTTAGAGTTTGTTTACAACTTTCTAGCAATTCGTAATACCGCAAACAAATGTTGACAAGAATACACTAAAATCCTAGTTATTTGTATAGATATGTATGTACATTCCTATTACTACATTACTAATAACCATTGCAAGGCCACTGTTGCCAACTTAGTGGTTTTCCCGCTATAGTAGCCGTTTTTTTTTCGGTTTAGGGGGAAAAAATCATTTAGTGCTATGGTTTAGATTTTGGAATAATAAATATTTAACATTGATACAAAAATTATTACATAAATTTTAAAAAACGATTTTTTTTGTAAATTTGCAGCAATAGTCACGTAATTATTATATATTCTTAAAATATCTAGGCCTAGATCGCCTAGAATCTTCGAAGTCTCATCAGAGCTCCATTAAAACATTCTACGCATTCTATAAAAACTACGTAATTATATATTAAATGATTATCTATTAAAACTACGTAATTATATAGTCTCTAGAATCAGCAACATTAATAGGTAATAGGTACCTTTTGTTTATACATTATAAAATGTAGTAGAAAAATATTAAGGTAGCAGAAAAATTAATGCAATATAATTATTGTATTAATTTTTCTGCTACCTTAAGATTTTTCTATTTTTACACCTAATTTATGTGATTTTCTTAGCATACATGATTTATAAACAATATTTTTCCTAATGGAAGGATGTGCAAGTATTAAGATATCTTAACATTTATTCTCCACATCACAAAGGTTAATATGTAGTATTAAGACATAAAAAAATATAAGAAATATCTTAATATAAATCACAAACTAACTTACGTCTTAAGTTGGTTTGTAAAAAATGAACCTTCACCATATTGTTAAGATTTTATTTTGGCATTACTTACAGGGAACAAGAAATTACAGCAAATTAAGAAAAGGATATCAAAGTCCAGGATATTAAATACTGTAACGTATTCTACAACATAAACCATATCCCTTCTAAAGAGAAAAAGATAAAATATAAAGCTTATTTTAATCCTATAAGCATTCTTCGATAAAATATATGCCTACAATTGCTATTAATCCACTAACTTGACATTTTTAAGAAATTATGATAAAAACATTATAACTAGGTCAAACGTTACCTCTATCTTGATGACATGTATTGTTATAAGACTCATCTTCTTCATGTCTCATTGGCTAAAGCACTTTGGGGTCATCTGTTTCATCTTCTAATCATGCCAATGTAAGTGTGTTGTCCTCAGCTCAGCAAAACAATGTTCTCGCATCCGAAACTCCATACAAATTCCTGATATTACGCAGCCATGGGTGCTGTTTCCTTCCATCTCCTCTATGAACTTCACTCCTTTCCTGGAGTGAAGTTCATAGTTCCAATCTTGGGATGGAATACCACTCACCCCTTAAGACTTAAGATTAAAGCATATTCGATAAAAAATAGGTACTCTATTACCTCTTTACCAAGTTTTACCATGGTAATTTATGTCTTAAAAATTATCAAATTGGTATTTGAAATATCCTAGGACATCATCATGGTAGTACCTCAATACATCTCTCCATAACCTTCTTCCCTTCATTTTTGATATCAGGATAAATCTGAAATTATAAAATTAATAATAGAATTTGTATTATTACTGCTTGAACAATCAAAAAGTCATTTGTTTTCTACTGCAAATAATTCGAAAACAACCTGCAAATATGTATAAACAACCTCTGTATGTATGGCCAACTTGGTCTCTGTGCCTAGGTCAGCTCACATTTATCAATATTTTTATTTTTTTATAAAATTTGAATAAATTTTCACATAATTGTTGTTGGCAAATGTGATAAGCAGCTGATTTTGACATTTCTCTTCTTTTATTAAATATGAGTTTTAGCCTCTGGTTTTAACAATATTTTTTTATTATTTAGTTGCGTCAAGGCTTCCAATATCCATCCTATCCATCCTCAAGACGAAACAATCATATATAATTATTCTTAAAAGAATGATTCAGAGATATAGAGGTAAGCTCTATATTTGGAAGGGGAAGGATATCATATTAGTAATAATGTAATTAAATAAATCAAAACTTTTCTAAAATTACTTCAACCATTATTAATATCTCGGTAGTAAAGGTGTGGATCCGGTGGCTGACCTTGAAGCCCATATTTGCTGCATTTGATCATCGATACTACGCAAGCGCACATCGTCGAGGTTGCCAAATTGCAGTTTATTTTCGAATTATTTGCAGTTGAAAATTTTTTTTTGAGTGTTAATCAATAATAATACAAATTCTATAATTAATTTTATAATTTCAGATTTATCTTGATATCCAAAATTAAGGAATGATATATAAAATTGAATATATAAAATTGTAATAATAATAAAACATTTATTTATATATTTACATTAGAATTAAAAATTATCATTTACTGATTTTTTCTTAATGGTTTTAAATAAATACAGTGTGTTGCATACAAGAAACTTTATTTTATAAAAGGGCGCATGTATGAAATACCTATGAAACATTGGAAACCGACGTTATGCCACGATCCACGATGATTTTTGCAGTTCACAGTTCACAGCACAGCTTTTTTAAGTTTTTAATGCACTTTTTACAATTATCACCGGTTGGAGTAAATAAAACTTGAATTAAACACAAAATAGCAATAATTACTTTGAAAATGGATGTTATAAACACTTTTCGAATTTCTTTAACGAGAGCGGTTTAGATGTTGAAAGACTATTATGATTTTTTGAAGATTCTGACATTGACAAGAGAAAATTATTTCTCTTTTTGTTTGCCGTTGTTCTTAGCGACCACTATAGCAGCTCCAGATCGCGTATAACGGTCGCGACCCAAAATAATTTCGCGACCTAAAATTTTTACGGGCTTTCCAATCTAAACTTGTTGCATTTATCTATGAATTAAATAATAAGAAATAAGCTGGCTGAATGTCGTAATAGACAAGTGGCCAAAAATAGAAAAAAAAATCAAAACTTTTCTAAAATTACTTCAACCATTATTAATTTCTCAAGTAATTTATCTCTAAATATGAATTTATACAATACACTATTCGGTAATTTATCGTTATATAACACTTGAAATTTCAATGCTATTCTTGACAAAATGGCGAATTAAATTAAATATCTAGATATAAATATTACAACTTATTGAGTAAGAGTTTATTTATTTATTTTTTTAATAATACCCTTATAATCACACTAAATCGTTAGGGTGTTTAGATCCTAATAGCGTATACATATACGGAGCATTATGGATTTACTTCAAACAATTTTACTTGAAGTATCTCACAAGTGATATGGAATACCCCAAAATACCCTTCCCTTAGAAAAGTCTATCAGCTCTGTTATCTATGATACTTATAATGGATATTACATAAAATTATTACTCTCAAGTTATAAATAATAAGACAACTTATATAAGTTATTCATGATAAGAATTTTGTTTTTACTTGATCGACTTTAATTCAAATTGTGATACGTCGTATACTAAAAGGATGATTTAGTTATTTTTTTTTATTGTATTTTAGCTAGTAAACTTATAATTATTAATATAATGGGATAAAGAATAGAAAATGAACAAAAAAATACATAAACTGAAAATTACCAATCAATAATAAGTATTATTTTATTATCATGAAAACTAATAAATTTTAAATAAATCTACAATCTTTAATTTTTATGCATGGGCCATCAAGAGTTTTACGTATATACCCATCTTCACAAAAACATCTTTCCTTACAAGTATCACCACAGTTTGCATATTGTCTGTTGGTACAAGTAGCAATGCACGGAGCCCCACAGTAAAATCTTTCATTAGGACCGCAAGAATTAGGCCCTAAAAAGTAACTTAATTATTTTAGAAAAAAATAGTATGTATATTCCTTTTATTTCTTACCATTTAAATATTTTCCATTGACCAAATAAATGAGCGAAATAAATACAACAAAAAGAAGTTTCATATTGAACACCTAGGTATAGTTTTACTTGGTGTCTGACTGTATGGCGTATTTAATTAACGCTTTTATAGAAGTTTCTTATATTTTTAAAAGTCAAATTCAAATAATTATTCTGGTATAGAGATACACTATCAAAAAACTTTTATATTTGAATATTCATATGCCAATCAGTTTGCCTGTAATTTAACTAAGCGTATGTAGATCATTAGCCCAAATAAAAATTTATCAATAATTAGACAATTAATATACAACAACAACTTGTAGATAACTAAATCAATAATTAGATTAGTATTTTTTTTCAAAATGTAAAGCAACCATGGCAATAACTAAATATTTCTGCATTACTATACTTATACTTCAGTTTAAAAAAAATAACTTTTAAGTAGAATAAGAACATATATGTATATTTTATGAGGTGTCACTTACTTTCATACACATTTTATTTTAAAATGGTTGCTTCTCAACTGCATCTGATCTGTGATTTTTTTAATAATACAGTATTGTGCCCTTGAACTTTAGATTTTCAATAAATATTGGATGAATTTATTTTGAATTATCCCCACATTTATCATGTATTAATGCTAAAAAGTTATTATGTTTATTCATTTTTTAAGTTCTGTGAAATTACTTTTTAATTGTTTTTTATATTAATTTCCTATATCTAAACAAAAAATAAACATGCTATTTAACGTTTATGTGTAAATTTAATATGTGGTAATTAGTTATAATCTGTATTTTTAAAACATTATATAAGAGGTTTGTTTTTGAAAACAATCTATGTAGTTTCATTATTCTTTGCCATTTTGCTGTAGTAATAGTTCACAAATATCAAAATGCAAGGAATACTTATTTCAGTTCTTTTTTCTGTATTTTTAAGTACAGTGGTATTTTCTCCAAGCATTGCAGAGGATAATAAAGGTAAATAAGAATTAAATATACCTATAGACAGTCAGGATTTTTATAAAACTTAAATTTTAAAATTATCTATTATGTTCAAAATAAAATTATAAACTAGCAATTTATATATACCTATAAAGAAGTAATAAAGTAACAATAAGGTATAATAAAGCTTTAAGTATACAAGCACAACATTTTTAATTAAATTTGTCTCAATATTAATATAATTTTAATTTCACAGTAATTTGTGGTGTTAATGAAACTTATGAAGCTTGTGGTTCTTTTTGTGTGGCACATTGCGTAAATCGTCAATTCACAACCTGTAAACCAGGTTGTAACCCTGGATGTTTCTGTAAAGAAGACTATATTCGTCGTACACCTGATGGCCCTTGTATCGAATATTCAGATTGCAGATTTTTAAATTTATAACTGATGATATATGATTCAATGTGAATTTTTATGATCGTTGAATTTTTAAATTTGATAAAACTCTTTTCCAAAGCTTATCATTCTTTATTCTGTAATAAATATTGTTTTTAAAGTTAGCTTCGTAACTATTTATATTAATGTATTATAAATGTGTAATAAAAGATTTATTAAAATAAACCATTAACAAACTACTACTAACTTTTATTCAAATACTACATTTTCTTGGTTTCTAGATCATAAATATGTTGTGCGTAAGCTTCGGCTTCTTCAAGGATTTTTTGCCTTTTATATGGTTTATAAACGGTTTTGTGTAATAGGTAGACGCCTAGGGTAAACCCTACAAATGTTACGACAAGCATTTGTGGGTTGCCTTTTTGTTTACTGGCCCATGCTTTGTAACTAGACCCGAAACTCATCTTTTACTCTTGATTCTGATCACTGTTTTCTGTTTTTACTTCAGTTCTTAAATCAACGTTTTCGGTTGTAAAGACTGGTCTCCAAATGTATATTCCAGATACAACTCCTATGAATGTCATTAACGCTAGTTCAATACCATTAAGACCAGCAAAACGACGAAATCTCATTTCTATAAATACCTACTATTATGTATTAAAACGTTTTTATAATTGTAGCTATTTTACCATATCTGCATTACAGACATTACAGAATAGAGCTGCACTAGGTTATCTCATTTAAATTCAAGTTCAAGATCTCAAATCTCAATGATCAAATGATCTCATTTTGACTTTCGAAAATTTGAAATAAACCACAGAAGAGAATAAAAAAGAAATAAATCATAAACCAGAAGTTGGTTGAATACAAATACGTTTTTGGTTGAATATAAAACTAAGAATATCATATATATTTTACAAATATGACTAATCTTCTTTCATCCGTTTACTTGGCATTAAGTTACCTGACAATTCGCTAATAAATATGACGATGCCACAGAAGTACTGAACGATCTTCTGTGGTATCATAATATATGATCAAGGGCAAATATTATATATGTTATCCAATATTTTATTACATAGATTCAAAAATTATGTATTTTAAATTTAAAAAATAAATTTGTTCAACTTATATCCAACTTCTTAATTTTTTGTGCATCAAATAAACGTTTCAAATCTTTTAAAGTAACATTAACATTCAGGTATATTTCCTGTAATAGGCGTAACAAAACAGTTACAACAAACATAGAAACACTTTATTTTGTAAAATATATTAAAAATTACAATTAACCCACCATGGTTCTTTTTCTGCCTCTTGCTCTTATAGCTTCATACTTGGCTAGTATCTCTTTGAAACCTTTTTTATAATAACCTCTGTAGCCCTCAATAATTTTTGGAAATATTTGATCTGCTACAGCATGAGTACTAACTAAAGCTCTTTCTAAAACATACAAATCAACTCCTTTATCTTCTGCACTACAATCCACATGCGACAATCCAAAGTCAATTAATACTATTTTTAAGTCTTTTAAATCATCAAATTTATCCTTATTATGCACGTTCATAAGTAAAATATTTGATGATGTTAAATCCCCATGTATTATATTGCCTTCGTGCATTCGTCCCAGGATAGTTCCAATAGAAATTGCCAGCTTAGAAAGCTTCTCGAAGGAAGTAGTCTCAATGAAATCTTTCAAGGTAATACTGTGTAACAAATGTTCCATAAAAACCATTCTGCGTTCAAAATCTACTAAATATATTGCAGGTGTGCGTATCCCAACGCTTTTACATCGAACAATAGCTTTAGTTTCGGCTTTTATTCGTTCTTTAGTTAAGGAATCATCCAAGTGTTTGTGCCTATACTTTTTAATAAATCTTTCTTTAATTATTGTAGGTCTTCCTAGATATGTACCTTGGTATAAGCGCGCTTCAGCGCCTTGTTTTGTAAGGGTAAAACTATCCATTTGTTTAATTATCGTTTGTATTGTTTAATTTTAATGCCTTTTTACATTTAAATTCAAATTTATTTAAATCGTTTATAACCTCACTATTTTACTAACATGTTTTGTTAGTTGCCTATGATCCCTATGATGTTGACTTGGTGATTTTATTAGTGTATATTTTATGCAACTAAATGTACTATTGGCTATGCTGGACTTAATTCAATTAGAAATAAATTTTGATAGAATTTAGAATTTAAAGGTCAAAGTTGACGTATTTGAAAAGTTTTTTTATCAATGTTATAAACTTTATGAAACTTTTTTTCTTTCTTAATTTATTTATTATTATTACTTGCACAATGAAAGTGGATAGACTGAAAATAATAGTGTTTGACTTGGGTAAATATAGTAAAACTTAAAATCCATTAGGATAAGGAAGTTTAATGTGTATTTTTTTAATCTAGACTATACATTATGGCCTTTTTGGGTAGATACTCACGTTACACCACCATTTAGAATGTAACTGTTTTACTAATATTAAACTATGGTTAGTAAAGTCCATTTGTTTTAGAAAAAATGGTAGTATAGTGGATTCCTATGGTTCTAAAATAAAGTGTTACCCAGAAGTACCAGAAGTGCTCAGCAACTTAAAAGCTTTAGGATATGAATTGGGAGTAGCTTCAAGAACGTCAGAAATTAAAGGAGCAGAACAATTAATTCAATTGTTCGGTTGGGAGAAGTATTTTACTTATAAGGAAATATTTCCAGGCAGTAAAGTAACACATTTTAATAAGTGAGTGATATAAAAATATGTATAAAATCAAAGTGTATATATTTTTCTGTCTTTTCAGTATTAAAAGGGAATCAAATAGGCACTTCGATGAAATGATATTTTTTGATGATGAAAGCCGTAACATCTATGATATTAACAGGTTAGGGGTGGTATCAATTTTAGTTAGAAATGGAGTTAATAAACAAGTTGTCGAAAATGGTATTTTACAATATGTGAATGACAGATCATCGTAGGTATTTGAATTATTACGTAAATTGCAAATCAATAGTACAAAAGACAAAAATATAAATGTTAAGTGTTTTTCTTTTTTTTTAAATAATTCAATATCATCAGAAGATATCAAGTTTTAATCAAGGGTCCATAAGAATTTTGTTTGTTATTGTAAAATTGGCATATAATATAGTTTAAAAGACGTGTACTGCTTTTTTATATGACTGTGACACCACCTATGGTGAATTTGTACTTTAGTTTATTGTGATATTATTTTAAATAATTATTTATTAATAAATATACTTGACGCTGAATAGTTGTTTTTTGACAAATACATAAAATATAAAAACGCTTAGAACAATCATCAATAGCTATTTATTATGCACTATTGCAAAGATGCAAACAATAAGCCTTTTTTATATATTTTTAATAAAAGTCAATACTTATTCAAATATTAGCTGTGAAAGAGTGGGAGTGGAACACCCTGTATATTATTGCATTTTTGTCTATACAATTTTGTCACTTTACATAATCCCAAGATATTAAATATATTTCGATAGTTTGAGAGGTATTAATAAATAATTAAAAAATATATATTTTTCAGCTCTTCAAAAAAAATTAAAAATACAACTATCCCCAAATCAAAACATACTAGGCATTTACTTTTGACAGTCGGTACTTATTTTGCTATAAATATCGTAATCTGAAATCATACAGTGTATTCAAACATCTACCTCAAACTTTCTAAAATATAAATTTTATTTGTTTTTTTTTGAACACCTTGTATACTATTTTTTTGATAGATGTAGAATTAAAAAATGAACATTTATTACATTTAGAGTATTTCAAAATTTTTAACGGTTTCACAGATATTTGGGGTTTTATATTTCATATGATATTTTCCACAGTAAACTTTTATCAAAGTTACCCAATGATTTTTCTCTCGTATTTTAAATTTTAACATTGAAAGAGCCATATAAAATAATACCGCGAATATCTGCGTAGCCGTTAAAATTTTTGAAATACTCTAAAGACAAAAAATGTATATTTTTTAATTCTCCATCTATTAAAAAAATAATATACAGGGTGTTCCATTAAAAAAAAACAAGAAAAATTATTTTATATTTTAGAAAGTTTGGCGTAGAATTTTGAACACCCTGTATGAATTAAGATTACGATATTTATAGCAAAGTAAGTAGACTATCTAAAGTAAATACTTAATTTATTTTTGATTTCAGGACAGTTCTTCTATTTTTAATAATTTTTTAAACAATGCTAAAAATAATATATATATAATACCGCGAGTATCTGCATAGCCGTTGAAATTTTTGAAATACTCTAAATATAAATATATATATATATATATATATATATATATATATATATATATATATATATATATATATATATATATATATATATATATATATATATATATATATATATATATATGCTATATATATATATATATATATATATATATATATATATATATATATATATATATATATATATATATATATATATATATATATATATATATATATTTATATTTTTTTTAATTTAAAAGAAGAAAGAATTTGTTGGCCTAGCCTATAATAATATAAGTCATGAGACATGACTTAAACATTATATAAGAAAAATATAATATAATACTAAGGGTCGGCATTTTTGGTCTTGGGTTCCGGTTTTCATGTGGACGAAGAGTACGGCCAACACTTAGTAAAATTAGATGTACTGAATAAAGACAGAAGGCGAGTATTTACCAAAGCGCATTGTAAAAGTTGGACTAATAGCTGGTCGAAAGTGTTCGTTCGAAAATTTTTTTGGTATAAGAGTGAGATTATTTGGTCTATTTGGTCCAAGATTAAGTCTAACATAATCGGCGCACCTAGAGCTTTTTCATGACAGCATCATGATTTAGTACAGTGTAACTTCAGTACTTAGGGGCGTTTAGTACAACTAGACACCAACTTTAGGGCCCTGAGGCTTCTAAGGTAATATTGGTTTGAAGATAATACCAATTTTTTACCAAGAATCAGTGATTTTTTGTTCATAATATTTTTTCGTTTTTTATTAAAAGGAGGGTCCACATTTAGTAACATGTTATATAACATTGCTATTTAACAAGTTACATGTAACATGTTAAAAAACCGGGAGCCGTCCACATTATAGTTTTCGTGGTCATGAATCGTTTTGGCGGTTCAGAAAGAGGTTCAGCGGTTCAGAAAGAGGTTGAGCTCGCAGCAGCGGCGTGCGTAATTATTTTTGAACAAGGGGAAAGAAAGTCGAGAAAAAAACCGTTTTTGAGTCCGCCATAGCCTACCAGCAAGATCTAGATACAGTTGAACTCAATTAGCTTATCTTTTCAATACGGCTGTTCTCGTGGTGTGTTTCTGTCTTTTAAAAGCATTAATAACTTAAAAGCAAACCATTTTGAATTATCCACTTCATCTACAGTACGTCTGTCCGTTCTGTAGCTCCGGGGTATCCATGAGAGGGGAAACGATATTTTCTCGATGTTTTTCGTAAAAAATTAGACGACGCGTCCCATCAATAAAAATTCGACAAATTTGCAAGTAGCCAATAAAGTGAGTGGGCGGAGCGATTTGCGGTGACGCACTCGTCAAATCGACGTATAAAATATATTGCTGTTTATTTAAATGTTTTTTGCCCGCATTCCTTTCATAGACACAGATCCAGCAGATGTAACTGTAAACCAGTACCTGATTTGTATTTCTTTTGTTCCCCCGAGGATATTTAAATAATTATTGAAACCTTCGAAAAAGGAGATCTGGAACTGGCCTATTAGATAACGCATTTTTTTCTCAACTTTTTCTCTTTTCAAATACATACTTTTTGCAATTTTTTTTGCTTTTTTATTTCACTTTAAATGAGGGACCACGGATATCCTATAACACTGTATGATCTCTATACAACTTAATTAGTTGACTATAAGAACCATACGATCGAAAAAAATGTCGTCAGCGATGGCTGGGAATGTCATCGATCGTCATGTCTAAGCCAACTAGACGGGAGGCCGACTGGACGCAGTTTATTTTTTCAATCATACTGTATTATTGATCAGTAAATAAACAAACCAATATCAGCTCACCACATAAGATTCTGTCGCGTACGTCCCTGAAAATATGAGCGGCTAAACTAGAAATATAGCAAGTGTGGACGCGTTGTTTCATGTTACAATAGCAGTGTTACCCAACATCTTTTGATCTTTACCGACTACAAATGGATAATATCTAGCAAGTTATATAGCAAAGAAATTTGCTAAATATAACTAAAAAATATGTAACATGTTATATAACTGCTATATAGCAGTGTTATATAGCAAGTGTGGACCGTTCTTAATAATACCATGAAATTAATACTAATATTAATCTTAACCAATCTTTATTATGTACAGGGTGGGTCAAATTGACCGCTTTTAAAGGGAAACACCCTATTCTAGGAATAGAAAGGCCTATTCTAGGAATATAAAGGGAAACACCCTTTCTATTCCTAGAATAGGGTGTTTCCCTTTAAAAGCGTTCAATTTGACCCACCCTGTACATA
This sequence comes from Sitophilus oryzae, assembly GCF_002938485.1. NCBI lineage: Eukaryota > Metazoa > Arthropoda > Insecta > Coleoptera > Curculionidae > Sitophilus > Sitophilus oryzae. Next base: position 13,287,524 of record NW_022145945.1, on the reverse strand, counting down.
ATAAAGATTGGTTAAGATTAAGATTAGTATCTATAGATAGAGAAAAAAACTAATGTCTCTGGAGCTCAATTTTTATCAAAAACATGGTAGTAAAAACTGCACATCGATATTTGTTACTGTTACGGGGTGTTTTTAATAATGTTCATTTTTAACAAATCGCTATAACTTTTTTGATATGGAAAATTTTGTATTTTTATGAAAACATTTCCAAAGTACCCTTTTTATGTAGAATTTAATGGTATGAAGTACATTTTTTTTAAATTGATAATTTAAGGAGTTATTAAGAGAAAAAATGATTTTTTATTTGAGACATCCTGTATATTTTTAATTAACTGAAAATAATTTAAAATTACCTTTCCAAAAATACAGCACACTTAATATTTTGTTATAGTCTTCTTCAAAATACAGAATTTTTAAAAGTTCGCCACTTTTAATTAGTAGGCTTTGGACCCTTTATTGATGATCTGCCCCTAATACTAAGGAACTCGAAAACATATTTTTTCAGCAAAACGAGGCACCGCCTCAGAACGCTGAAGTTATCAGCAAATTTTTGCAGCCAATTTCGAGAATAATGAATAGCTAATAATAATCTAGACAAGAATTAGAAGTACTTAGCGGTTATGCGAGGTTATCTTTCAACTCTACTGAGTTAATGAATTCCGTACCGAACATCACCTATAGCAAAATATCATGTCTTGGTTTGCTATTTATTTTTATTGTTATTAGATATAGTTTAAATGTGTTCATATATTAATGTTGTTAAATATAGTTTAAATTGTTATAAAATTCTACATCTCTCTTTGAAAATATTATTTTCGTTTCAATTGCTGCTCACAGCTAGAATTTTTCTGGTATTACAGTGGGCACCTTTCAAAGCCTACTTATTCAAAGTTGGCGAGTTTTTAAAAAAACCTTTATCTCGAAGAGGAATAGAGCAAAATATCAGGTAAGCTATATTTGGAAAGGTAATTTTAAATTCTTTTCAATGAATTAAAAAGATACAGGGTGTCGCATATAAAAAATCAAATTTTCTGTTGATAACTCTTAAATTATAAATTTTAAAAAAATTGTACTTCTACCATTAAATTCTACGTAAAAAGGTGCTTTGGAGATGTTTTCATAAAAATTCAAAATTTTCCATAGCAAAAAAGTTACAGCGATTTGTTAAAAATGCACATTTTTGAAAAACACCCCGTAACTCCGAAACGGTAACAGGTATCGATGTGCGGTTTTTTTAGAATCATAGATAACATAGTAATCTATGTAACATAGAACATAGTTTACTATTGATACATAGTAATCTATGTAACATATTAGTTTACTATGTTATCTATGGAAGAATACATACAACAGTCTTTGTGCAATATACTAACTTAATCTAAGAACATTTTTGTATTTTTTTTCAAACGTTACAATAGTATTAATTTTTGCGAGGTGATTTAAAAAAGTCATTTTAACGTCTATAGGTATAAAAGTAAGCACTTTTACGCCTAGCCATTGGAAAGTGCCCATAAGGACAATGTAAACACTATTTGGTGCTATTCTTGCAACGGTCGCGACCCAAAACTTTTGAAAATTTCGGAGCGGTTCGGCTTTTTCCGGAATTATATCGCCCAAATATTGTTTATTCAAATTTACTATTATTTTCGTTTAATTTTATAGAATTTTATAAATAAAATACAGTGTGTTGCGTACAAGAAACTTTATTTTATATAAGGACGCATGTATGAAATACCTATGAAACATTGCAAACTGACGTTATGCCACGATCCACGATGGTTTTTGCAGTTCACAGTTCACAGCACAGCTTTTTAAGTTTTTAATGCCACTTTTTCACAATTATAACCGGTTGGAGTAAATAAAACTTGAATTAAACTCACAAGATAGCAATAATTACTTTGAAAATGGACGCTATAAACACTTTTCGGAATTTCTTTAATAAGAGCGGTTTAGATTTTGAAAGCTTATTATGATTTTTGAAGATTCTGACTTTGACAAGAGAAAATTACTTCTGTTTTTGTTTGCCGTTGTTCTTAGCGACCGCTGTAGCAGCGCCAGATCGCATATAACGGTCGCGACCCAAAATAATTTCGCGACCTAAAATTTTTACGGGCTTTCCAATCTAAACTTGTTGCATTTATCTATGCGCCTAGCAGAATATTACGAAAATGTATTATTAAATTGACATAAAGTGTCAAATTCAACGAGTGTAACCATAGTTTCTCTATATATAATTACCTACGAGATACTACTTTTAAATCTTTTTATATTATTTGGCAACATTCGAAATTGTTTAACAAATTATTTGTGACGTTAGAAAAAAAATTTGCATGTTCTATTTGGAGTAAAAATTACTTTTTTTCTTTTGTGGATCGCGTTTTTATTTCTAATAAAACAATATCAAAAACTTAAAACTAATATCAATAACCTTGGTGATCTACCATGAGGAACTGACGATTGTTGCTCAGGGCCCGTATTCTGTAACTTTGACATAAAAACGTTACGCTTTCAAAGCGGTGAGCGCAAGTATTCGATCAGCGAAACGCAAGGAAGTCGATTTTGGTATTCTCGTTGCCATGCGAATCGTGTTCTGGATACTCGTTGAGCACATATTGGCAACATCACAATTTCTAATGTAGGTAATAATCTTTGGTAATAATAGTCAAAACTTGATAACTGACGGATGTAACAATAAAAAATGTCAATGTTACGTGAATTTCATAACCTATTGTTGAGTTATGTCAAGCTATTTTTCTATGGATATGTCATTATTCTTATTATACGAGGGAAGTGTTGAAGACGTTTCTCAGCATTGTCGATGTTTTGAACAATATTTATAGCTGCCAAGTTGTAAACTATCAATTACTTATTGAGGAATTTGTAGAAGAAGTAGTAATTTTCACTAAAGTGCAAGATAACGCACAAAATCACAATATTTTTGATTTTCTGACAGTTCGACAAGCAAAACGATCCTTTAAGGCAACAGTTTTCAAAGCGCTTACCGCAATCAGAAAAGACGCTAAGCGCGTCAGACGAGAATACTGAAATCGTTAGTTAAGTGCGCGCTCAGCGAAAATTAACGTCATATACGCTGAGCGTCTAAAAGCGCTTAGCGTTTTCAAAGTTGCAGAATACGGGCCCAGCTTTGCTCGTAGAATCGCACTATATCACGTGGTTTTATTGAACCACACCAAACATCTGGGAGGGCTAATTTTGATTCTAGGGGTAGTTATACCCACGTGGGTAGTTATCTAATTCAATATGTGATTCTAAAATGTTTTTTTATAATAAAAATGTAAAGCACTTCATAGTGTACCAAAATTGTCCGATATAATTATCACATCGACACATCGGCAGTTTTTACTGGTAATAAAATCGCGATAAAACAAATTTACGATTGTTTCGCGAGCAGCGTTGCCGTTTCGTGGAAAAAACGACAACACCGACCACCGGTGTAACGGTCCTGCTGCCGAAGAAGTCCTTCAGGACGCGGATCCTGCCGCAACAGTGGCCGTCGCGGCGCCGAATTGTGCGGATCGAAGCCAGTCGACGCCGAAGAACCTGAAGATAGTATGCCCCCAGATAGACCACGTCCAAGTTAAAAGGTAAAAAAATATTTTAATTTACTTTTTTATTAGATAACAAATACTTACATCAAAAACATATCACGGTTTCATCGGTAGAAATCAAAAATACTGTTGAAGATTTTTTAATTTTCTGACAATTTCACTTTTTTTAATATCTTTAAAATTGTAAAAATTACTTACCCTCTGTGTGTAAATTTGCAAGAATATATTTTGGGATACCCTAGAATTAGAAATAGATGTTAAGTGTTAAATCTATATCAAGTTAATTACTTCGACATAAGCTTATCTAACTTTTTTATTCTATGAAACTTCATAAAACTATTTTGAAATTTAACTCTTTAGAAAGCCCTTTTTTTACAAAACTGAAAGTTAAACTTACTTTACTTTTTTACAAAACTGAAAGTTAAAACTTACTCCAAAAAGAGAAATAAAATATAAAACTAATTATCAAACTAGAACCTGATATAATCTCATTTTATACATCTATGTATAAATGATAACTTGAAAACTAATGTCAAATATCATTAAGTATAACAGTTTCCGCAGAATTATGTATCGAAGTTTCATTTTTTACAGGGTTCCCTTTAAAAAAATGAAACTTTGATGTGTCGCGACGTAATGACCGACCCTGTATATCTAAATTTATTACCCGCTAATAGACATTTAAAAACCCTATAACTTTTATATTTAACTTTTTGTGGTACCTCTTATATTTTACCTAAGAATCGACCATTTCCATACATATCAGCGACCGTGTATTTTATGGTACACCCTTTTGGTGCGTCTCGAAAGTGGCCCACACCTATAACTTTTTTATTTTTTCAGATAAAAAACGAGATTTGGTATGTTAGCATATGACATAAATTAAAATTGATTGACATACTCAATTATTTTCGGTCACTTCCTGTTTCACCGGAAATGACAACCACTAGTTTCAAAAATATAAACGTCTATACCGGGTGCGTCTCAATAGTTTTGAATGACCGCCTTGGTATTTTTTTACTTCATTTGATAGAAAGTGATATTCTGAATAGAATGACATAGCAAGTTTTGACACTTTTAATAAAAAATAGGATTTTAAATTTTAATTTAGAGTGCCCTGGCCATAAATGTAACAACAATTTGACTCAAAATATCAAGTGTATGGTACCAAATTAATGGCGCCTGGAGGCACGTATAGCCGCCCATACTAAAATATTTTAATATCTCGAAAACTGCGACTTTGACTGATTTTGATGTTATTACAAATTTTGTTGCAAATATTATTCCTAATCTTAATTTGAAAACCGCGTTTCGCTAGCTACTGTAATTTTGGAGTTACAATTTTTTAAAATTTTTATGGGAGGGGTCCCATACTCCCTTACCAACCCCCCACCCCCACCAAAAACTAATGGACAGATGGTGGATAGGGTGCCACAGTACTTTTGTGCCAAATTTGGTTAAAATCGGTTCAGCGGTTTTTGACTTATCGTGTTACAGACAGACACAGACAGACAGACACCATGAAAATATTTTGTATTTAGGTCATTTATGACCCAAGTAACTCATTTTGAGTGAAATTAAAAAAACTTTTTTTTTGTCGATCCTAATAGCCTACCAAAGCTATTGGTATGGTCGGCTAAAAATTAAGATATGATTAAAAATACGATTTAGGCATCTTTTAACCGTTCAGGAGAAAACACGAAAAACATCAAACGATCAAATCTATTTTCCAAAGCTCCTTGATTAAAACGCAGTGTCTTTAACACAGTCATGGCACTCTAGATTGAAATTTAAAATACGATTGTTTTTTTAAGCGAGAATGTCAAAAGTTGACATATACTATGTAATTATACTTAGAATGTAATTTTTTATCGAATAAAGTAAAAAAATACGGAGGGTGCCATTTAAAACGTTTGAGACGCACCCGGTATAGACGTTTATAATTTTTAAGCTATATACTTAGACATGAGCTTATCTAACTCTTTTTTTTCTCTATGAAACTATTTTGAGACTTTATTTATAAAGCATATTTACAAAACTGAAAGTTAAATATAACTTTCGTACTTCCCAAAAAGAATTCAAATACCTAAGACTGAAACAGGAGTTTTAATCATAAAACAATTTTTTATGAAACAATATTAAAGCGTTTTCTTATTATAAAACTTTAAATTAAATAATATCTGTATCTGTTGGTGTAAAATAATTTTTTATTTGAATCCAGTTGCTTAGAGTAGAAACATTTGAAATAAGATCTGTATTTTCAGATTTGCTAAAATATAAGCTCGATATAAATTTTGAGAAAAGATCTTTTTTAAAATTCCTATACCACGGGCTATTTTCTGATGCATCTTTGTATTATTTTACTTTTTAAATAAGTACTTTTTTAATATACTTGAAAGGGTATAATAAATAATAAGGACTATTCATTTATATCTTATATCAAGATTGTAGATGACACAAAAATAAAAGCTATCACTTTAAATGAGACATTCACTTCCTTATCTTTAATTATAAAACATCTCAAGTAGACAAAAGATTTTTATTCATTAAGTAAAATGGTTAGTTTTCTTAATGGTAAAAAATAAAAAGAATAATGAGATGCTCTAGCCTTATTTTAAAAAAAAAATCAATGAATGACTAGATGACTTATAACAAAGATAAAATTCTATACACCTTATATACAAATATTTACAAATATATACAAATATTTAAGATATTTCTCCGACACAATGATTTTTTTATAGACAAGAAGTGATTTTTCCATATCTTCTGGTTTGAAATTGTATCTATTTTTGTTAAATATTTCATTTACATATTTGAGGTACGAACATAGTATATTTGTTGATTTTTTTCATTTACTAATATTATTTTTTTAATATTATGCATAGTCAAATATTGATCATAGCAACCTTATTAACATACTATCGTATGGGAGAAAACTGTTTATAACGTAAAAAACTGGCATATTTTTTAAAGTATAAATATTTTATAGTAATCTATAATTATGTATCTGTCGACCAAAAAGCTCAACAAATTTAATTATCTATTATTATTCTTTTCTTGTATTCTCTTTTTTGGAGGTTTTATCCTTTATATACTATCTTTTAAATAAATAAAAGACAGATTTTCTGTGGCAATTGGCAATGTTTTTGCAGAGTAGCCAAATCATAGAGTTAAATCTTCTGATCATTGTCGATCGCTTCCTCTAAACACTAAAACTTATGAAATAAAAAAGTAACATGGAAAACTACACTGGATTTCTAAACTTTACATTTTTTTTACATTTTTCATACTTCCTATATCTGTGCATACTTCAAATAAACATAGAACATACATTAATTTAAGGCAAATATGTACCACATCAAAATCATCACACTCCAAGCCAAATAATCTGAATTTAATGGAGATAAATGTTTTTCGGTTAATCTGTTAGCGCCAATTTAATTCAGAACATTTTAAATATCGTTTTGCCGAAATTATTTATTACTGCCTGGTTGGGAAACGCTCTAATAGTGTTTTGTCCACGATATTTGTTAGTTAATTTTTTTTTAATATCTATGCTGTAGATAGACTTTCTGTATAATGAATAAATAGTAAGTAGCATTGGATAAAATATAGGACACTACAAAATAAAATGTGGTGTTATTGAAGTACCTACATTTAAACTACCAACTGGCAAAGGAGTACGACAAGGAGACGCGATATCCTCAAAGCTGTTTACAGCAACATTAGAAGAAATCTTCCGTCAACTGGACTGGACCAACTAAGATTCGCTGATAGCATATGATTGCCAATAATAGTTCTGAAGAACTACAAGCACAAATTAACTAAGTAAATACAGCCAGCAATAAAGTAGGTCTCAGGATAAACTTAGCAAAAACTAAAGTAATGAACAACGAACTAGTAACTAGTAGACAGAAAAGACATTCTAATAAATAACACAACACTGAAAATAGTAGAAGAATATATATATTTTGGACAATTAATACACAGCTCGGGATATCTACTACCAGAAATCAACAGAAGAATTAAGTTAGCATGAAGTTATTTATGGAAGAACCTCAATCATATTCAAATCTGGATTGCCAATCTATCTAAAGAAGAAAACATTTGAGCGATGTGTACTATCAGTCATGACATGACTTATGCATGCGAAACCTGGACACTTAAAACGGACATCATAAGGAAACTGCAGGTCAAATTAAAAATAGACGACAATGATGAACAGCTGACGTGTCTGCAATTTGCTGAAACTCAACAAATCTGTATTTATAATTCAAGTTAATATTTTTCGGTTATGGATTTGATTTTATATAATGATAGTCGTCGTATAATGGAAGTCCGTACGTCTCAAACAGTGTGTGGTGGCTCTGGTTCTGGCTTTATAAGAACCTGACGGCAGCACGTACGGGCTGTCTCCGATTTTCCCTGTTCTCTGTCCTTCAAACGGCTCCCTTCAGGTTGGTATTGATAAGTTTTTCAACCATGTTCACCCTGGTTGGTGATCTGCCTCTGCCTCGGCGACGGGATCCTGCATGTCTTCCTTGTATTCCAAGTCCATTGGTTCCAAGTATTCCTAAGTCTCTTCATGTGCATGCTCTTGTTGACATGGCCGAAGAAGGAAAGGATACGTTTATAGACAGTGCTGGAAAGTCTTTGTGGCAAATGGATTTCGTTAAGGACCGAGAAATTGGTGCGATATGCTGTCCACATGGTATTCGCAACATCCTTCCCCAGCACCACATCTCGAAGGCGCCAATGCAAAACTATTTACAAAGTTGATTTTTGTCGAGTTTGTTACATGACTGTTCGACCAAACTTTGGTGAGCTGCGCCATAGCGTTAAGATCTAGTTGAATTCTGCTACCTCCTGTCAATTCCTCCAGTACAATAGTTATAATGTATTCGCTGTAAACGTTGAACAGCATTGGGCACAGTACGCAGCCCTGACGTACTCATATTCTTATCTGGCATATATCGGAAGTACTTCCATTCAACTCCACAAATGTTTGGTTGTTATTTTAGACACTATACTTTCCCCAATATACGTTATCCAAGGCAGTGCCTATAATAGCAGTATAGTTCCTATCAAATAAACTTTTAGTCACGTGATTAAGCTTGACTGGCACAGCGTTGCCCACTTTTCATATTTTCTTTTAATCAAAATATATTGGGAAACAAAACTCACCTTCTTAACAGCACTTAAGGAACATAAAGGACCATTACTGCCGCTTTCCCGTTTAAGATATTCTAATAAAGTTGCGATGAGTTTTTTACGGCTATCAAGCTATCTTGTACACTTTATACTAAAAGAGGTTCTAAAAAGAACAATGTTCGGCTGCAATGTCTCCTAGTAAACATTTTTAAGCTTAAATTATCACAACGCTATTTATTTAAACTAAAAACTCGTAATATACAAAACTAAAGTGTCAAAACGAATGACAATGTTAGGAAATAAATAAATAAATAAGGTAACTTGACATTTTCTACAGCAGAGCTACCACCTGAATCCCCAGGGGGAGATTTAAATTCCAATGAATTCAAAAATCGCGCTCGATTACGTAACTAAAAGTTTAATTGGTATCAAATATACCTACATGATTAATAGTCATTGTGTTAAATATTGTGTATATTTTTTTTTGTAAAATCTTTTTTTTTACTGGATTAGAATCCAAATGGGAACCAGTTGTTGCTTAGATTATTTAATTGTATTTAAATCCAAACACTAACTTTTTGATTGAAAAATAGTAAAATTAAAACAAATATATTTTCTAATTTTAGTAATCAATTACTGCAGCGTAGTAAAAACTCTATGCATTTTACATTTTTTACAGTTAGCTTGTACACTGTTTTCCATTTTTCTTTTTATATTTATTTAGCTAACGTGGATCTTGTTTGCTTTTGCCCCATTATTTGTCTTCTAATGTATCTGTTCGTGTCGATTGGAAAACAAACATTTCACCGCGACCTAGCTTCATCATTTTCAAACAGAAAACAGACTTTTTATATATCGCTAGGTACGTTCGTGTTGTTATTTTTCTAGTAGCCTAGTAAATATGATATTCATAATAGACGCGATATGTTTATACAGGGTGATCTCAAAGTTACGAGTAATGTATTTTATGAGCTGGTAGAGTTTTGCAAAAAGACGTCGATTAATTTTGTCGGACTCCCTTCTCAATTTTAAAATCTGCTGTGTTCTCGTGGAGCCACACACATGCTTTTGCATTGTTGTATATGTGCCTGATGATTGTTATGTATCTGTGATCTACTCGGCATTCGGTTAAGGCTTTTAGCATCTTATAACTTTAACGCCATTGCTGATATAAATGTTAGAGCAAATACATTGAATAATATGATTAGTGCTTTATATGACAAACATGCCCCGCTACGCATTGTTAAGACCGCGCGCCGAAATCAACCTTATATTACTTATAATATTAAGAAAATTATAGGATTAAAAAGAAAAGCATTTCAAAGATATCTAAAAGACAAATCTCTTGTTAAACGCCAGTACTATGTCGAACTGAGAAATTATATTAAGAATGCTATAAAATGTGAAAAAAAGGCTTACTTTAAACTTATTGTAGAACAAAATAAAAATAATGGTAAAAAACTATGGCAGAATTTTTCAGAATGGGGGGTTCCTACAAAATCAAACATCGCTATTAATATTCCTAAAGAACTAAGTGACCCTAATGCAATAAATAATTATTTCTTGACAGCGGCCGGATATTAAAAAGTTGATCCTAATACGTTAAGCTACTATCAAAACAACAAACTGTACAATAATGTACATTTTAGTATTAATTTAATTAATGAAACAGATATTTATACTAACCTAAGGGAAATAAAATCTAGTGCTTACGGTACCGACAATATCAATATAAAAATGCTAAACCTCGTATTGCCACACTGCATAGCTCATATCAAAAATATATTCAACAGCTGAATCATATCTGGTAAATTTCCTTGTGCATGGAAATCAGCTAATATTCTCCCTATATCTAAGGTATTGACGCCCGGTTCTTTTGGTGATTTGCGACCTATCAGTATATTACCGGCTATATCGAAATTATTCGAAAAGATAATTTATAAACAAATTTTAGAGTTTTTGGAGGCTAACAATATTCTTCCAACGGTCCAATCTGGATTTTGTGCTAAACATGGGGCATCTACAGCTTTGCTTAAGATTGTAGATGATCTTTCTCGCGCCATGGATGGGTCTAAGTGTACAATGTTAGTTCTCTTGGATCAGAGTAAGGCATTCGATTCGGTTAACTTTCAATTGCTTTTAGCTAAGCTTCGATTCATCGGATGTGATACTGCTGCATTGTCTTGGTTTGAAGATTATCTAAATGATAGGATACAACGAGTAAAGCTGAATAGTATAGAATTATCCAACTTTAGCGTGACAACGAATGGAGTGCCCCAGGGTAGCATCTTGGGCCCACTCTTATTTTTATTATACACATTTGATTTGCCATCACCGATTCATAAGTGTCAAATGCATATGTACGCTGACGATGTACAGATATATCTGGAAACTGCCATTGAAGATGCTGGGGACTCTGTTACTATTTTGAACCGCGATTTGGCTGCTTACGAAACATGGTGTAGTAACCATGGACTAATAATAAATTCTAATAAAACTCATGCACTTTGTGTAGGTAATGCGAGGAGTAGAAACTTTATTGTTTCCAATTTTGATTTATCTATTGGTGGTACTCTGATCCAATGGGACGATGTTGCCAAGAACCTGGCAGTTTACCTAGACAGCGGCCTGACTTTCGAACATCACTGTAATAAAGTATACAAACAAGCTATGTTTAAACTGAAAAGCATGTATAATCTAAAATTTTTGTTGGATGAAGCGACAAAACTTCACCTAATAAAGGCGCTGATATATCCACATTTGGACTAATGTAGTCAGATTTATTACAGTTTTTTGACAAACTACAACCAAGCAAAAATACACAGAGTACAAAATGCATCGGCGAGATTTGTTTGTGATCTACAATATAGAGAGCACGTAACCCCTCACCTAATTAAATTGAATGAGCCTAGACTCTCTTTACGTTTTCAATACCTTTATATTTATATTATGTTATTATATAAAGTCTATACATATAAAGTTCCTCCATATTTATACAATTTACTTATAAAAAGATCAGAAATCCATAGTAGAGATATTAGATTAAATACTTTTACAGTCCCGCCGCATTCTAGTTCAAAATTTAAATGTAGTTTTTCCTATAAGGCACCTTTATTGTTAAACCCAATACTAGATATACTAGATTCACCATTTTCAAGATTTAAATTTGAGATAAAAAATCGTTTGTTTGCTAATTAAAAATAATACATTATTGTCTAATAATTAAATTAATTTAAAATCGTTTTAATGATCAGCTGTTTAAAAAAAATATATTCTTTATTGTAATTATTCTTTTGCATTTTTTTTATAATTCGAATTCTAAGTGCAGAATCATTTACTTTTATTTTATGGTGGAGTGGAAGAGTGGCTAACGCCAAACTCCTACCAGTTATTGTGTAATATTTTATATTTGTAATATTACTCTTTATACAATAAAAATCATTATTTATTTATTTATTTATTATTTATTTATGTTGATTTATTGTACCAAACGCCTTCTCGTTATCGACAAAAATCAAAATCAGAGGCTTGTATTCCACAGATTCTTCGATTAGGGTCTTAATGACTTGGAGATGATCATTTGTAGCGTATGGAGATGATCATTTGTAGCTCTCAATCCAGCTTGCTCTCTAGGTTCGTACAAGTCCAATTTGTGGGTTATTCGGTTGGTAATAATGCGCATGAACAGTTTTTTTAGCTTGCAGAAGTTTTGGGTCTCCATATTTTTGGGTCTCCATATTTACTATCCTCTCCTGGATATTTATTATTCTTTACATCTTTTAAAGAGTTTTTTATTTCCTCAATGGTTATACTATACCTGATGGCAAATCTTCGGATCCTTGATTTTGTATGCGTATGGAATTTCTTCGTGTTCTACACCACTAGTAGCATAAAAATCTTTAACTACCTTTAGAATTTCTTCTTTGGCCGCTATGATTTGTCCGTTTTTATTTCTTAATTTGCAAATATTTCTCTTCCCCTTTGTGTTTTTCTCCTTACTTTCATTCAGCTGTTCCTTCTGTTGCGGACCCGTGTGAACTCGGCCTAAGCCATAGACAAAGGTCCAAGCTGACTAATACGCCCGGCGCCGTTCGAGAACGAATAGAAGCTGGTGAGACAAAGGACGCGACTAAGAAAATTCGAGTCAAATCTGGATTGTCTGTTTCTCTCATATATAAGCCGACGCGACTGGGGCCTGAGGAATACAGACATAGCCGGTCGACGCGTACAGTTACAGTTACCGCGCTAAATTCAAAATAAATTCCTTTTAGATAAATACTTAGATAAATAGTAAATGAGTTATAAATAGTTCTTTAAGTAGTTTTATCGTTATTGTAAAATAAATAGTGCTTAAATAAATTAGACTTTCTATCCACACGGAACCAACAAAAAACGTAACACTTCTATAATAATGGATATTTTTTCCGTGTTATATTTTCTTATATCCTGTTTAATTGCCTTCGAAATGCCTCTATTAAGTTGTTTCAGCTCTATTGAAATTGATGAACAACCTCCCCTTAGCTTTCTTCTTCTTGTCATGAGTAATGTAGTAGTTGTTATTTATCTTCTTGCCATGAGTAATCTTATTGGTTTTATTCATACTTGCAGATGTGAAACTCTATATTGTGCGCTGTTCATAATTTCGATTAGCTTCTGATTTCTTTCACCTATATTTGAAGAGTCAACATTCTCCAGTGCAGCAGTGTAAATAGAAGACTTTAAATGCATTTTCAAAGTTAAAATAAAGATAATATTTATGCAACTTGTTGGTAAATAGACTCTACGTAGTATTTTTATACAGGGTGGGCCACTGAAAACTTACAATGGCTATATTTTCTAAACTAAAAAAGATATCAAAAAAATAAAAAATACCGTTTCTATAATATCGAGGGGGAATACATATGACGTATTTTTTGAACCACCCCGACCTACCCCTAAGGCGGCACCACTACTCACTTGAAAATCTTAAATGGCAACACCCCACTTGTGGCGCCTTTTTGGAAGGCCCATGAGAAATGCTAAACGATTATCATAAAGTTTTTAGGGTGAAATTGAAAAACTACCCCTTACACGAAAAATTAGGTGGACATTAATGAGAAAAGTGATTTTTTCAGCATAAGTTACAAATTGGGACCCAGCTAAATGAGGTTTTTTTCAAACTACCCCGACCCACCCCTAGGTGCCACCCCGTCACTTCTAACCTCAAGATAGTACCCCACTTGTGACACCTCTTTGGAAAGCGTATAAAAAATGCTGAACGACTGTCATAAAAAAGAACGAAAAAAATAGAGCCTAAAAATAAAACAAAAATGTCACAACGTGTCAAAATCAATAGAATGACTTATTTTTGTGTCCATGAACCATTGCGAGAAAAAAAAAGCTGGCACAAAGACATTTATTATAACTCTTAATGAAGACCCTATACACTTTCAGCAAGATGGAGCATCTTTTCTATGTCGAAATATTCCGAGAGAGACTTTCCAAAAAGTGAGAGAAGAATTTGAAAATCGTTTGTATTTTTGTATGGAACGAAACGGCTGTCATTTTGAGCAATTATTAAAATAAATTATCATTTTAAATTTCTTTCAAATTGTCACACCTACATTTCTTGTCACTAATCAGTAATTATTGTATTGTATTTGACTAAGAGTGGGTCCCATAGGGGACCCTCCACTGAATCAGTAATTAAATTGAAGTCTGTATGACCATCGTTTAGCAATTTCAATTAGCTTTCCAAAGAAGTGTCACAAGTGGGGTATCAGTGTCTTCAGATTAGTAGTGAGAGGGTGCCACCTAGGGGTGGGTTGGGGTGGTTTGAAAAATACTTCATTTGCGTCATTTAGCTGGGTCCCAATTTGTAACTTATGCTGAAAAAATCACCTTTTTCATTAATGTCCACCTAATTGTTCATGTAAGGGTAGTTTTTCAATTTCACCCTAAAAACTTTATGATCATCATTTAGCATTTTTCATGAGCTTTCCAAAAAGACGCCACAAGTGGGGTGTTGCCATTTAAGATTTTCAAGTGAGTAGGGGTGCCTCCTAAGGGGTAGGTCGGAGTGGTTCAAAAAATACGTCATATGTATTCCCCCTCGATGTTATAGAAATGGTATTTTTTATTTTTTTGATATCTTTTTTGGTTTAAAAATTATAGCCATTGTAAGTTTTCAGTGGCCCACCCTGTATAAACTAGCTGACCCGGCAAACTTTGTTTTGCCATATAAATAATTTTTATGGGAAAACAGTTTAGTTACAGGGGTTAGTTATTCACGGGGTTCAAAATGATTGAATTACTAACATCACTATTAAAAAATATCGCTTGATGGTAGAAGGGTGAAAATTTAGGATTGTATGTATTTTTTAATGTCACATCATAAAAAATTGTCCGAAAAATAAAAAAAAATTGGGATGGACCACCCTTATCACTTAGGGGTATAAAAATAGGTAACAACCTATTCTCTGACCTACTGAATATACACATAAAATTTCATCAAAATCGGTTAAGCCGTTTCGGAGGAGTAACTCCAACTGTGACGCGAGAATTTTATACAGAGTGGTCCGAAATGTATTCCGGAAACTTCGGCAGCATATTCTGCAGACTAAAATAAGTAAAAAAGTTCGTATAAATGTATGTCCTAAAATGCTTAGTTTCGGAGATACAGGGTGTAGAAATTTCATTTTTATTTCGATTTTTTCCAAATACCTAATTTAAGAAGTAACGTCAATATTTGGATGAAAATTGGTGTCTGGCAGTTTTTGGACATGAGAAATTTGATTTTCATGTCAATATGACTCCTACTTGTAGAGGGCGCCACCTACATATGCTTTAACTGGTTTGAAGAGTAATAACTTTTCATCCATTTCTGTATAAAACTACTGAGTAAAAAAATATAAATTTACAACTTTTTTTACATAAAAAAGGTCTCTTGGTAAAAATCGCTACGAGTAATGGTTCACGAGATATTTGAAATTGAAATTATCAATACCTGTCATCATTGACAAATTAAACATGTTGACCAAATAGTTATTAGACTGAACTCTTAAATTTGAAATATTTTTGTGCCAAAAGTCCAACAGAAACTGTTTAATCATCATTTTTTCGCAGAAAAATTTATGATTTAAAAAAAATAAACGTTTATTATTTCAGTCAAATAACTATTCAACATGTGCTTATTTTTTGTCAATAATGACATATATTGACTATTTCCATTTTAAATATCTTGAGAACGGTTGCTCGTAGCGATTTTTACCAAGAGACATTTTTTACGTAAAAAGGCATGGAAATATATATTTTTTTAGTCAGTAGTTTTATACAGGTACCATCGAAAAGTTATTACTCTTCAAAACAGTCAAAGGTCATGTAGGTGGCGCCCCCTACAAATAAGAGTCATTTTGACATCAAAATCAAATTTCTCGTATCACAAAACTCCCAGACACCAATTTAAAATCCAGATATTGACGTTACTTCAGAAATTGTTTAGAAAAAATCGAAATAAAAATGAAACTTCTACACCCTGTATCTCCGAAACTAAGCATTTTAAGACATACATTTATACGAACTTTTTTACTTATTTTTATCTGCAGAATATGCTGCCGAAGTTTCCGGAATACAGTTCGGACCACCCTGTATATTAGATATACAAGATTTTTTGACCACCGACAATACTAAATATTTCAGTTGATTATGAACGTTATTTAAAAAACTTTTTGACACCTTATTAGCAAAAACTTATTAAAGTGGCAACAAATTTGCCTGTCTTGAATCATTTACTTCATCGTTAGTTCCAAAAATTAAAATATTTGGTAACTAATTGCGAAATGAAACATCTTTAAAAACGCCAAAGAATTATAAAATTTGCCACTTTAAATGTCAAAATTAGAAAAGTCTTTTGTTTTTAGAATGTAGTTAATGGAAACAATAAATCGTTATTTTCTAATCTACAAAAGACTTTCACTTCCATCAAACCTGCCTGTTAGACCATAGTTAAAACACAAAGACTATTGTTACTGGATATATCCGTTAATGAGGACATCGCAGGAAGCTCTGGATGCACATCCCGGCTGAAAACGGACGAAGAACGGCGACTTAATTTGCAAATATTTCTCTTCCCCTTTGTGTTTTTCTCCTTACTTTCATTCAGCTGTTCCTTCTGTTGCGGACCCGTGTGAACTCGGCCTAAGCCATAGACAAAGGTCCAAGCTGACTAATACGCCCGGCGCCGTTCGAGAACGAATAGAAGCTGGTGAGACAAAGAACGCGGCTAAGAAAATTCGAGTCAAATCTGGATTGTCTGTTTCTCTCATATATAAGCCGACGCGACTGGGGTCTGAGGAAGACAGACATAGCCGGTCGACGCGTACAGTTACAGTTACCGCGCTAAATTCAAAATAAATTCCTTTTAGATAAATAGTTAGATAAATAGTAAATAAGTTATAAATAGTTCTTTAAGTAGTTTTATCGTTATTGTAAAATAAATAGTGTTTAAATACAATTAGACTTTCTATCCACACGGAACCAACAAAAAACGTAACACTTCTATAATAATGGATATTTTTTCCATGTTATATTGTCTTATATCCTGTCTAATTGCCTTCGAAATGCCTCTATTAAGTTGTTTCAGCTCTATTGAAATTGATGAACAACCTCCCCTTAGCTCTCTTCTTCTTGCCATGAGTAATGTAGTAGTTGTTATTTATCTTCTTGCCACGAGTAATCTTATTGGTTTTATTCATACTTGCAGATGTGAAGCTCTGTTGTGCGCTGTTCATAATTTCGATTAGCTTCTGATTTCTTTCACCTATATTTGAAGAGTCAACATTCTACAATAGAAGACTTTAAATGCATTTTCTAAGTTAAAATAAAGATAATATTTATGCAACTTGTTGGTAAATAGACTCTACGTAGTATTTTTATATAAACTAGCTAACCCGGCAGACTTTGTTTTGCCATATAAATAATTTTTATGGGGAAACAGTTACTTTTATTCACGGGGTTTAAAATGATTGAATTATTAATATCACTATTAAAAAATATGGGTTGATGGTAGAAGGGTGAAAATTTAGGGTTGTATGTATTTTTTAATGTCACATCATAAAAAAATTGTCCGAAAAATAAACAAAAATGGGATGGACCACCCTTATCACTTAGGGGTATAAAAAGTAGGTAACAACCTATTCTCTGACCTACTGAATATACACATAAAATTTAATCAAAATCGGTTAAGCCGTTTCGGAGGAGTAAAGCTTGATTTTCATGCATCCGTTGTCCGACGATACGATATTAATTTTATTGGTTGAATTTAAAGGCTTCGATTGGTTAACCGTTTCTAACCAATCAAAGTCTTTAAATTCAACCAATAAAATTAATATCGTATCAACGTATCGTCGGATAACGGATGCATGAAAATCAAGCTTAACTCCAACTGTGACGCGAGAATTTTATACAGGGTGGTCCGAATTGTATTCCGCAACCTTCGGCAGCATATTCTGCAGACTAAAATAAGTAAAAAAGTTCGTATAAATGTATGTCCTAAAATGCTTAGTTTCGGAGATACAGGGTGTAGAAATTTCATTTTTATTTCGATTTTTTCCAAATACCTAATTTAAGAAGTAACGTCAATATTTGATGAAAATTGGTGTCTGGCAGTTTTGATCATGAGAAATTTTGATTTCATGTCAATATGACTCCTACTTGTAGAGGGCGCCACCTACATATGCTTTAACTGGTTTGAAGAGTAATAAATTTTCATCCATACCTGTATAAAACTACTGAGTAAAAAAGTATAAATATACAACTTTTTTTATATAAAAAATGGTCTCTTGGTAAAAATCGCTACGAGTAATGGTTCACGAGATATTTGAAATTGAAATTATCAATACCTGTCATCATTGACAAATTAAACATGTTGACCAAATAGTTATTAGACTGAAATCTCAAATTTGAAATCTTTTTGTGCCAAAAGTCCCTCAGAAACTGTTTAATCATCATTTTTTCGCAGAAAAATTTATGATTAATTTAAAAAAATAGACATTTATTATTTCAGTCAAATAACTCTATTCAACGTGTGCTTATTTTTAGTCAATAATGACATGTATTGACTATTTCTATTTTAAAAATCTTGAGAACGGTTGCTCGTAGCGATTTTTACCAAGAGACATTTTTTACGTAAACGACCATGGAAATGTATATTTCTTTAGTTAGTAGTTTTATACAGGTACCGTCGAAAAGTTATTACTCTCCATAACAGTCAAAAGGCATGTAGGTGGCGCCCCCTACAAATAGGAGCCATTTTGACATCAAAATCAAATTTCTCGTATCACAAGGCCCCCAGACACCAATTTTCATCCAGATATTGACGTTACTTCAGAAATTATTTAGAAAAAATTGAAATAAAAATGAAACTTCTACACCCTGTATCTCCGAAACTAAGCATTTTAAGACATACATTTATACGAACTTTTTTACTTATTTTTATCTGCAGAATATGCTGCCGAAGTTTCCGGAATACAGTTCGGACCACCCTATCCCATTTTTTGACCACCGACACTACTAAATATTTCAGTTGACTATGAACGTTATTTAAAAAACCTTTTGACACCTTATCAGCAAAAACTTATTAAACTGGCAACAAATTTGCCTCTCTTGAATCATTTATTTTATCGCTAGTTGCGAAAAGAAAAATATTTCGTACCTAGTTAAGAAATGAAACATCTTTAAAAACGCCAAAGGATTATAAAATTTGCCACTTTAAATGTCAAAATTAGAAAAGAATCTTTTGTTTTTGGAATGTAGTTAATGGAAACAATAAATCGTTATTTTCTAATCTACAAAAGACTTTCACTTCCATCAAACCTGCCTGTTAGACCATAGTTAAAACACAAAGACTATTGTTACTGGATATATCCGTTAATGAGGACATCGCAGGAAGCTCTGGATGCACATCCCGGCTGAAAACGGACGAAGAACGGCGACATTTTCGTATTCAGCGCGAAATAATATCGAGTCAAATATTATTTCAGGCGGGGGATTATTTCTTTTTCAGGTGGCAATAAGGGCACGGATCCGGGATCGCTAACGTGCCGTATTGGCTTCGTATAGAGAAAGCCAGAAGCGGAAGTTAAAAAATTTCGATCCTCGTTAAAAAGAAGAGCTTATCTAAGCAATAAAAGAAATAAGAAAGAGATATTCAGTAACGAGATATTAAAAAGAAATTCTTTTTTAAAGTAGTGTCATTAATAAACAGTAATAATCAGGGAACAAATCATTATAAGTTATTTGATAGATTGTAGATTGTATTGGAGGGGGGGATATTTATAGATCTGTTGTGTCTCCCTTTCTTGAGTGATAACTCATCATACAGTTTCAAGGCTTTGACAAAAGTCAGTATCTGGGACGGGTTAGTTCTCTATCTCCGACATCAGTCGTGCTAAAGGTTAGGGCACGAATGGCTGTCGTCTCCTTGCACTCAGTGATGAGGTGTTCTGGTGTTTGCCGCCGTTGTTTCCTAGCTTCAATCTACTGAGTTTAGTATATTTTGTGCTACTGAGGTGTTTATTGAGGAGACAGTGTGCTGTTAAAAACCTTGTGACAATTCGAAGATTTTTCTTAGTTAAATCAAGGGAAATTTTTGATTTTTCTCGATAGAAGAAGATAGTAAGTCATGAGAATTTTTTGCAAATGTCTTAGACCGTTGGAGGATTCCCATTCCAAGTTATGGATGGAGTCTTCCAGGTTCTTGAGTTCTGCTTTAAGTTAAAGATGGGCGGTTATTGGTAAAAAACCCGTTATAGGTTAACCGGAATTATCTTTAAAAAATAATAACTTGACAAAATTAACCGACACAAATTAACCGGTTATTCAAATAACCTAACCTAGCAAAACTAAATATTTAGTTTTCCTATAGGTTTACTTACCTCTACACTCCATAGGTCTACTTCAAATTTAGATAATAAACTTAGTAAATCTCATGATTAAATAGAGAATGTAGCAGTGTAAGTATGTATATGTGTACAAAATGAATTTAAATAAAAATGCTAACCTCACTTTTTTGAGTAGACATGGATATGATATTAAAACTAGTAACACAGATAACACATAATCATTATTATCAGATTATGTGTTATCTGTGCTAGTAATTGTAATTACTTAATGTTCAAATAAACCACACAACTCACAAGTTCTACAATCTACAACCAAGCTATTTTAATCAAATACCAAAGAAAAATAACTCCTTATTTTTAACTCCCTATTTATATATATTATTATTTATTATTATATATTAATAACTCCCTATTTATTCATTCAGTCTCCGACTGAATGAATAAATAATGAAAGATTATCTTCATTCATTACTTGAACTTCAATTTTGTATTCGTCTAAGCTTCAAGAGAGACTTCAAACTACAAATAAAATATATTTACGGTGAAACGTGGGTGAAACTGGGCGAAACCATGGAAAACTTTTGAATAACCGTTGAAAATCCGTTAAAGTCGGTTAAAATTTAAATATAGAATTTAGAGAATCTATTTGAAGTTAGGTTCGTATCACTTGGCTAGCTGGTGGCTAGTAGTAGTCTATGGCATTAGTACTTTGTTTTACGGCCTGACCTGTCAGGGCCATTCGGCCGTTGTTTTGATTATTATCATCAGGGTTCGTCTGATGCAACGTCTGATGCTTGATTTAATTTTGACATTTGATGTTTGATGTCATATACACACAACCAAACTTATATGGAATCATCTATTATTTTTCATGATTTTTGAGTTGTATGAAAATTTTCTGTTTATGAATAAAACTCAGTCCTTACAAATGACTTTTAATGAAAAATAATCCATATAGGAATAAAAAAAATTAATCAGTTCCCAAAATAAACAAAATGGTATTTTTTTGGTTTCTGAAACGAAATTAAGATTTAAATTTTTAATGGCCAAAAAGCATAAACAAAAATAAAATTGATAATTTTAATATTCCTTGTTGCCACCTCTAGCCCTTATGCAAGCTTCTATCCGCGCTGGTATGCTTCTTATTAAATTATCCACGTTGTCTTGGGGTATGTTTTCCCATTATGCTAATGCTGCATCAATAAGCTATGCGAGATTTCCTGGATTGTTTCGACGAGCTCTAACCCTTCTTTTGAGCTAGTCCCACAAGTGTTCGATAGGGTTTAGATCTGGTAAATAGGCAGGCCAGTCCAAAAGTATGACACCTTCCGTTTCAAGACATTCTCTAGTCACTCTGCTGGTATGGGGAGGTGCACTATCGTGGAAGAAATTAAAATTATCCCCAATTGCAGCTCTCCAAAGACTAACGATTGGTTCTAGCACCAAATCAACATATCTCCGACCCGGTTAAATTTGTTGAAGTGGTAACAATGGAGTTTTTGCTCTTAGTATAATACCTCCCCAGAACATTACAGTTCCTCCTTTATATCTTGGTACGGATTTGGCAGCCTGAAGTATCTCTCGTCTACCTGGAGCTCTGAGAACCCGAATTCGATGGTTATCTGATCTTAGGTCAATTCTGGTCTCATCCGAAAAAAGAATATTTTGCCAATTCTCAGTTGTCCAGTTTTGATGTTGAAGGCATCAATTTAGCCGGTCAATTTTATTTTGCCGAGATAACTGTGGGATCCGTAACTCTCTCCTACTGTAAAACCCTCGTGCACGAATCCTTTTTCTTATGGTTTCAACTGAAATGTTCACACTTGTAGCTGCTAGAAGTTATCTTTGTAGCTCTGGATGAGAGACATTGGGACTTATTCTAGCAATTTAGCACACAAGGCGGTCTTGTTGTTCAGATGTGACTCTTTGACGACTTTGTCTGGGCCTATCCTTGTGTGTTCCTAATTTCAAGTATCTTGCATATGTTTTCGACACAACACCCTGGGTAACGCCTACTATCTCTGCTAATCTCTGCTACGTCTTTCTGGAGCATTTCTTATTCTGTGAGAGCAATAATTCTTCCCCTCTATACATCTGTTAATCAAACGTAAGGCATTTTTTAATTTCTTTGGATTGAATGACAATTACCGGACAATCGTGATTTTACTACTGAACACAAAATTCAAAAGAAAATAAATTGTAGCAGTCGTTTATTCTTTATTATCATGTCTACTTACAACAAAATGCCTTATCTTAAAGTTGTATACCAATTTTTATCCTTGCAAGAAATTAAGTCAGAAATAAAGAGTGATTCCATATAAGTTTGGTTGTGTGTATTTTCGTTTTTGGAGCGGGAGCGGGATCTCCCGTTATCGTCATAATATCGGGAAGATCCGTGCCGTTCGCTTCTTCGAAATTTACAATTCAAACAGCTAATATTTAATTTTTACTTGTTTTAAACAAGTACGATTTTTTAAAAAATAACCGGCTATAGGTTATTGAACGTAATGCAAGGTTATTAGGTTAATTGGTGAAAAAAAACTACCTTTAAATAACCGGTTATTTTAGAGGAAAATACCGGTTATTCAAAAAACCGGTTACTTTTGCCCATCTCTACTTTAAGTTGGTTTCCATTTGGGAAACAGAACGGTTCTTGTCCGGTTAGTGGATTGTTCGCTCATTTTCTAGCTAGATCCTTTGCTTTTTCATTACCTTCTCTCTCTTGGTGGGCTGACGCCCAAAGAAGGAGGATTTTATTTTCTTTGCCTAATTTGTTCAGCTTCTCTAGACATTCTTCGACTTTGAATTTATGGTTCCTGAGTTGATCGCTCTAGAAGCTGCTTTTGATACTTCCTCTCTACGATAAGTTGGTTTGTCTTACGCATCTTTCCCATTTGTTCGTTGTTCCTATCTCTGTTCCTGATTTGGTTTTGGGAGCATCAGTGTTCCACGTTATGGTATGGTCTTTAAACTACCTAGCAAACGTTTCTATTTTCCAATTCTTTTTGTTGGTCAAGACTACAGAGAGGTGTTTCTTAAAGTTGTACATTTTTGGTATGTCATCTACTGGGAGCTGGAGGAGTAAAATTTTCATTTTGAGGGTGTTCCAAGTTCCTGACCTAAGTTATTTAATAAGGAAAACTATCTTAGTAGTTTTCCTTATTAAATAAAGGTAATAATAAAGAGAAATATCGTAGTAAGTTTTTTCTCTTTTCTTTTTGTTGGTGGATCATGTGAAAACTAGTAATGAAGTAAACAGTCTATCATTTTTTTTAGTTTGAATTCTGTTCTGATAGTAAGCGAGTCATATTTTACTCTTTTTATCAGTGGTGGACTAAGCCTGTCGGGGGCCCGGGGCGGCGAAGCTAAATGTGGCCCCCGGTCTGTTTAGATAATGATATACGTCTAATGCACATTTTGTAGAAATTGAATGACGTATGTAATGGTTGACAAAATTCAAGTATTTATACAGGGTGTCCCAGGCTGAGCCTGCGTTAGAAGTTTCTAGAGAATACAATATCTAGATACGAGATTTTGTGCATATCATTGTTTTACAATGAGATCTATCGATTAAAAATATTTTCAATATGGCGGCACTTTCTGAAGTACCGGAAGTTGACAGCAAATTTCTTATTTTAAATGGGTGACCCCATTTTTTATTACATACTTAAATTCTCTGTAAAATTTTATGAATTTTGATATTAAACACTGTATACCTAACGTTAACCGTTTTTTGAGAAAAAAAAAATATAATTTTCAGAGGAAAAAAACTGCCTGTCAAAAATATGTATATAGCCTAAACGTCAAATTTAATGATTGCCACAGCCACTGTACCATAAAGAGAAGACATGTGGCTATCTATGTCAAAAATTAAATTGTCTGAATGTCATATAATAATGGCCGCCGCTGTCATGGAATTGAGCGATTAAAAATTATCATAAATCATTTTTTTTTCAAATGGAAATCCACTTTTTTATTTCACTCGTGAAAAGGCTTTCGTTACTTTCGTTTTTAAAATTTGTTATATAATATACATGTTCCTGTACCTAAAATAAATCGTTTTTAAGTTATTTAAGATTTAGCTTTAAAGCGTATATTTTTCTTGATTTTAACCAGTAGCCTATGACAGTAGATTATCGATCATCATTTCCAAGCTCAGTTTGCGCTGTTTTTTTATCGTACGGTATATTATTAAAATATCAACTATTAGATATCACTAAAGAACGAAAATACGAGATATATTTATAGAAATGCACTTTCAAGGCAGCAGTAGTTATAATATA
Organism: Sitophilus oryzae; assembly: GCF_002938485.1. NCBI lineage: Eukaryota > Metazoa > Arthropoda > Insecta > Coleoptera > Curculionidae > Sitophilus > Sitophilus oryzae. Next base: position 13,262,639 of record NW_022145945.1, on the reverse strand, counting down.
GGAAATTCAAATAATTCATTTTCTGACAGTTGGAAATAAATTGTCTGACTGTTTGACACTAAAAGGAAACTAGAAGCTAGATAAAATCAAGAAAAATATACGTTTTCAAACTAAATCTTAAATAACTTAAAAACGATTTATTTTAGGTATAGGAATATGTCTAGTTAAAACGTAACGTTTTGGAAAACCTTTTCACTAGTGAAATAAAAAAAGTTTCCATTTGAAAAAAAAATATTTATGATAATTTTTTAATCGCTCAGTTCCATGACAGCTACCGCCATTATTATATGACATTGATAATCACTAAATTTCGCGAAAATACATTTTCTTACAAAATATCGTGATTTTGTAAGTCCTCCAAGATCCGAGGGGCCCCTTCGCTGTCTCAGGCCCGTGGCCCCCGTTATACTAAAGACTTTACTGCTCATTATCAGTAATGAAGCTAGAATACAAGTTATACTGTGCATTGGTTGTAATTTAAAATATTTTTTCAGTAAAAATAAATAATGAAACCATTGAAAAATAACTTAAAAGCTAAAATAAATAAATTCAGTCTCAAAATATATAAAAAATAATAATTATTCCATATTTTAAACAAAGAAAATTACCACTTGATTTAATTTCCTAAATAGAAAATGCCATTGACAATTACTGGGGCCTCATAATTGATAATTAAGTAAATATCTGCTTCCATTTATACTGTTTATAGTTGGCGTATACGGATGGTTTGCATACTCCACCTACAAACTGCTTTATAACTACTGCTGTATAACTACTTTATAACACATATTGGCCTTGTTTGCCAGTTGAATAAAACATTACTTATTAAGATTTGGAGGCCCCCTAAAAGACGGGGGCCGGGGCGGACCGCCTGCGCCCGACCCCCCCCCCCCCTTAGTCCACCACTGCTTTTTACTCTTTGTTATTATGTTGTTAGCCACTACATTTTACACTAAGCCATTTTCATAATTGAAGAGTAGAAATACCAAAAGGGATAAGTGCCAAAATTATTTTTTCGAGTTAAATGAGAAAAACACAGTAGAACTGAAACTAATAAGTTTTTAAAATATCTTTTAAAACACATATAATATATACATAAACAATAGACGCTTTCGCTTGGTACTTGTAACTTTTGTTAGGACACGCAGCCATAGTATTTATCACATTTCTAATTTAATATCTTGATATTGAAAAATTTGGGACTTACCTTTACTTTTTGGTATTTCCACTCTTTATTATTTTCATTATTTTTATTAGTTTCTTTGTGATTATGGAAAATCAATAAAAAGACAACTAGAAATAAAGCTGCTTTAGTTTCTGTCATGTTTCATTCATTTTGTTTTTGTTTAAACCAGAAAAGTAAATTAAAGGAAATGAGCACACACTCAATTTTGCATCAAATTAGACGACGAGGGTATAGAGGACGAGAGGGTAAAAAAGAGGCACATGCGAAACATTTTTCGAAACCTCGCCCAAATGTCTAGTATTTACCAAAAAGTTATTTCAATAACGGTATGCGATTGATGGTCTATCTTACTTTCTTAAAAAATGTGTACTCAAATTTTCAACAAAACTTTTTTTTCAAAACACATGCTAACAGTAAGTAAACATAAAATAGTTAAACATGTTTATCGCTTCCACAAATATTTCTTGGTACATAAATATTTCTTCATTATTCTTTTCTGTACAAAAGACACAGTATCAGTATCTGTAGTGAAATAAACAGATTAATGATTTTTAAAGCATTCTGGCGATAGACGAATATTTTTTAGATATTTAGTCTGGTATGTAAAAAAGAGGACTGTTTCAGGACGTGAGACATAAGAGGACAGGGAGATCAAAAAGAGGACTATCCTCTGGAATAGAGGACGGTTTGGCAACCCTAACAAAACAGTGGACGACCGAGTTTAAAATTAGACCAAAAAAATATTTGCCTAGTTTATGGTTTTAATGAAAAACATCCGCTCCTAATCGAGTTAGACTCGTCCTTTGGCGGTATTTCCGGACGCCGCAACAGAGGGATCACCGTAAGCGTCGCGACGACCGTATTATCCGCCGCGATGCCTCTCAAAGGACCGACGGAGCGTGGCTTTGAGGACGAATCGCAGCCCTTTCGGTTGATTTTAATAAGGATTTTAATCGCGACAACTGAGCTTGGGTCGCCCGCATCAAGATATATTTCAAGACAACGGTCATTTTCTTATATATCTGAAACATTGTTATCATAAGTATGCAGCAGTATCTTCAGAGAATCTGAAATAGGAATCCTCCATCCTCCAACTGTCTAAGACACTCGAAGAAATTTATCAGGACTTAGACCGAGCAGAATCAAAGATTTTCCTATATTTAAGTAGGAACAATCTTCGGATTGTCACAGGGTTTTTAACAGGACACTGTCTCTTCAATAAACAACTCAGTAGATTGAAGTTAAGAAATAACGGGGAATGCAGATTCTGTGGGAAAAATGGGGGAACACCAGAACATCTTATCACTGTGTGCGCCGAGACGACGTACATACATACATACATACAGCCGTTACTCGCTAACGAGTATTCGACACACATAAAGAAGATGGTCACGCAAGGCGTTTTCTTTCATGAGCTTTTCTGTGACTGAAAAGCCCGATACGTGATGTTATCTGCCTACAGACTCCGGGCATTCAAAAATCTCATTGCTTCGTTGCCTCTTTACTTTTTGGTTGGCGCTGTTAGCTGAGTTTACAACTTTTCTCCATTGAGTTCTATTGTGAGCTGCTATTTCCCACTCATTCTGCACGTTAATCCCCTTTAAGTTTTCGTGGAAAATGTCCTTGTACCTTTTCAGTTTTCCACCCGGCCTCCTCTTACCGTCTACAAGCTCACCGTAAAGCAGAGATTTTGGTATGCTGTTTTCTTGCATTATGCATACGTGACCAGCCCATCTTAAGCGGGATTTTGTAACCATGCCTCCAATACGCTCGCAGTTAGGTTTTTCAAGGACCGATACGTTTGAGACATGATGGAACCACCGGATTCTTAAGAGTTGTCTAAGGTGTCTCTGTTGCAACTTGTTTAATGCGTTTATGTGTCGGCGGTACGACACCCAGGTTTCACTCCCATATAACATGGTGGGGGATTATAATTGCTCGGTACACTGCAAGTTTTGTTTTTGTATTCAAGTCATGATTGTAGAAAACCCTGTCTTTTAACTTCCAGAATGCTCTTGAGGCGCTACTAATCCTGTGCTGAATTTCAGAGTCAATATTGGCCTTTTCCGAAATCAAACTGCCAAGGTAATTGAATGCCGCCACATATTCCAATAGTTCTTCTCCGATTTTTATCGCCTTGTTGTGATCTTCCGGGGGAGTGCACATGATTTTAGTTTTGTCGATGTTTAGCTTAAGGCCCAAAGCCTCGTATGCCCAGGTATATGTGTTCAACATTTCTTGTAATTGTTGTACCGTGTTTGCAACTAGAGTGCAGTCGTCAGCGTATTGAAGTTCTGCGATGAATTTTGTACGTGTTTTTGCCCTGAGTCTTTTTATGTTGAACAGACCGCCGTCGTATCTGTATCTAATGCCAAATCCTCTCTCCTGCAGTTTGCTGTCCACTATAATGGAGAGCGCTGCCATCAATATGTTGAATAGGAGAGGCGCTAAGACACATCCCTGCCTAACTCCTGTATCTGTTAGGAATGGATCGCTCAGTGATCCATGATGTGACACTCTTGACTTGTTGTTATGTAGGCTTTTACACACTGTAAGAAATTTGTTGGGTACTAGGGTACTCCGAACTTTTTCATAATTGCCCAAAGCGCATCTCTGTTCACAGAGTCGAAGGCTTGGGCAATTATGAAAAAGTTCGATAAAGAAGATTGTTAGATCGATAAATGCAACATAAAGTTTAGACTGCTGCTCTTTTACTTTTTCCTGTAGTTGACGGATGGAAAATATGGAATCGACGGTGCCGCGGTTGGTACGAAAACCCGTTTGCGATTCTGGAAGGATTTTTTCTATATATGGGTGCAGGCGGTTTGACATAATTTTTGCCGAGGCGACGACCATTCTTGCCATAACCATTGGTACGATTGATATCGGAGATGGAGAACTAATCTCTGTAAAACCGTTGTAAAACCCTCACAGTTCTCAGATACTACCTTTTGTGTAAGCCCTGAGACTGTATGATGAGTTATAACTCAAAAACGGGGGAAACAATAGATCTGTAAGGTCGCGGTGATTAACTTCTCCCTCCCACATAATTAACACCTACAATTGTCTACAGACAGGTCAGTTATGGTCATAAAATAGGCGAACAGGATCCATATTTCGTTTAAGAGAAGTCTTTAGGTATCATTTATATCAAAAATTTTCTCTCTTCAAAAATTGCAAAATATACGGAGTATTATTTAATAAAAAAACAACGGTGATATCGTAACAAAGAGAAGCTGAAATCTTGTTTTTTCAGGCTAGCAGTCTGTATGTAATTTATAATCAAATGTAAATAAACTTATTTTCGCTTTTGGTTAAAAACAAATTGTAAAATATATACAACATCGATGAATTTAAGAATAAATAATACAGCTCTTGAGTACTAAATTAATACTAATTGAATATCCTGATGTTTGTAGATAATTGTCTTTTAACCGTGTTTTATACTTTAAATAATTATTGAAAACTTAGGAGCTCTAAAAATGTAGCATTATCTTCGGACAGGCCAGTGATGGTTATAAAGTACTGGGGTTCATATTTTCTTTAACAGGTAGTAAGAACTAACTCCTCTAAAGACCAGTTAGTTCAGTCATTGGGGATTTTTGCTTGGAAAAAAGTCCGGAAGTTTTGCAACTTTGTAGGTTTATAGGTTTTGGGAGTTCCCTAACTAAAATCCATAAAACGCACATTTCCAGACTTGCCGGCGCCCAAAATCGGTATTTTGTGAATATCTCGAAAACTATGCTTTTTTCGCGAAAATTTGAGGAGAGCAAAATTAAAGAGAATAAAATTTCCTATAAAAAAGGTTTTATGAGAATTTTCGCTGAAGTCAACCGTTTAGGCACAAAATCCTTGGAAATTTACAATTTTGCGTAAAATATGATATATTATGTATAGTCGATTTTCCGAAATCAAATGTCGATTAGGGTTGACTAATACTATTTTTAGTTTAGTTTCTTCAATTTTGTCATAAAACAGTGGCGTATTATTAACTCGCTCATTAATTTATGAATAATTAATTTTAATTATTGAAAATGTGTACTTGTTTTCACGCCACCCAAGAGGTAAAGTATATGGCGCGTTTATTTTAACGTGGTCTCTCCGGAAGCCTACTCCACTAGATAAATTAAAAACTTTAACTTATCTGCACAAGACCGACGGATCTGGCTCATTGATGTCAAAGTCGATTGTGTCTGCTGTGCTGGGCTCATCAGGGTGGTCTCTCAATACGTTCAACTCTTCATCTTCAGCCGCCAGAGGGATATCTACAGGCAAGTCCAACTCCTCTTCATCGGATTCGTCGAGTAACAATTCAGTGACGTTGTCACAGGATTTCCCATTGCAGTATACATAAATCATTGAACATTTTAATCCTGCTTTTCTGCATCCGCAGGCTTTACCATAATTGTTGGTTTTCCATTTACAGGATAAAAATGCCAACAGGGATTTTGGAGCTGGATCTTTCAACGATGTGACTGGAGTAATGCCTGTTTTTGTTTTCTTTCAACCCCATTCTTCGACATATTTGGTACAACCAGACCAATGCTGATCCTGGTGCATGGTGGTAAGTTCGCAATGAATGCTGTCCAGCACGACAATTAATTATTCATATATTAATGAACGAATTAATGATACGCCACTGTTTTATGACAAAATTGAAGAAACTAAACTAAAACTAGTTTTAGTGAACCCTAATCGCAAAATTGAAAAATTTCCTGGGATTTTGTGCCTAAACGGTTGACTTTAGCGAAAATTCTCATAAAACCTTGTTTATAGGAAATTTTATTCTCTTTAATTTTGCTCTCCTCAAATTTTCGCGAAAAACGCATAGTTTCCGATTTTGGGCGCCATCTTGGGAAGATGGCGGCGCCGGCGGCAAGTCTGGAAATGTGCATTTGATGGATATTAGTTAGGGACCCCAAAGCCTATAAACCTGCAAAGTTGCAAAACTTCCGCACTTTTGTCCAAGCAGGCTCCTTTTTTGATCCCCAATGACTGAACTAAGTGTTAGGAGCAGTAGAAATGAATTTACTCGAGGGCATTGAACAAAATTTTTTTTACAAAATATTCAATACAAAAATTAAAAATCGTTATTAATTTATCACATCCAAGTTCTGTTACTTCTGTTTATGTTATGATTAGATTAATTTTATTGTTTTTTTCATTACTTTTAAACACTGTTTTTTTCATTACTTTTAAACAAAAGTTAAATTTATATTTTGATACTAGCTAAACCCATATAAATTATTCCTAGGATTATTAGGATCATTTTTGTAGAAAAAATGATTCACTTATTGTCAGTGTGTAAATTTATCTGAACACTGAAATAGTGAAATTATAATTGTAAATGTCACTATTTACGGTTGATGCACAAACAATAATAATAATAGCTGAAAACTGTAGAGAGTGGAAAAAGGCTTATTGTGTGAGAGAGATCTTATCCCTACTCCCTGCAGTTGACTGGGTCAGAAGTGACACCCCATTGAGCATTTTGTTCCTTTAAAGGAAATGTGTTCTAGGTGACGTCGTTGTTACGTTACCAGGCCCTTCTTGTGCCTGATATGAAGCAATAAAACGCAGATACATAACTGCAGTGGTGACGCTATAATTTTTTTGGGGGGGGGGAGGACAAACAATTTTCCCAACTTCCCACTTTTTTTTGAGGCCATAATACATGTAATAATGTATCGTGATAGGAATAAAAACCCTTGTTTTAAAAAAAATTGTTTTATTAATTTATAATTTAAATTTAACATTATTGAACATTATAACATGTATAAATAATTATTGTTATGACAACTCTAAAATTAAAATAAAATCGTACCATCCTTAATATTTTATTTAATAACTAGCATGTACCAGCGACTTCGTTCGCGTCGAATTAATCATTTGTAATGGTGATGATAAAGCAAAGCAAGAATTTCCATGAACATACAAACTGGATAAAATTTTCTCACATTTATGTCAGCATGAGAAAAAACAATATGGCGATATTATTATATAACTTGGTAATACGTGAGGGGTAGTTTCATCTCGTTGGAATTTGATTTTCGAAGAATCCGTTTGCCAAAAATAAGCTTTTTACGTCAAGCAGTTTAAAAAAGCTTAAGTTGTAAAATAAGCTTTTTACCCTGTATGATTTTTAAAAAAATTTCAAAATATGTAAAAAAACTAAATAAATTATGTTTGTCCAAACGTTTTCCCGAAAGACTAACCGTTTTTTAAATAACAAATATTGTAATATTTAAGGGGCGGTTTCACCCTCTTGGAATTTGAGATTCGAGAACCCCTCCTTATCGAATCTCTACACACCACAGTCAATCCGTTTGCCAAAAATCAGCTTTAAACGTCAAGCAGTTTAAGCAGAATCGTGATTACTCAATGGTCATATTTTATGAAACACCCTGTATAAATTTATAAAAAATCTTAAAATATGTAAAACAACAAAATAAAATATACGTGTTTAAGAGTTTTTTCCGAAAAACTCACCGATTTTTAAATAAAATATATTTTAATATTTGAGGGATAGTTTCACCCTCTTAGAATTCGAGTTTCGAAAAATCCCTTCTTATCGAACCTCTACACCCTAAAGTCAATCTGTTTTCCAAAAATCAGCTTTTTACATCAAGCGCTTTAAGCAGGATTGTGATTAATCAATGACCAGATTTTTTGAAACACCCTGTATACATTTTTAAAAAATCTTAAAATATGTACAAAAGCAAAATAAAATATACGTGTTTAAGCGTTTTTTTCGGAAACTTGACCGTTTTTTAAATATAAAATATTGTAATATTTGAGGGGTGGTTTCACCCTCTTGGAACTGGAATTTCGAAAAATCCCTTCTTATCGAACCTCTACACCCTAGAATCAACCTGTATGCCAAAATTGAGCTTCTTACGTTGAGTGGTTTGAGTTTTTTTTTGGGGGGGTAGCATTCCCCCCCCCCCTTAGTTAATTTTAGAATTCTGTTAGTAAGAAAAATTCTGTTAGTAATAACGAAAAATAGTAGTTAAATATAATATTTTTATCTACGTTAGTGAGTTAAGAAGCTCTTAACTCATGCATTTTGAGTGAGTTACCATTTTCATTACCGCACTCCTTGTCTAGATGACTACCAAAGAGAAAAAAATATTTTGTAAAACATTTATTTTGCACTAAATATCTACTAAATACAAATAAACTGTTCTATTATTAGAATGTGTTCTATTATTTATATAAGTATCTATTATCAAATTCTGATATGAAACTAAAATTCAAGACCACTCACTCATTGTAAAATAAATACCAAACCTTACCTCAATTATATTTCATAACTTAAATGGTTATGAGTAACATTTCTTTCCAACAGACATACTCGGCGTTTATGAAAAATGTTGCATATGGGGTTGGAACTTTATTTTTCACAATTAGTTACTCATTTTAATACCGCTGTAATAGATTATATTTTGCTTAGATATATTATCTTCATTAAGTAGTATCCATGAAAGTTTTTAAAATAGTTTTTTTTCTACACACATTTTCCTAGAAACTTAAAAACCGGCAACACTTTATCCCGCTTTTTATTTTGTCTCTTTGTCTGTCAACCGGTCATCTATATTTATTTCTGTCGCATGCATTAAAATACAGACCACGCAAGTGAAGTGACCAGGGCTGTATACGACTACGCTATACAGGGTGCAACAAATTCGATGGTTAGATCGAGATGGTTAAATTGGGGCAAAGTTGCGTCTTGGGCTGTTCACCAAGATGCCATAAAAAAAAAAAATTCAAAATATGTAAAAAAACTAAATAAATTATGTTTGTCCAAACGTTTTCCCGAAAGACTAACCGTTTTTTAAATAACAAATATTGTAATATTTAAGGGGCGGTTTCACCCTCTTGGAATTTGAGATTCGAGAACCCCTCCTTATCGAACTCTACACACCACAGTCAATCCGTTTGCCAAAATCAGCTTTAAACGTCAAGCAGTTTAAGCAGAATCGTGATTACTCAATGGTCATATTTTATGAAACACCCTGTATAAATTTATAAAAATCTTAAAATATGTAAAACAACAAAATAAAATATACGTGTTTAAGAGTTTTTTCCGAAAAACTCACCGATTTTTAAATAAAATATATTTTAATATTTGAGGGATAGTTTCACCCTCTTAGAATTCGAGTTTCGAAAAATCCCTTCTTATCGAACCTCTACACCCTAAAGTCAATCTGTTTTCCAAAAATCAGCTTTTTACGTCAAGCGCTTTAAGCAGGATTGTGATTAATCAATGACCAGATTTTTTGAAACACCCTGTATACATTTTTAAAAAATCTTAAAATATGTACAAAAACAAAATAAAATATACGTGTTTAAGCGTTTTTTCGGAAACTTGACCGTTTTTAAATATAAAATATTGTAATATTTGAGGGGTGGTTTCACCCTCTTGGAACTGGAATTTCGAAAAATCCCTTCTTATCGAACCTCTACACCCTAGAATCAACCTGTATGCCAAAATTGAGCTTCTTACGTTGAGTGGTTTGAGTTTTTTTTTGGGGGGGTTGCATCCCCCCCCCCCCCTTAGTTAATTTTAGGCGTCATTTATGTCAGATAATTTAATAAAAAAATCCTCCCTTTAAAAACTGCAAAATATTTCATCAAAAGAACAAAATTGACAAAAGAACACAGAGGAGATAAGTTTGAGTTTTTTTTTTCAGGATAGCAGTCTGTATACAATTTTAAATCGAAGAAAAATAAATTTATTTTTAGTATTGAAAAAAGAGTCATCATCAATCATTCCTTTTTTTTAATATCCCTCTAATATTAAAATGTTAAAAATATATACACCTCGATGAACCAAAGAATAATAGAATAGACAGCAGCGCTTGATTGTTAATACTAAAAATTATAAATTCAAAATTCTGGTGTTTATAAACATTTGTTAGGTTCATTGTCAATTTTGTTTTTCAGCATTTTTACTTTTCGTACTTTTCTTATATTTGTTTTGTATTAGACGCTCTAGTATATTTTGTGTTCTCTGGTTTGTAGATATCTTTATAAAAATATTGTTTGTATATGTTAGTTCGAGGATTTAAAGGTCTAGATATTGTGCCGATATAATATTTAAATAGGGATGAGCGATACAGTCATTTTTAAATCACGCTTTTAACTAATACTGTAAATAACGGCATTTATTAACCTCAGTGATTTAAAAGGGTGACGTAATCGTGACTTTCATACTGTTCTATGGCTATAACTAATGTAGAATGTCGTGACAAGTGACAACTGATACCGTGATGTTAGACATCAGTGATTTAAAAGCGTGATGTGATCATGACTTTCACTCTGTTTCATGGCTAGATTTGAAGTTATAATAATTGTAACCATATTATACGATGCTTAATTTTTAAATGGTTTATTACGTTTATGATAATTTTAATTTACACATATTACATATATGATGTACTACTATTTAACGGCTCAAAAAACTGCCACAATTTATTTGATTTTTTTTCTTACCGTTTGTACGATTTTCGGTAACAGTTACGTTACATGATTTTTTGATATAGTAGTAATTAAATCTCAGTTTCTGATATATCGCTCATTACTATATTTAACACATATTCACAATTTTATTTTTAAATTCCTTATTGCCTAACTCAATATTTTCTAAAGTTAATATTTAAAAGTAAAGAGCTGTTCTCTTGAAAGTTTAGACCATGTACCCGTTATTCGAGCACCGTCACTAACCAGGCCCCGACTGTTCGACATCCAAGATGGTCGGTGCTCCAGAAGATCCAGAAGACCAGAACTGCACCAACCACGTCAAGGCCAACCACAACCCACCCACCAGTCCAGCTGACGATGGCGCCACAGACAACTGTACCAAATCACCTAGCAAAACTGGACGTAAGTATCTGTGATTTGGTTTGGTTCAAGCATGCTGGTTTTTAAATAATGTCTAGGTATATTTTTGAGGTTCAAAAGAAGGAATAAAAGGCATGATAACTCAAAATTATATATATTTTTTCAAAAAACCCCTCACATGGTGGGGTGACTAGTTTCGAGACAGTTATTCATAAAGTGATTTCATCGACCAACCGTGTCGATTTTTACGGTGTTGGTCAGTTATGCATACGGTGTTCGATAAGTCATGCATTAAGCTACTTCATTTTTTTTTATTATTATACTCTATAACTCAGATATGTTCTAATAAACAGTTGTTATATTGAGTAGTTCTACTTATTATTATAAGTAATTTTACAAAATAAAATTCAAGCCATTTAAAAAAAGAAATTTCATTTCTGTACTTTGATTTTAAAGGAATCAAATCATGTCTTTTCTTTCTTCTTTTGGGGTAGTTATTTGAAAAGATATTTTTGGAGTTCCGTACCTCAAAAGGAAAAACGGAACCTTTCTAAGATCACTTTTTATCACGGACGGACAAACATCCGTGTCTGTCATGACCTTTATCTCGGGAACACGTTGAGATATAGGGTTGAATCAATGACGGACATCAATGACATTCCCCATATAATTTTACATATAAAATACATCGATTTTTATTTTTTTTAACTATCGTTGTGGCTGTTTTTTTTTCGATTATATTGAGAACCTCTTGCAACGGTAACAGTTTTTGTCGGTTTGGCAAATTTGATTTACTAGTAAAGAGCCACTGAAAAGCTGGTTTCCGTTTCCATTCAACGCAATGGTGTTTGTGCAAAAAACCCAGACTGTGGCAAAAGAATATTTTATTTAAGTGTTTAAAAATAGCCCGTTTAAATAAAACTTTAAAAAATTACCAAAAACCCACCTTTAGCCATTTACTTGTTTAGATGTAAATTATTTTTTGTTGCAGTTAATAATAAAGATCCTGCCAAACTTGTCCCTAAATCCAAAGACAACATTACTAGAGTTGTAGTGGTAGGTTTAACCCCCGAACGAAGACGAGAAACATGGAACAAGAAGGTAGAGTTCCTGTTGGCTGTTGTAGGTTTTGCCGTGGATTTAGGAAATGTCTGGAGGTTTCCTTATATATGTTATCAGAATGGTGGAGGTAGGTACATTTTTATGAAACTATTAAAAAATCATCCCGATCTACTTACTTTTTTGCCACCCTGTAGAAGTTAATATATTTTTCTGAACAGTACATCCTTTAGGTATGCCCTTACGGCCCTAGTATATCCTTTAGGGATGCATTTAAACAAAATTTCTGTAGGTATGCATTTAAACAAGAGTTCTGTTTTATAGGAGCTACAGATGCCCGATGCACTGTTGCAGGGTTTGTAGAAATATAAAAATATTGCAAACGGACTTACAATACATATTTAAGAAGAAAGTAAGATATATGAGAAAACGTAACAGATGAAACACATAGTATTATACAAAAAAAGACATAAAGCTATATGTAGTTTGCACAAAATTCTGTTAGTAATAACGAAAAATAGTAGTTAAATATAATATTTTTATCTACGTTAGTCAGTTAAGAAGCTCTTAACTCATGCATTTTGAGTGAGTTACCATTTTCATTACCGCACTCCTTGTCTAGATGACTACCAAAGAGAAAAAAATATTTTGTAAAACATTTATTTTGCACTAAATATCTACTAAATACAAATAAACTGTTCTATTATTAGAATGTGTTCTATTATTTATATAAGTATCTATTATGAAACTAAAATTCAAGACCACTCACTCATTGTAAAATAAATACCAAACCTTACCTCAATTATATTTCATAACTTAATTGTTTATGAGTAACACTTCTTTCCAACAGACATACTCGGCGTATATGAAAAATGTTGCGTCTGGGGTTGGAACTTTATTTTTCACAATTAGTTACTCATTTTACTACCGCTGTAATAGATTATATTTTGCTTAGATATATTATCTTCATTAAGTAGTATACATGAAAGTTTTTAAAACAGTTTTTTTTCTACACACATTTTCCTAGAAACTTAAAAACCGGCAACACTTTATCCCGCTTTTTATTTTGTCTTTTTGTCTGTCAACCGGTCATCTATATTTATTTCTGTCGCATGCATTAAAATACAGACCACGCAAATGAAGTGACCAGGGCTGTATACGACTACGCTATACAGGGTGCAACAAATTCGATGGTTAGATCGAGATGGTTAAATTGGGGCAAAGTTGCATCTTGGGCTGTTCACCAAGATGCCATTAAAAAAGTTTTAAAAATTTCAAGAATTGCTGTTTTTTGAAAAAAAAAACGGATTTTTTTGAAAATCAATTTTATTTTTTCCTGTCGTTATTTTTTAGAAAATGAAAAAACTAATTGCACATTCTTATGGCTACTTTATTAGGACTATCTGACAGTATTTTTAGATTTTCAAATTAGCTGATAATGTGTGAGATGCAGAGACCAACTTCATTTTTTTAAATACGGACCTGCATTTTTTATTTCAGATTTTGAAAGAACTCGGTCTCCAATGATATGCACACTTTATACTTTTTTTTTTGTTTTGTGTACCTTAACAACAACAAAACTATTTAATTATTATTTAAAATAATTTCAAGTCCGATTCTGGGTTTTTAAATTATTTAATCTGATTATATTCAACGCAACAATATTGATCAGCGCTAATTAATACTGAATAAGAAAATCGAGCCAACTGAAAGATTGAAATAAATAATATCCAGATCAGCAATTTCAAGATATTATTTTTAACTTTTTTAATGTGAATTTGAAATCTGAGCATAATATTAATCGTAGTTATTATAAATAAATCAACTTCTACAAACTAGGTTCTAATGCTCTACATGTTCGAATGGGTTACCACCTATTGCAAAAATTTATTATTCGTTCAATTTTATTTATAGTTCTTTGAACATATCTTCTTCTTATACTTCCGAATGCATTTTGTACTCTTTATTGTAAATGTTGAAAATGTTGATTTCACTTTTATAAATGACATGAAGCAATCCCCTCCTAAAAAATTAAAAAAAAATAAAAAGTAAAAAGAAAATTGTTTTGCTTGCCGTAAAGGGGGGAACCAAGCTCCACTCCCACAACCGGTTTCTGGGCCTACCCTTCATCAGGTGGGCTGTCCAGGGGCTGGGTTTACGGCAAGCAAAACAATTTTCTTTTTACTTTTTATTTTTTTTTAATTTTTTCTCTACTTTCGATTTTTCGAAATTAGAAAGAATACACAGCTAAAGGCAAGAAAATATTATTTATTAATATACACTAAAGCTGTAAGAATTTTGTTCATTTCATATTATATTATATTTATATTATTTTTAATTTTTTATTGCATTTGATTTTCCGTATTCAATGTTTTACCCCACGTCATTGTTAAGTTTGAAGACTTATCAATATTGTAACGATGATTTAATATTAAAAAAAAACAGGACTTGAAATTAGTTTAAATGTCCGAAACAAAAAAAAAGTATAAAGTGTGGCATATCATTGTATTCAGGAGAACGAGTTCTTTAAAAAATTGAAATTAAAAATTCGGGTCCGTATTTAAAAAAATTAAGTTGGTATCTCACAAATTATCAGCTAATTTGAAAATCTAAAGATACTCTATCAGATAGCCCTAATAAAGTGGCTATCAGAATGTGGAATTAGTTTTTTGATGTTCTAAAAAGTAATGACAGGAAAAAATAAAATTGATTTTAAATCCGTTTTTTCCAAAAAAACTCAGCGATCCTTTAAAATTTCAAAAGCTTTTTTGATGACATCTTGGTGAACATCCCAAGGCGCAACTTTACCCCAATTTAACCATCTTCGTATCTATTACATTTACCGAGATACTAACGCTCGTACCTCGAGTTTGTAGCACCCTGATAATGCTCGACACTGTAAGAAGAAGAATATCTAACAGTATTCTCTATTTTGTAGTTTACTGCGTAGCCAATTCCTTGTATTCATTTTTTGACTTTAACTCAAATTAGATTCCACGGTTCGTATCGACAAGACGGCTTCGTTTGCCCTTCAGCTGCGTTCGCAAATTAGTTCTCGGTGTCGCATAGGAAAAAATGGCCCGATCTCGTCGATTTTCTAAGTAGATTAAAGCGAACTCCGCCTCGCACCGCTTCGTGTGAATACGGCCTAACGAAGTCCCGGAAACTCCGGTCTTCGAGCAGAGCAAACGTCAAATTAATTAGTTTGTATTAGACGCTTCTTGGAGGAAAAGTTTATGTTTTTATATAAATGGTTGTCTTAAGAGTTATGCTTTGAGAGTTGATAATTTCTATAATTTATTTTTTAAAACGGATGTACAGGGTGGTCGAAATTGGTCTATTTCCTGACTAGATAGAGCAAAACCGACATAGAAGTCATGAGTTCGATTTCTGAGACACGTTTAATGGCGTACACCGCCTGTTGATATTTTCAGTGCCAACTGAGATAGGGGGGGTCTTTTTGAATTTTTTACCATTTGGAAAATTGCCCATAACTTTTGTATTTCGCGGAATAATAAAATTCTGTAAAAACATATCTATCTTGTAAAACGTCTATACATGCTCTTTTTGTCAGAAATAATAAAAAATATAACTTTTTAAATGGAAATCATAGTTGGCTATGAACTTAAAAAAATTTTTGGCGTTTAACCCTTTCCAACGATATAAAGTTATGTGTATTTATTTCTAAGAATGAGAGAAATATAAAGTTTTTTATCTTTGTATCGAAGCGGGCCTTGATTTTGTGTTGACTTATTTGCCTAATTATTTTTATCACAATTTAATATTCTATATTATTATTTATCTGCGTAATTAACTTTTGAAAAGGTAAATTAACATTCTATATTAGTATAAGTAATTACAATTGAAATCGATACAATAAACAAGGAATAAAACTAAAAAAAAGTATTTTTTGAGTGACGAATATAGTTTTCTAAAAAAAATCATCAAAGATGTTCAAACTGAGCACCCCCTTGTTGAATATACAATGAACATCTTTTGCGCACAGAGTTAGAACACTTTATTAGGCGAACTGGTGTAATAAGTCCAAAAGCTTGCCTAGTAGCTTTCTGTAATTCTTCTTTCGTCCGAATGGTTCTTCTCTTATATATAAGGCCTTTTAATTTCCCTCATAAAAAAAGTCGAAAGGAGTTCCATCACAGGACCTAGCAGGCCAAGATATGGGATCCGTTGTTCCAATCCAATTCTCTCTAAATTCTCCATTTAATAGTGGAGTTGGAACCCCCTGGCTTTTTAATTGTAAATGGTAATACTAATATAGAGTGTTGATTTACCTTTCCAAAAGTCTTTAATAATGCAGATAAATATTGATATAGAATATTAAATTGTGATAAAAAATAATTAGGCAACTATAAACACAAAATCTAGGCCCGCTTCGATACAAAGATAAAAAACTTAATATTTCTCTCATTTTTAGAAATAAATACACATAACTTGATATCATTGGAAAGGGTTAAACGCCAGCATTTTTTTAAGTTCATAGCCAACTATAATTTCCATTTAAAAAATTATATTTTTTATTATTTCTGACTAAAAAAGCAAGTATAGAAAAAAACTGACTACGCCACTGGATTGTGCTTAAAAAAGTGCCTTAAGAACGTTATAACAGAATTTTATTATTCCGGGAAATACAAAAGTTATGGGCAATTTTCCAAATGGTAAAAAATTCAAAAAGACTGTATCTGGGTTGGCAGTGAAAATATGAAGAGGCGGTTTAGGCCATTAAACGTTTCTCAGAAATCGAGCCCATGACATCTATGTCGGTTTTGCTCTATCTAGTCAGGAAATGGGTTTTCTCTGTTAAAACAGACCAATTTTGATCACCCTGTACAGTGTGTCCCATTTTGGTTGAAATTATATGGTATCTCCGTTAGTTTATCTTTTTATATAAATGATTGTCTTAAGGGTTATGCTTTGAGACTAGATAATTTTTATAAAGTGTCCCATTTTGGTTGGAATTATTCGGTTGTAGTTATATCTCCGTTATTAGTGAAGATAGAACGATGCGATTAGCACAAATCTATCCGACTTTTTTTTATAACTGTGCATATTAAATATTTTCCAGTAAAATTTTTGCTATGTATACCTATCATAAATATGCGTTCAACTGTAAATAATATGCAAAATATAAACAAAAACCTCACATTTGTATGAAAAAAGATTTAAAAACTCTATGTTTACGTGTTTCTCTGAGGTTTTATAAAGTAATATGAAAAGATGAAAGGACTTAATTTTTACGCGTTATTAACTTCTTTTAAAAGCGTTAATTCTTGATCCATCCTTTGTTCACTTTCATTTCCTGTTTTACCGTCAACATAAAATCATCATAACATGCGTAACAGTAACTTTTCAGTTGCTGTACCAGGTTCATAATTATTTTATTAATATTATCATTTCATTTTGTTGTATAAAAACACAGAAATCTTTCAAAATTGGAAAAAAAATATTTTGTGCTTAAATTTTGAGAACAACTGGATTTTTTGGGTGTTTTTGTTCCTCTAAATTTAATGTACTACACATTTACCTCTATATTATCAGGATAATTATATTTGTTGACTAAAAATTTTAAAAAATTCCAAAAATTCAGAATTTTCAACATTTTTTTTCGCGAAAAAAACCTCATACACATGTTTCTGGGATCGAAATATGCAGGGTGTTTCAAAAAACATGTGCCATGTCTCGTAGGAAGATTCCTTACGTAAAAATAAGATTTATTTTTTATATCAACATAGCCAATTCTGCTTTGGTTCGTAGCTACAGGGTGTTAAAGTCTTAATAATCTCAGCCCCGGATCTACAATTTTTTCGAACCGGGGCAAAAAATTGATTGCAGCGCCCCCTCTCTCCAGCGTTTGCAATAAATTAGTTTAAAAAACTTACAAATATCTAGATATAGGTAGGCATTTTTCGTAAACGGGTCAGAATTAGCCCTTAAGCTTCATTCAGAACCTCCGAATTAGTGGAATAAATTAGTGGTTTCAATTAGCGTAGAAGTTTGTTCTTTTAATTTCAATGTAGGCATTCAGAACGTCTAAATTAGTGATAACCATTTTCAATAAGTAAAGAAACTTTTAAGTTTTCCACTAATTATACTTCAAATTTTGCGGGAAATGTCATTTTGCCCATTGATTAGCATCCGTCAAGAGAAATCGTAGTTAGAAATCAAAAGTTTATTGTTTTATAAGCTAAATATTTGGCTTTCTTTATGGATACAACTGACTACCGCAAGCTGTTGCTAGGATATTCTATTAATTTTAATTGTGTTTTTTAAACATTGTGAATGATCGTAAACTAAAAAGTAAAAAGTGTACTTATTGAAACCGCCAATTTATTCCACTAATTGCGAGGTTCTGAATGAAACTTTAGAATGTGTTTAAAAACTAACTGGGTGTTTTAAAATAAAATCTTTGAATAAGAAGACTAAGGAAGGAGCATATCAAAAATCTTAGGTCCACCGCGATGGGCCTCAAATATGGCAGACTTAATTTCCGGTTTATCAGTGCCGTTCTAATTTTATTTAAAAAATGTAAAACTATGATGTGGGGTAGACGTGGAGTAGACTCAATATTTTTTTTTATTTTACGTTGTGAATAAATGTTGGTAGTTATTAAAATTGTTATAAAAATATAAAATTCTAATAAAAATAGATAAGTTATAATAATTATTTATAACCATAAACATCCGATACGCTACTGAAGCAGGTAAGTCAAATTGACGTATCTAAATTCTTTGACATCTAATCTTTGACAAGTAGTAAATAAAAGCAAAAGTGCAAGAAAAAAAATATAATTAGTTAATTTAAGTGAATTTCATAAATGATCGGTTTACTACACGTATGTATATTATATAGTCACTTACTAGCGAAAAGTTGTTCCATAATTTCACTCGATTTTTGCCGAGATCTACCGCACGCTACACAACCAACTATTTTAGAGTCTTTTTCGATAAATCGCGATAGTGTCACTGTTAATTTAAGTTCTGCCACAATTTCCATCTAGATTTACTACCTTTATACAACTATCAGTAGTAGAATAAATAATAAATAACATAAAATAAGCTCCGTAAAGACTGACAAATCCACAAAATTTCAAATCAAATTCAAATGTGTCAAATGAATCGTCAAACAGAACTGTCAAAGATCCCCACCCTAGAGTCCTTTTTCCGCCCACCATGCATGAATACATGGATAGCATTATGCTCCTTCCTTAGTCTTCTTATTCAGAGAATAAAATGAATACTTGATAGAAGAACGTAAAGTGCATACTAGGCGCTTTGTGGAGCATTTTTTTAAATTTTCAACCGTGTTATATTATGATTTTGGCGCCCCTTGATATTGGCGCCCGGGGCAGGTGCCCCGGTTTGCCCGCCCCTTAGATCCGGGGCTGAATAATCTTTAGATTTATTATAATTTTTAATCTAATTATCTTTTTTTTTCAATTACTTTTAGTGATTCGAATGAAATTTTGAGGGTTAAAGTTACTCTAAAATGCCCAATTTATATATATATATATATATATATATATATATATATATATATATTTCATATATATATATATATATATATATATATATATATACCTATATTTAAAAAATTCTAGCTCTGGCTGCCTTCCTTCCATCAACCGGGTCCTCCATTCGTCTCGATCATCCCATGTTCCCTCTCGTAGTCCTCTCCGATGCATAGACTCGTCCACTTCATCTCGCCATGATCTTCTTGGCCGCCCTCGCTTTCTTCTTCCAATCGGGCTCCACTCTGTCACTCTGTTAATCCATCTATTTTCCGCCCTTCTAACATGACCGTACCATACCAATCTTTTCGTTTCTATGTACTTTAAGACGTCGGTCTTTCTCCCCATTCTTCTTCTTATTTCCTCATTCGTGACTCGGTCTCTTCTGGTTAGTCCACAGCATCTTCTCCAATACATCATTTCGGTGGCCAGAATTTTTCTTTGGTTGTTTTTGTTTATGACCCATACTTCTGCTGCATATGTCATGATACTCTGAATAATTGTTTCATATATCAATGTTTTAGTCTTTTTCCTGATATTTCTATCCCAGATAACGGAGTGCAGTTGTTGTATACAGGATCTTGTCTGTCCAAGTCTGACATTTATATCTTCTTCCGTAGTTGCGTTTTTCGATAGTGTAAATCCCAGGTATTTAAAGTTATTGGTTCCCTTTATTTCCAGGTGGTCTTCTATTTGTAAATCAGCTGTATCTTCCTCTGTTGTCATGTACATGGTTTTCTTCAGGTTTATTTCTAGTCCTACTTTTTCATACTCTTCATTTAGCTTCCTGAGCATATAACTTAGATCTTCCTCATCCTGGGCCATCACCACCTGGTCATCTGCAAAGCAGAGCGTGTAAAGATGTTCATTTCTTAGAGGGATTCCCATACCTTCACATTTGCGTTTCCAGGTTGTCAGTGCATGTTCCAGAAATATTTTAAATAATGTTGGCGATGTTGGACATCCCTGGAGCAGCCCCTTCGATGTTGTTAAGCTGTTTACTATCTTGTTCCCTACTTTTATGTGTATTTTGTTGTTCCTATATAAAGTCTTCATTGCATTTGTGAGTGTTATCGGTATGTCCAGTCTTTCCATCGCTTTCCATAGTTCTTTCCTGGGTACAGTGTCATAGGCCTTCTTTAAATCGATGAATGCTAAGTGTACTGGTTTGTTCTTTGCTTTTTTTTTCTCCAATAATTGTTGGATCGTGTAAATATGATCTATGCATGATCTCCCTGCTGTAAAACCTGCTTGTTCTTCTCCGATTTTTCCTTGTATGTTCTGTTCTAATTTGTCTCTCAGTACTCTACCATATAGCCTCCCCATGGTTGCTATGACACTGATCCCTCGATAGTTATCGCACTGTCTTCTATCTCCTTTTTTGAAAATCGATGTTAGCTGTGCTTCCTTCCATTCGTCTGGTATGTTATGTCCATTTATTGCTTTCCCAAACATTCCATGTATGATTCTGAATAATTTTTCTGTGCCGCATTTTATGAGCTCTGGTGCGATGTCCCCTGGTCCTCCTGCTTTTTTGTTTTTTATTGTTTTAATTGCCTTTCGTATATCTTCTATTGTTATAGGTATATGTTGTGCTCTAGGTTGTCCCTCTTCTTCTTGTCTTTCCTCTATAAACTTTTGTCTTGTTTCCGTGAGTAAATCTTTGTAGTGATCTTTCCACTTCTCAGGTTCAATGTATGATATGTATGATCTTTCTTTCCTATCGGATCTCAATTCCTTAATCACTCTCCATGCTTCTGATCTTCTAGCTCCACCGATATATTGGTCCAAGTTCTGGCAGGTTTTTTCCCAATTTTCGTTTTTCTCTCTGTTTACCATCCCTTTAACGTCTCTGTTTTTTTCTCTATATTTTTTGTAGTCATCTTCATTCCTGGTACTCAGCCATTTATTGTACAGTTGTTTTTTACATTTAATTTCGTTAATCGTCGTTTCACTAAGATTGTATTCGAAAGGTCGTTGTTTTCCTTCTACTTCTCCGAGGGCTTCCATCCCTGCCTGTAGCATACTTTCTTTGATGTGCTGGTATGTGTCTTCCATGTTATCATCGTATCTAAATTCTATGAGTTTCTGGTCAAGTCTTGTTTGGTATATTATTAAATATTATAACTATTAGTCCAACCTATAATATAATAAATAATTATAATAAATAATTATATTATTTATTATAATTATTTATTATATTATAATTAAAAAAAAAATAATTTTTTTACAATAATATAATAAATAATTATATTATTAAATATTATTACTATTAGTCCAACCTACAGCAATTTCAAATAAAAAAATAATGGTATTTAAGCTAATTACAAAAAACCTAATTTTAAAAGTCTTAACATCGTGTAACTCTAAAATTATGCATTTCCATACCCACGTTTATAGGAAGTTTTTTTCATATTTTTTAATGAAGAATCAATGAGTACTTATTTAATTTTTTCGCAAGGTAATGATATTAAAATTTTTTAAAGGTTGCTATTAGACTCGGATCAAGGCAAATTAATAAATTTGCGCTTATCTCATCAAGGAGGCCGAAATCGACGAAATATCATGAGGCAACTTTTAATCGGCACTAAACTGCTTACACTATTTTACTAACAACAGAAAAAAAGTCAGTGGCGTATATGCTTTATTTAGAAAAATATTCTAGTGATAACCCATATGCAAGTCCCTGGTGAATATGTCAATACTTTTATAACTTTATGTCGCATTTATAGTAATTTTTACCCTCAAAATTTTATTCGAAACGCTAAAAGTACTTGGAAGAAAATGATAATAAATCGAAAAAATATTAAAACTTTAATACCCTGTAGCTACGAAACAAAGCAGAATCGGACTTACGTTGATATGAAAAATAAATCTTATTTTTACGTGAGGAATCTCCCCACGAGAGATGGCACATGTTTTTTGAAACACCCTGTGTACCACCCCTAGAAATATTTGCACTTAAGACTCAACCTTATATTAACAAACCTTAATAGAAAATCCTTTACTTTAATAGAAAAATTACCGTTTATTTTAAATAGGTTATTACAGAATTCTAATTTTAGCTCCAATATCATCCACCAAAAGTCCGACTACTTATATACATTTTCCCTGAAAATCCACTTTAAAGGACAGGAAAAAAGGCTGGATTTTGAGTCTGCAAAAGAGTAGATAAGTGGCGTTTTGAGGATTATGTTTCTCCTCGCCTCTTTGCATACGTTGAACCGCTAAATTTTCTGAAAAACTCAATTTGTATCTATATTTTCGTTAAATTTTCCGGCAGCCAAGA
The DNA here is from genome assembly GCF_002938485.1 of Sitophilus oryzae. NCBI lineage: Eukaryota > Metazoa > Arthropoda > Insecta > Coleoptera > Curculionidae > Sitophilus > Sitophilus oryzae. The sequence goes on along the minus strand of NW_022145945.1, from coordinate 13,239,737 downwards.
CGGATCGTAAACGGGATTTTATTTTGCAGGGGCCTTCCTCATCCCCTACACGATAATGCTGGTGTTCGGCGGGTTGCCGCTCTTCTATATGGAGCTGGCTCTGGGGCAGTTCCATCGCAGCGGATGTTTAACTATTTGGAAAAGGATATGTCCGGCTTTAAAAGGTAATAAATTTATTTTCCTTTCTATAATTTTGTATTTAGCGCTATGTTTATGATGCTGTTTAGTTTTGTGACCCCAAAAAGATCTTCTTTCATAAATTAAACTTTTTAATATTTTATAATACTCTTGTTTTATTTTTACATAATATTTCTAATACTGCCTACCCTGGCTGCTATAACTGCCTGTATACGTTTGTTTATACTGTCATTGAGGCTGCATATATCATATTGCGTTATGTTTTCCCAATCTTCTTTAAGGACCAAGCGAAATTCATTTAATGAAGCTGGTAACTCTTCGCGACCTCTAACCCTCCTGTTAAGCATTTCCCAAACGTCGAACATGATGGGCAGTTCATAGTGGTATATAGTTCACAATAATCACCGAAGCTGCCTTGTCATATTGAAAAAAACTTATGAAAAAAAAAATAAATTATTATAATTGAAAAAATTGCAAATTGTTGGTGGCAAGTTTATTTCGCTCTTAAAAACTAACCAACGCATGTATTGACATTATACAAAAACCAAAATGCTCAGGAGACATGGTTCTGACCCTAAAATTATATATCAGGAAAATTTACACACGAAATTATTGCACAGGGTGTGTCAAAGTTAGGGTAAAAAAACAACCCCTCGTTTAACCCTGTATAATATGCCAAATACTAAAGTTTATAATAAACTGAGTTTACAAATTAAAGTTGATATATAATTATATACAGCTTGCTAAAAAATTCATGAAACTAGGGCTAAAGTAACAAAAATATAACAGTTTAAATTTGACTAGAATTTTCTTCGTTGCGTTTTTTTGCATATGAGTCTAGTTGGGATAAATACGAATAATAATTGATGATATTCTTAAACAAATTTATTGAAAGGAATCCTTAACAATTCAATAGTGAGTTGCACCTCCACGTTAGTTTTAACATTCTGTAACTCTTCGTGGTATGCTGCCATTCAGATTAATACTAATATTAGCCTGGGACAATGTTACCTCGTAGTTCCCTCGTCGTGTCACGAGGGAACATATGTCACTCATAATACGAATAAATAAATAAATAAATAAATGCCTTTATTGTCAAAAACTTTTTCAATTTGTAGACAAAGGTAAACTAAACAAACAAAGTAAAAAAACAAGGTACACAAACAAACAAACAAAAGATAATACAAAACATTATACAAATAATATTGTCAGTCTTATTGTTTAAAATAAACATTTATAAATGTTTACAATGTCAAAGAAGAAAAAAATAAAAATAATATTCAAAAATATTTAGTTAGTTTATAGTAAATATCAATAATAACTTCTAAATAAATTTATTTCGATGTCATTAGTAAATATAGCAATAGCAAACATTAGATCAGTGTTTACAAGATCAAATTCGATTTTCAAAATATAATTCATTTACGGCGTAGAAAGCCTTGTCTAGTAAATAAGAGTTCAATGCTTTGCGAAATGAAAAAATGATGTTATGGATTTGACTTCAAATGGCAGGTGATTGTGCATTTTTTTCGAGTTGTATAATATTGAACTTTTAACTAACTCTGAGCGTGGGGTAGGTAGATAAAGATCTTGCTCCGCGTTCCTGAGTGGATAAGTGTGAGATGGCCTTTCTTGAGAAGCTGATACATGTTTACGTATTAGGCAAACGGATTCAAATATAAATAAGGAAGGAAGAGTCAATATTTTTAATTCTTTAAAAAAGTCCCGGCAATGAGTTCTGCTGTTTAGTCCCAGTGAATATCGAACAGCTCTCTTCTGGAGCTTGAAAATGCGGCCAAATTGAGTCGCACAACACGTACTCCAGAATGGAAGGGCATACCTGAGGTGCGACTCTAAAAGTGCATAATAAACAGTTCTAGCCATTGACAAGTTAAGCTCCTTAGAAACAGACCTTAATGCAAAACAGGCAGAGCTCAATTTATTCGACAGAGCTTCGATATGTATGTCCCATTTCAGAGAATTGTCCACAACAAGCCCTAAGAATTTTACAGATTTTACGACGTCAATGGTGGTGTTGTTAAGTACAAAAGGCTGCAACGAGTTTATATACGACAAAGCTTTAGTTTTAGAAATGTTGAGACTCAGGAGGTTCGAATCGCACCAAGATTTAATGGTGATTAAATCATTTGATATAATCCTATGAAGTGCCGTGATGTCCTTGTTGCTCCAAGTGAAGCTAGTGTCGTCCGCAAAAAGACATATTTTGCTACTGATGTTTATGTTAGCAATGTCGTTAATAAAAAGAAGAAACAAAATAGGGCCTAGTACTGAGCCTTGCGGTACTCCACATTCTATTGGCTTGCTAGAAGACAACGTGGTATCCACTCTCACAAGTTGACTTCTGTTGCTCAGATACGACTTAAACCATTCGAGAGATGATCCCCTGAACCCATAGTGCTGCAGTTTATTAATTAGGATATTATGATTTACAAAATCGAACGCCTTAGAAAAATCAAAGAAAATCGTTGTTGTAGAATGATGGTTGTTTAAAGGCTGGAGTAAACTTTATTAAGGAGGGAAAACATAGCGTCATTTGTGGACTTGTTGCTTAGAAATCCAAATTGATATTCAGTAAGTATTTTGTACTTAAACAGAAAAGATACCAGCCTTCTTTTAACCAACCTTTCTATGATCTTAGATAGCGTTGGAAGGAGTGCAATTGGGCGATAGTTAGAAGCTTCATCTTTGTCTCCTACTTTATGCAGAGGAATGATTATCGCCGTCTTAAGGCTTAAGCATTAAGAAAAAATACCATTTGGGAACGACGCGACATGTTTATTAAAGTTGTTAGGTGATTCAGAGTGCTTTCTGGCAGATTCGAAAACATTTTAGTTGAATATAATAAACATTAAGTTAGCCCGTCGCCGTCGGTCCCAGAAGAGTATTTATTTTTGATGGTATTGATTGTACTGCGAAGCTCTTCTAAAACTACGGGCGAAAAAAAGAAACTGTGCAAGTTTACATTATCATTAGAGAGATATGAAAGTGAATCATGAGAAGGACATATGGTATTAGTTAAGTTTTTCGCTACATTTACAAAGTAATGGTTAAGGTTCTCAGGTGAGGTAGAGATATTGCTAGACGAAGAAGCTTTGTTTCTCAATTCATTCACAACAGACCATGTTTCTTTAGCAACATTACCAGAATTGACTATTCTCCTATTATAATAAAGGTCCTTAGCGGCTCTTATAGTCTTATGATAAATTTTTAGAAGAAGTGGAAGAAGACACTCTCTGAGAATTTTTTTTAAGTGAGATAATGAACGCATGTTTTTAGAAGATATGCGTAGACCTTTAGTGGTCCAAGGTTTATTATGCTTATTTTTGATAGGCCTAAGAGGAAAGGATTTGAACGCTCGACTGGTTAATGTTATATAATATATAATAATATAATATATTATATAATATATATAATAATTATTTGTTACGTTACAAAAAACTCTTTAGAATCTTGAGTGCATACGGTATACAACTAGTAAACACTGTATCACACAATTCTATCAATATAAACCTGCGTGTATCTCATATGTATATGTTAGAACTAGATAAACACTTAGGTTCACTTTAACATATTTGGTTTCTCATGTGTCTCCCTTGTAGAAACGTAATTTCATTTGGACGTGCTGTATGGGTAAGAGCTAGTATCCCAGTTTGTTGTTTTACATAAGTGGCTGAACTTTTGAGCATTCTTTTCTGAAAAAATACGGCATAATTTACGAGGGGCATTTTTGATTTTGCACTTTATCGAAAATTCAGTTAAAACTGCTTCATGATCAGAGAGACCCGAGCTAAAGACGTTGCAGGCGATGGAGTTAGCAGCAAAAGATGACACAACATAGTCTATAGTACTAGAACTGGTATTGGATATTCTGGTAGGTGAGCCTACATGCATGGCTATTCCAAAAGAATCAACAATGGACTGAAGAAACTCCTGAGCAGCACATACACTAAGAAAGTCAATATTAACATCACCACACATCATGAGGTGATGATATGTTACCTCATATCATCACCTCATGACATCACATTCCAGACATGTTCAATAGGCTGGCTACGGAAGAAGGGTTACATTAGTTGTCGGAGGAAGTGCCTGCAGTAACTGTGGTACATGCAGTAACCAATAGACATATACAGACGTATCTGTCTATGTCTATTGGTTAATGCCATACAAATCGCGAAAGATATAGCTATAACCGATATAAGGTCCAACGATTTCTTCTCTATACGAATTCCATAAATATAATGTCGTTAGGGTGGATAAAACATTCTTATTTGCCATCCTTGATGGAAAATTTTAATTCTAGAATTCTCCCTTTATACAGCTATTCAATACTTAAGTATTCTCCAAGTGTATAATGCCAATTATAGAGGCTTTTCCAGATTAAAACTTATAAGTTCCTTAAAGGGAGTCTTAAATATTTTCTCGTTCTTTTCTTTTTGTCTTAAATCTTTCCGATCGCTCGTCCTGAGAGAGCCGAACGATCGAGCAAACCGTGAAAGAGTAACAATGGAAACCTTTTAGTTCGGATTGGAATTGTAATTTGACGTTCATGTTCAATTCATTAGACAGTTTATCTAGTGCTAGATGTGGCTGGTCAGACCTAAGGCGTTCAAATAAATGACTCGCTGGAACAACATTAATATTTATAACTAATCTGTTATGGATGTAGGTAAAAAGATATATTGAAGTGGTCCAGTTTAAGAGGAGCTGTGATAAGGATACTTGGGGAGTTCTAAAGAGGTCATCGTTTTTCTGTTATAGATATCGTAATGTTCTTAGCAATTATCTGGATTAAAGATTTAAAACATTTCTTTTCATTAAACTGTTATATGTCATTATACCAAGAAATTCGTTCAATACGTATATACAGCGTGTCCCAATATTCCGTGTGGACTAGTACGTATTTAATTAAATAAGTTCATTGGACACAATTTACCTCTATACAAAAGTGCTTCGTTTGTCCGCTAGAGAGCATCAAACTTTAAAAAAATAAACACATGTTTTCAGATATTTGGAGAACCGTTATTCCGATTTGAATGACATTTTGGGTGTCTAGGTTTTGCTAAGTGCTTTAATATTTGACATTTTCATAATCAAGAAAAAGAACGGGAAGGGTGAAAACTCAACCCTACATAAATTTTAATATAAATATTTTCCAACTCCATCGACGACAGATTTTTTTTTCATAAAATGGTACCATTAGTATTTACTACATTTTTTGTTTTTTGTAAAAAAAACGTCACATAGCATATGTTTTGAGAAACATTTTTTTGGAGAGTTTATATTTCTAAAGCAGATCTACAAAATATACGGGGAGTTCCAATATTTCGTGGACATAGAACAACTACGTATTTTTTGAATCAAAATAAGTTAATTGTACATTGTACATAATTTACCTTTATACAAAAGTGCTTCGTTTGTCCGTTAGAGGGCACCAATCAAAAATAAACCCGAACGCTAATTAATATAAAATTTATTATTTTTTTTAAACTTTCTATGAAGCTTATAGTCAAATATTATTTGTGATACTAACATAAAATTCCATATTTTCGCCATCTAGATTATTAGAGCATAATAGATTTATGCGCCTCCATAGCTTGATGTAAAAAAAACATTTTTTGGAAGTCAGCTTTGGAAAAGTGCAAAAGTGAAGGGCCATTTTACGAAAAAAAAAAATCGGTCGTCGCGTCAGTTGAGTTGGAAAATATTTATGCTAAAATTTATGTAAGGGTAGGGGTAGTTTTCACTCTTCCTGTACTTCTTTGATTTATGTGAAAATTAAATGCTAAAGCCCTTAGCACAACATAGACACCCAACATCTCATTCAAATCGGAATAACGGTTCCTCAAATATCTGAAAAAATGTGTTTATTCTTTTAAAGTTTGATAGCGGACAAACGAAGCACAATAGAGATAAATTGTGTCCAATTAACTTATTTTTACTCCAAAAATAGGTCATATGTAGTAGTTCCATGTCTACGGAATATTGGGACACCGTGTATAGTTTTAATATAACTTTTTCTTAAAAATATAAAAAAATTTTGTTATTATATTTGTTCTGGAGACTGTAATTTTTTTAATAATACAGCTGTAGCCCAAAGTTGCTTTCTATTGCAAGAAATGCCTCTAATTTGATGATTTATAGTTGTGACAAAGAACTTGTGACACAATGACTTGTGACACTGTGCTGTGACACAATGGACGAATTTCCAAACAAACTAACGAATCGCATCGACGAACCGCATCGTACTCACTATGCGTGTATGAAGGCATGGACGCACCAAATCAACGAATCAGCGCATAGTGGGTATTTAGAATTTAGTTTTGAATTTGTGGCTTAGTTTTCACTAGTTCTTCTTCTTCTTCTTCCTTCTTCATAGTAGGCGAATCGCCTGTTTGGTTTCGTCGTCTCTACCTGTTAGACTAACAAGTTGTCGCTCCATCGTTTTCGTGGACGTCCTAAGCTTCTGCGACCTAGCGGCGGTGATTTGTCGCCTGCAACTCTCACTATCCTTCTATTGTCCATTCTGCTGATATGCTCGTTCCATTCATCCTTTCTGCTGAGTACCCACTCATTTACACCTTGCATGTTCCTCTTATGCTTTCATTTCTCTGCCTGCCCAGAAGCGTCTTTCCAGCTATTCTACGTAGTACTCTCATTTCGGTTGTCTCTAGTAGTTGTTTAGTTTTTGCTGTATCAGTCGAGTTTCTGTAGTGTATGTCATTATTGGTCGTACCGTTGCCTTGTAAATTCTCGCTTTAGTTTCCACCTCAATGTTTTTATTTCGCCATATTGTGTCATTCAGGCATCCTGCTATTCCGGTTGCCTTCGTTGTCCGTTCTCGTACCTCCGCTTCTACATCACCATATCCTGAGATTTCTCTGCCTAGATACTTAAACTTCATCTCTTGCTGGATAACATTGCCCTCGACTTCTAGTTTGCATCTTAGTTGTACTTTTGATGTCGTCATGCATTTAGTTTTCTGGGTCGATATTATCATATTAAGTGATTTGGCAGTGCAGTTAAATCGATGTAATAAGCGCCGTAGATCGTCCTCATTTTCAGCTACCAATACGGCGCCAGCGCGGCGTCGTTGGCATAGCATAGAAAAGTGATTTCCTGGTCGCCCATACTGTACCCCTTCAGTAAACGTACATTTCCTATTATTTCGTCCATAATGATGTTGAAAAGAAGAGGGCTCAGGGAGTCACCTTGTCGGATACCACGGCCTACATTTATTGGTTCGGTCAGGACCCCGTTAATTTTGGCTTGAATTTGGTTCGCTTCGTATATACGTTTTGTATGGTTTTAACGAGGTTGTGTGGGATTTGTCTGTTGTAAAGAAGGTGTACAACGTCTCTTAGCTGCACACGGTCGAACGCTTTTTCTAAATCAATAAAACACATATACGCTGGTTTGTTATATTTGATTGATTTTTCTGTTATCTGTCTTATGACAAAAACCGCGTCTGTACATGATCTGCCCGATCTGAAACCTTGCTGTTCATCTGCTAAGCATGTTAAGTCGTTAATTTTGGTTGTTATCACTTTTGTTGTAAGTTTTAGTGTGGTGCTTAGAAGATTTATGCCTCTATAGTTTGAGGGCAGTTTCTTATCTCCTCTTTTAAACATCAAGATAGTGGTGCTGGTTCGCCATTCATCAGGTATCCTGTGTTGGTAAAGTATTTTTTGAATCAGGGTTAGCTGCTGTATGAGGCATTGGCCGCCATATTTAAGTAATTTGTTTGGGATGTCATCTTGCCCTGGGCTCTTCCTATTCTTTAGTTTTGGAAGGGATGTAATTATATCGGCTGCCTCAATCTGTACGTTTTTAACAAAAACAATTTAATATATACATCATCTTTTTTCTCAAAAGTAATATAAAGCTAAATTAAAAAAAACAATTACTTTAAGAATATTTTTACTTCATTTAGTAGATAAGTCTTTCTAATGAAAAATACTAATATATAAAATGAAATATTAAACTATGAGAACTATTGTCTGAATAATATTCATTTTGCGTGGATTCTTTTTCGAAGGACCTTTTGATTGATGTATCCAAATTACTTAGCAGAAATGTAGTAATAAAATTAAATTATACCGAACTCAATTTCTATACATATAACAAAACAGTGAAAAATGAGGCCCTTTAATATAAAAAATAACACGGCTATAAATAGCAGCAGCTTATTTATAGGGAGTAGCCCTGTATGCTTTTATAATTTGGTAGACAATGATTCAGTAATAATACTTAGTGAATTTCGAACTTGACTTGTGTGTTTTTTTAATATAAAAAAGTATTAGACATGAGATTATATACAGAGTACTAGAGATGGGTAAACATTATTATTATATTGATTTATATTCTTGATTAGGAAGCTGTGCCCGGTGGCGTAGAGGTACAGGTCTCGTCTACCAATCTGAAGGTAGTGGGTTCGAATCCGACCCCCGGCATTTCATCAGCCGACTATTTTTATTAGAATAAAAATAGTTTCGGTACCTAGGTCAACTCAGCCTTAAATGAGTACTTGGCATTCACAATCCTGAGGTAATAATAGGCGGTTGAAGCGTAGTGCTAGCCACATTACCTTCCTTGTATACCGAACGGCTCTAGTATGGCAAGCTGTACCTTGCTACTCCCAAGGCGTTAAACGCTATACACGGGAGCTAATATTATTATAATAGGAAGCTGTGCACACGTTCAATCAAATAATCGGCCGATCGGCTTCATAAGAATAATATATTACTTTTACTTCCGCAACTAAATAATGTGCCGTCCCGAAATTGCATGTGAGCCCCTTAATCAACGACTAGTTTTTGTGAAGGGCTTACTATGAAACCTAGGAAAATATCGAGTACCCTCTATACCCTGGAGTAACTTTTAGTGGTTTATAGGTTACCCTGGATGCTAAAATTGAGAATCAGGATAATTTTTACCAAGCTCTATAAAAAAAAATCTCTCCAACGAATTCCAAAGCAGGTTGTTAGTAGTTTATGAAGCAAACTACGCGTAGTTTTTTGTATTAAATACGTTTTAAAATTTTAAAAACTATCTTCAAAAACTACACAAAAACTACGTTAAAAACTACCTACAAAAATACAGTAAAACATAAACAATTTAGACTTTAAACAAAAATCAAGCAAATTCTTATCATGGAAGTATATGAAGTTATATTATATTTGTATAAGTTAAACAACTTCAGAAAAAAAGGCAATTTTTTTTTTCAACAAAAGTGTATTTTCTACGAAATACAAAGTAACATTGAACACAAAATAAACTATAAATTCTTATGGAGAAATTCTTCATAGACATTCTCCAGGAGAATATATGATTCCCAGAAGGTATGGAGCAAGGTATGGAGACATCGACGTCTTCCAAGCATTTTTAACTACTAAGTATCAAAAATATCACATAATAAGGAACAAATTCACAAAATATAGATTTTTTATTTCTTTAAATTGATCAACAAACAAAGTTTTTAGGTTATGTTTTCACTGTTATTTAAAAAACTACATTAGTTACATAAACTACACATTTACTACTCGGCATTTAAAAAACTACTTGTGACATGTAGTAAATGTAGTTTATTAATTACTACGTGTAGTTTAACAACTCTGGGGAATACCGCCGACACCCTTCGTGAAGCCCTAAAACAATCACTTCCACCGATAACCTCAATCTCGGAAGCTGAACAAGGGTGGACACAATTCAGGGATGCGATTTATAATACTAGCGAAGCAGTACTGGGAAAATTCAATAAAAATAAACAAGCAGACTGGTTTAACGAAAATCAACCGCATATACAGGCTTTATTGGAACAAAAGCATAGAGCACATCACTCAGTCACTGTAAATCCACACAATCTAACGCTGGCGGACAACTTTAAAGCAGCCAACAAAACGCTTCGAAGAAACCTGCTCAATCTAAAGGATAACTGGTGGTCGTAAAAAGCTAATCAGATTCAAGAATACGCCGTGCATCAAGACTATCCTAAGTTCTTTGAGGCTGTAATCCGTCAGTCATCAATCATGAGTCAGTGGGAGGAAGCAGCGCATAATAGAACGCAATGAAGAAGAGTTATAAACACAGTTAACAACGACAACCAAGAAGTAAAGAGGCAACAAAGTAATGAGATTTTTGAATGTCCGGAGTGCGGAAGAGAGATAACATCACCTATCGGGCTTTTCAGTTACAGAAAAGCTCATGAAAGAAAAGGCATTGCGTAACCATCTTCTGTTGCGTGTCAAATATTCGTCAGCGAGTAATAGCAGTAAGTATTGGTTTATAATTCACCATCTTTATGGTTTTGCATTTTTTAGTCTACCAGATGACGGATTAAAATCCAGTAATGTATCCAAAAATTCTCTCATTACTCTAACTAGACTATTGATACTATTTGCTGAACTTTGGCGTTACATAAGCTTTTTCTTTTGAATGAACTAATGGTGAGTGCTGTTTTAAAATAAAGGACTTCCTGATTGCCTAATCAAACGTTGACCGCTCATCAGGCTATCGACTATCGGACTAAATTGAGGTTAAATCCGATGGATATAAAACAATAACGCCACCTCGATGCGTCGGTCCAATTAGATAAATGCCGCTCGCCTACGACGCTAGTTAAACAATGGGCCACTAGAGGGAATTGCTGTTGCTATCTCGCGCACTCTATTTTTTCACAAAATACCGATTGCGGATTGAAAGCGTCCGTTAACAATCCCTCATTCTCTGATCATTGTATCGAGTGCAGTTAATTTAGTGTAGAGCAGTCGTTTACGTGAGGATTTTCAGTTAATAGCTATGAGAAGTGTTTGGACCAGATAATCAAACCTTTTAAATTATTTTATTAGTGAACAATTTGATTTAATTGTCAAACAAAGTGTAACAACTTTTAATAATTGCGACAACTAATCATTTTACCATAAATTGCTGAAAAATATTGTAAATTATGCAAACCCTTGAAGAGGTTATAACCAGTAGCTGTTCCTCAATAAGTGGATATGTGCACGTGTACCTTCAATTTAATTCAATATTTCTTGAGAAAAAAAAACTAATTTAAATATTGTCTCAATAAATATTCTTTCATTAATTCTATTTATTTCAAATTCCAAAACGATTTTTTATGCGAAAATTCTAACAAATTCTAGAATTTATCAGTCGTTGTGATCGCTTCATTTAAATATAATTTAGAAATGACGATTTAAATAAAGCAATACTTCTTATTTCATTTCGATAACTTTTGTTATGGTATTGTATTTTTCAATATTTTTTTTTCATTTTCTTTTCATTTTTTCACAATTTATCATTTTAACATAATTTTTTGTCTGACGTAGGTATTTCTTCATCTTCTTCTTCTTCCTGTGCCTTGTGCTTAGCCGCATGTTGGCGATTGTCTGTACTCTTCATACAATGTGTAGACTGCCGTTTTCGGCTCTTCGAAATATGGTGGAATGTTGTTTTCTTCCTGGGCCTCGCCGTCCCTCTATTTTTCCTTGTAGAATCAGCTTAGGAATGTAATATTTGTCTCCTCTAAGGATATGTCCGAGGTATGAGACTTTCCTTTCTTTAACTATGTTAAGCATTTCTCGTTCATAGCCTGCAGTTCTTAAAACTTCTTCGTTGGTGGCATGTGCAGTCCATGGCACACGTAAGAGTCTCCGGAGAGTCCACATTTCGAAAGCCTCGATGCGGTTCAGGGTTCTAGCCTTGAGAGACTAGGTTTCTGCACCGTACAGTAAGATAGGCCATATGTAGCATTTTACTACCCGTAGTCTAAGTGTTAGCGGGAGACTGCGTGCTAATAGGAAGTTTTTAAGTTTAAAAAATGTTGACTTTGCATAATTCGTTCTAAGTTTAACTTCCTCATCGCAGTCCCATCGTTCATTGATCATGGCACCCAGATATTTAAATCGTGGAACTCGCTCTATAATATTTCCATCCACGGTCAATGCGGTGTTGATTGTAGGCCGGCGTCCTATTACCGTCTGGTCTTGGCAGCGTTGATTTTAAGACCGAAACGATTTCCCATGTCCCCTATCTTATTTATTATTTGCTGGAGATCCTCTAAAGTTGGTGCTAGTATTGCCGTATCATCTGCATATCTTATATTGTTAATTGGAACTCCGTCAATCTTAATTCCTCCACTTTCTCCTTCCAGGGCCATTTGAAATATCTTTTCGACGTATATATTAAAAAGTATTGGTGACAGTATACAGCCCTGGCGGACTCCTTGACACACATTGAAGGTGTCTGTGGATAAATTTTTGTTAACTCTTATCTCCGCGGTTTGGTTCCAATATAGTTCCTGTATGATTCTAATGTCTTTGGCGTCTATTCCTATCTCGAGCAGTCTGTTTAGGAGAATATCGTGTTTAACATTGTCGAAAGCCTTCTGATAATCTATGAAGCACACAAAAACATCTTGGCATTTCTTCATAACTTTTTTAATTTAATAATGTTGATTCCAAAGAGGAGTTATTATCTTCATTAAATATATAGTCATTTATTACTACAACTGTGTTTTCTTGTGTATGATGCCAGGCTTCCAACATTTTAAAATTTAGTAAGTTTAGTTAATTTTCTTACTTAAACTTCCTGCACGCAGTCTCCTGCTAGCACTTAGACTACAGGTAGTAAAATGCTACATATGACTCATTTTACTATAGGGTTCAGAAACGTGGTTTCTTAAGGCTAGAATCCTGAACCGCATCGAGGCTGTCGAAATGCGGTGCACGTGTGCCGTGGACCGCATATGCCACCAACGAAGAAGTTTTAAGAACTGCAGGCTATGAACGAAAAATGCTTAACATAGTTAAAGAAAGAAACGTTTCCTACCTCAGCCATATCCTTAGAGGAGACAAATATTACATTCCTAAACTAATTCTACAAGGAAAAATAGAGGGACGTCGAGGCCCAGGAAGAAAACAACATTCCTGGCTAAGAAACATACGGGATTGGTGTAACATCAGTGACGCAGCCACCATATTTCGAAGAGCCGAAAACGGCACTCTACACATTATTTGGAGAGTACAGACAACCGCCAACGTGCGGTTAAGCACAAGGCACAGGAAGAAGAAGAAGTTAATTTTAGTGAAATATTAACGAACCAACCACTGTTCTAACTGACAAAGAGCTGCCGTTCGCGACGTATAAAATAAAAAAAAATGTTACACACTTATTTTGGCGCCCAACGTGGGATATCATATTTTTAAACAAAACAAATTCTCTCAGTCGTTGTATGGCGAATATACATAATATGCCAATTCTACATGTGTTGTCATCTTTAGTGATATTTATTCTATTGTGTCGCCTGATTTAAGCTAAGTTTATGTTACTGCACATCGGGTTATAGATCTATTATCTGTCAATCTCAGAGATATAGAGGTGTAAAAAATAAGCCTCGATATGTGCGCATCCCAAAATTCTCATATGGCATGGGGGCCGCTATGTTCGCTCTTAGGGGTCTACAGGGAAGATCAATAAGTAATAATAACAGCTAATAACTTCTAATTTGATGAAGTTTAATTTCGTTTTCTTTGTAATATTTTTATTAGAGTTTTTTTAAGATTAGTTTGGCAAGTGTTCTAATTTTTTGTGATTATTTTGATCTTATAGATTAAGATAAACAGCTTGTTTATTCTGATCTGGTATTTTTTGATATTGTAATTGTAAAAATTTACTAATTAGTAGGCAGTTGGTTTATCAATTTTCGTTCGTTTAGCATTTTAATCATGGCTTGTTGAACTCTGAACTGAAAAAATAAAACCGAAAATAAAAATAAAATAAAATAACGAAATAAAATAACAAAAAATACGAAATTTTTGTTTGTTATCTTTCAAACAGAACAGATTATTTAGGTAAACATTAATTATTATTTAATTTTTATTAATTATTATTTATTTTAATTAATTATTATTTAATTATAATTAACTACTATTTCATTTTAATTGATTATTCGAAAATTATTATTATTTAATTACTTATATTATTTTAATAAAACCATATTTAACATAGGAGTGGGTTACGCAGTATGCCTGATCGACATCTACATGGGCATGTATTACAACACCATTATAGGTTGGGCAGTATATTACTTGGTTGCCAGTTTTACCGATGAACTACCATGGACCAAGTGTAACAACAACTGGAATACCATCGATTGTCGTCAAGTAACCTTCCTGTCAAATATGACCAATGCCAGCACACCTGCCAAAGAGTTTTTCGAGTAAGATATACAAAAATACTAAAAAAAAATATTTTAACAAGAATTTTATTAATCATTCAGAAAATTTTAGTATGTAATTTTAATTTAATTTTATTATTAAATTTTTTAAAAACAGTATTGGCTTGGAGATTCCTATAAACAACCGAACTTATACAAATACACGAGCTTAAAGAGCGAGTACACGAAACATTTGTTATAATTTTATTTGACAGCTATTAGTAAGTGTAATTTGTGAAAATTCTAAAAAAAATATTTATATTGAGAAGGTCTAACGTGAATTATAATTTATTATTCAAGCTAATAAAACGTTTTAGATGAGTAAAGCCTAATTTACACGTATCAAGTAGCTAAAGCCAGTTACTAAATTATTTACTAAATTTAGTGACCTGCATGCTGTAAACCACCCGATTTAGTACTTGCGCAAGTGGTCATCTCCACCTCTGTTTTTGAGCAACTAAAGTGCCGACTAATCAGGTGTAGACCAGCCAGTTTAGTCAAGTTCATTAGTAAAGACTACTAGCGTTTATTTCATTTGAATTATTAATAATTAATTTTGTCTCTTGAATAAGTTTGTAGAAAAATACCGTGGGAGACGATGCTTTTGGGATACAAGGGTTTTTATAGTTCAAGCTAAACAAGCTCGGGACTCGGGATACAGCGTATAAGGAAATTGAGGAGATCATGGGTATAGAAGGATTCGGATTTCATGAAATTAAAAACAAAATAAGGGCAATGATGTCAACTTATTGTCAAGAAAAAAGCATTTATGAAATCGGGAGCAGGTTCGAAGGATATTTATGTCCCAAGTGTAAAATCCCGTTTAAATCAACAACTAAACAACAATAAAAATTAAAATGTAGACGCTCACTAAAATGAACGGGCTAAATTTTAGCTACTTGATTTAGTAGTTTGCTTTAGCTACTTGATACGTATGCGGCTTTAAGCCAAATTATATTTCAAACATGTCCTTTAAATCCTTCAATTTAATAGTTGTTAGTAAGAAATTTTACTTCAAATATGTGCACACACAATTTTTTTTATATTTAATTTTTTGTTAATTTAATAGGAGAGAAGTTTTGGAGCAATACAAGTCTGACGGTTTGAACAGAATGGGGCCTATAAAACCAGCTCTGGCACTGTGTGTGTTTGCTGTCTTCGTACTGGTGTATTTTTCATTGTGGAAAGGTGTTAAAAGCACTGGAAAGGTATTACATTTTATTTTGGCCAACTAATTTAAATGTTATTTTCAGTTTTGTGTTATAATTTACCAAGCTTCATAAAACTCTATCTTATCTATTTTAGGCTGTTTGGGTTACTGCACTAGCACCTTACGTAGTCCTAATCATTCTGCTATGCAGAGGAGTGACATTACCAGGAGCAATGAACGGAATCAAGTATTACCTTACTCCAAATTGGACCAAACTCCTCGAAAGTAAAGTGTGGATAGATGCAGCTTCCCAGATCTTCTTTTCATTAGGTCCAGGTTTTGGAACGTTGCTCGCTTTATCCAGTTACAACAAATTCAACAATAACTGCTACAGGGATGCTCTTATTACCAGCAGCATAAATTGTTTGACTAGTTTTTTGGCTGGTTTCGTGATTTTTTCGGTGTTGGGGTATATGGCGCACGTGCAGCATAAGGACATCGATAAGGTTGGATTAGAAGGTAAGGTTTTTTTTTATTTAAATGGCATCTTGTTATATGTAGAGGTGAGAATTCTAGTTCCTTGGGAGGAACTAGTTCCTTAGTTCTAGTTCCTCCAGAGGAATAGTTCCTTGAACCAGGTCTTTAGTTCACAATAGTTCCCGACTAACATTGACATCCCCGTATCCTGCTAATGGGTTTCGTTGTCAGTCAGAACTATTTACAGTATGATCTGTATAGTTTTTATAATGTACGAAATAAAACGAGACGTGTAATTGTGTATGTTAAAAACATATACCTAGGTAAGTTTTATTGCAGATAAAAAAATAAAAAAGAAACTCAAATCAGAGTTTAAAAAACTATATCACGAATCAATTGGAGCAAATATTACGAAAATTTTACAAAAAATTGTATTTTTCCTCACTTTTTGTTTTTTGTTTTTGTCTAAAAAATCAGAATATTCGTTTTATAATATATTTCTTAATTTTAGGGACCTAAAGTGAAACATTCCCATAAAATATTTAAAGAACAAACTAAAAATCAAAAACAGTATCCACGTCAATTTTCTGTGGTAATAACGCCGGCGCCGGCTTTGGCAATTGTCGCGTCGAAAAAACTACCCGTCTTAACAACACGTCTCCTTGGAAATAAAAGCCGTATTTATTTACATATATACAACCTTTATTAAATACTGAGCTTACTTGCAACTAATAATAAACAAAATCCACGAATAAATGATTAATTAAGAAAGAGAATGGAAAAGCGTAAATTATACAAAGCATCAATCGCGCTGTTGGATCCGTACGTAAATTGGTCTTTTATTTAGTTCTTCTAGTTCCGGATCCGATAACCTACGGCTGGCACTCCCCACTCCTGCCTAGCATCGATCGCGCTGGCTGATCCGGTACGTAAACTGGTTTTTTATTTAGTTCCTCTAGGTCCGGATCCGATAACATACGGCTGGTACTCCCCACTCCTGCCTAGCATCGGCTACGCGCTGGCCGATCCGTCGCCTTCGCTTATTATTATATATCGGTCACAGTCTCGATCCCGGAATAGATCCTGAGGAACTAGTTCTTTGAGAAACCAGGAACTAGTTGCTTTCATTCCGGGGTCGGAATAGTTCATTGAACTAGTTCGTTGACGAACCACACACCTCTGTCTTGTTATATGGTCTAAAGTAGCTCTAGTAGGCTTTTAAAATTTAAAGTTCTTTTTGGTTTATATTAATGAATATAAGAGGCGTCATTAGAGATTACATTTTACGTTGTTAGTTATAGCAGGGGTGGTTGAACTGTATTCCGGAAATTTTGTGGATATTCTGCAGATAAAGAAGTAAAAAATTTTACAAAAAAATTGTATTTTTAACTCACCTCTTAAGCTTTTAGTTTCTGTGTCAAAAACTGGGTGGAAGTTTACTTTTTTATTTCGATTTTTCCAAATAATTTCTGGGGACGTCAATATTTGATAAAATTGGTGTCTGGTAGTTTGACATGAGAAATTTGATTTTGATGTCATTGAGACTCCTATTTGTTGAGGGCGCCAGCTACACGTGTTTTAACTGTTTTGAAGAGTAATAACTTTTTGTGCGTACCTGTATAGAACTACTGAGTGAAAAAATATACATTTTCGTAATGTAAAAAATATCCCTTGGTAAAAATCGTTATGAGCAACCCTTCTCGAGATATTTAGATTGGAAATAGTCAATACATGCCATTATTGACAAAAAAAAAATGTTGGGTAGATAGTTATTTGACTGAAATGATAAATTTGGGAAATTTTTATTTTTTTAAATTAATTATAAAATTTTCTTCGGAAAAATGATGATTGATGATGATTTGGCACAAAAACATATAAAATTTATGATTTCAGTATATTAACTATTTAGTCAAAATGTTTATAATTTATGTCAATGATGACAGGTATTGATAATTTCGATTTCAAATATTTCGAGAACTATTACACGTAGCGATTTTTATTAAGAGACCTTTTTTACGTTAAAAACATCGTAAATGCATATTTTTTTACTTAGTAGTTTTATACAAGTACGGACGAAAAGTTATTACTCTCCAGTTAGTCTACCAGTAAAAAATATGTAGGTGGCGCCCTCTACAAGTAGGAGGCATTTTGACATCAAATCCAAATTTCTCATATCAAAAAACTCCCAGACGCCAAATTTCATCTAAATATTGACGTTACTTCAGAAATGATTTAGAAAAAATCGAAATAAAAATGAAACTTCTACACCCTGTATCTCCGAAACTAAGCATTTTAGGACATACATTTATAAGATGTTTTTTATTTCTTTTTATCTGCAGAATATGCTGCCGAAGTTTCCGGAATACAGTTCGGACCACCCTGTATATTTACATACCGTTGTCCGGCAAAGTCAACAAACATTCTTCATGTAGCTTTTGCTTACTAACACCGGCTTTCTTTTACTGAAAAGTGCCTTACTGAAAAAAGACAGAACCGGATATTAAAAAGTGGTCTATAGGACGGGAATTCTCATTTGAGTAGTCGTACAGCCACAAGATAAACATCTAGATATTGAATAAACTTCAATAAACTGTAACTGTACAGGGTGTTCTATTTTCGTATATTTAATGTTTTTTTTTGTTTATGAGTAGAGCTACAAAGATGTGGGTTTTATGTAACTTTGCTACTTTTTTTTATGAAACTAAAGATGCCACAAACATATTTGCCCGAGCCCTCTTAGTTACTGAAATACAGGGCGAATTTGAAAATTTTGCATTTTTCGATTACCCTCGTATCTCGGGTATCCTATAGCTTATAGAAAAGTTGAAAACTGAGTTTCGTAGAGTTTTTCACGCAAAGTCTAGTGACGTAACTAGTTTTTCGCTGAGAGCTGTCGTTTTCGAAATATGACTTAAACTTATGTGCTTTTAAATGAGACTCCCTGTAGGTATATTATCTTTTTAATTTATTTGTTTTATAATGTGCTTTCGAAATTTATACTATAATCTACAGGGTTGTTCACCACATACGACACGGAGTATTGTAGCTAAACGATTAGATTTTTACAAATTGTAAGTTTTGGGTTCGTTAAAGGACTATTAGAGCTACAATTTAAAAATAATTATTAAGATAGAGAGGTCCCAAATAAGTAAAAAATATAATATTTATTTTTTAACAGAACGCCCCAAGGTTATTCATTTTAGATTCTACGGCTGAAATAAAGGCAAATTTGATCAAGGTCTATCACACTTAAACCTTACCGTTTTGAAATATTATCAATTTTGTGAAATTGCAGTAAAAATTTAAGGCTTAATTTGTCAAAGGTTATCAAAGTCCTAATACTAAATATTTACTGAAGATTATTTATTCATCAGATATTGTAATTCCGTTACAATATGGAAATAGATTGAAGTTTTGTGATTACAGTGATATATAATTTATATGGTTGTGTAACAAATTGCTCGCTATTTTATGGCAAATACTGAAGCCCTGCAAACCTTAATCAAGACTTAATCAAAGCGCGTGTGTTTGGAATTTTGGGCGTGGCTTAACACGACACGATCGGGCTTAGCCTTAGGGCAGATTTCTGAAATATAATATATATTTCCTTCGGCCACACACCCGTTTTACCCGACCCCTAAAACGACCCGAAAGTATAGCGTAATAGACTCTTAAGTAAAAAATTTCTGGAAATTTTTCCGAGTTCAGGAATATTTTGATAATTAATACTAAGTCGAAGAGGGATAATTTTCGAAAAATATTATGAGCGAAAAAAAAAGATTTTTTTAAATAAGAAAATATTTTTTATTTTTTTTTTGGCAAATACACCAGAAAAGTGTAGAAAATTTGGCTGAATAAAAAAGTAATGTATATGTTACACAATAAAACAAAGTGTTAATTAATAATTTGTTTCTTTTATTTATCCAGTAAATAAACTAATAAAAACTGTTTATTCGTTGCAGTGGCCTTCCATGGTCCAAACATCTTATAATTATTACATTTTTAGTATAATGCCGTCTCATGGCATTCTAGTGTCTGGACCCATCTGTAATCATCAAATAATTTCTTAAATTGGTCCATATTAATGAATCCTTCGTCCAAATTAAAATTCTCTAACACTAAGCGTGGGTCTAAAAGATTAAACTTTACCAATAAGATACTTAACATATTAATTACAATAAATTTTAGAAACCCCAGTTTTTTTTGATTGCTGTATAAAGAAATAAAAGGAAATGACATTATTATAACGACGCGGTATAACTTTTAATTGCATAGGGTGATCAAAAGGCGGTCGCGTAGGATTTCATATCCCGTCTTCAAGAGCTAGGCGGGCTCCGGGTTATCCGATAGCCGTCCAGCTGGTCATTGTAGTCTAATAATAATAAGGTTAAGTTTCGGGTCAGGTTTTGTTACGATATCGGCGTGTGGTGGCGGTGGGTCTGGGGAAAGGTTCGCTGATATTTCCCTCCTTGGAGGGTCGTGTTTGCTTTAACCTCGAACGTGTGTTTCTTTGGAGTTTCGGGCTCACGATGTCTCTAATAATAGTATGATAATATTTAGGTATAGATAGTTTTGTACTGAACACACAGAGTAGTTATGGACATGGTAATACAGGTGAAAAGGCATGAATTATTTTTCACTAGTGAAACCACAAGAGGTTAAATGTACATTTAACTAGTCCGAAAAAGTAGCAAAATAAGCGTTCGGCATTTAACGTTTTATGTAAAAATGCTGATGTTCCGCAAACCTTAATCAAGACTTAATCAAAGCGCGTGTATTTGGAATTTTGAGCGTGGCTTAAAACGACAGGATCGGGCTAAACCTTTCAGATTTCTGAAATTTAATATATATTTCCTTCGGCCACACACCCGTTTTACCCGACCCATAAGAGCGAAAGTACAGCGTAATAGACTCTTAAGTAAATTATTTCTGGAATTTTTTTCGAGTTCAGGAATATTTTGATAACTAATACCAAGTCGAAAAGGGATCATTTTCTAAAAATATTATGAGCGAAAAAAAAAAGATTTTTTTAAATAAGAAAATATTTAAATTATTTGTATTATAATACACCAGAAAAGCGTAGAAAACATGGTTGACTAGGTAATTTAGTTGCCATGGTAACTAAGTAAAACCTTAACTAAAAACGACAGTTTCAGTGGTTGGCGCCCACTGAAACTGTCGTTTTTAGTTAAGGTATAATATAAGCATAATATAATATCGGGTTACTCTCAAAAGTGGCTCACCCCTATAACTTTTTAATTTTTTCAGATAAAAAAACGAGATTTGGTGTGTTAGTATATGACATAAATTAGGATTGATTGACGTATTCAATTGTTTTCGGTCACTTCCTGTTTCACCGGAAATGACTTGAACTTTTGATTTTTAAATGGCACCCTCCGTATTTTTTTAATTTATTCGATAGAAAATGACACTCTGAATATAATGACATATCATATGTCAACTTTTGACATTTTCGCTTAAAACAAAGTGGGATTTTAAACTTCGATCTAGAGTGCCCTGGGAAAAAGAGTCTTGGGAAAATAGATTTGGTCCTTTAATGTTTTTAGTGTTTTGTCCTGGCCGGTTAAAAGATGCCCAAATCGTATTTTTAATCATATATCAATTTTTTCAAATGGAACGAGGGTAGGTAGTTCATTTAAAACTTATTAAACATTGACTTTAAAATCTGATTTTAAAAAAATGTCAAGAAAAATATAAAATTTTCAACAATTTTTTCTCGCAAAAAACCTCATAGGCGTGTTTCTGGGGCCGAAATATACCTACTACCAGTTAAAATATCTGCACTTATTTCTGTCACAACCAGGCTTCTTCTATGAATATAACTGACTACTGCAAACTGTTGCAGTCTGTTGTGAATGATGGTCAACTCTTAAGTATAAAGTATAATTGAAACCACTAATTTATTCCAGTAATTTCGAGGTTCTGAATGAACCACTACATTGAAATTAGAGGAACAAACATCTACGATAATTGAAACGTATATATGACGTACTGTGACTAGTTTCTGAATGAGGTTTAGGAAGAACACCTCATAATTTAAAAAACACCTTAATTATCGCCTACTTGACCATAAAACATTTTGATCATACGGCACATCATACGGCATATGTTTAATACCTTAAGAGGTCAGATTAATAAGGCATTAAATATCTATATTCCATCCGTATTCTGTTTTTTCATTTCTAATAAAGCTACAATCATTTTGATGTTTACTATCGAACGTGGGGGTTTTATTGAAGAGCCTTTAAATACCTATGTGATACCTATATGTAAATTTACTAATAAATGATATTAATAGATAAAATTATATGGCGTACATACTATAAAATATAGTCATTAAATAGAAATTCATTTCTATATTTTATAGCTTTCTCTTTAAGTATTGAATATTTAGAGTTGCTAAGAAACAATTCAATATTCTTTATATTATTTCTTGGTATCAAATTCAAATAACTATATTTATTGCATACTAGAAGGAATGCAATTAAATAATAAAATTAGAGTTTTATTTTGAATCGCTAATAGATACCTATTTACTTGTAAAATATAGTCTGTCCAGCGATTCAGGGAAAATTTCGACAGACAACATCCAATAGATGACAAAAAATAAAATTTGTCTATAAATTAAAATGATAGACACATCTGCCACTGTCAGTGATCCTCTCGCTGGGTAAACTGTTAACTATGATTAAAGAATACAAGGACTAATAACACCCCAAACCAAATTGTTACCATACCACCAAACAGTGCCGTGGCACATATTTTTCCTAACATAGCTGCTTGAAGAAATATTTATATTTTTGATAAATGTTTTGACTAAGGCTATGGTGTATGCGGTGGTATCATACTAATTAATTACGAATAAAACGTATTAAACTGTTAACAAAAGGTACAAAACTAGTATGGACGTATAGCACATACCAGGTACATATAATATCAGAAAAATAATTATCGAATTCAATAAGAAAACGCTAAAAAGGTGGAGTGGACTGTTTATTTACCTATGGGGAAATGAAACTCCTGGCTCTTTCTTATCGGTGCGGCTTTTACACTTGAAATATGAACAACTAATCACCGTCATAATAAAGTGTATACAAAGTTTACTACACACGAACTATTAAAAACCGGTAAAATTGTCGCTGATGACTCATTTATTACAACCAAAAAAATGGCATCTAACATCACAAATTCTGCTGCAGCCCGTATATGGGCGTTACATGTCCTTGATTCTTTAGTCATTGGTAGTTAATATGTTGTGATATGTTGTGTAAATATGTTGTGATAACAAGTTTCAGCAGGATAACAATACATAAATATTAACCCTTATATTAACATATCACAATAATTATAAAGCGGCCCATACATTATCAAATAAATTGCGCAACACAGGCTAGTGCACAACAAGTTGCTTATGTATGGCCCTGTTTGAAGCGTTGTGTAATTGTTTGATAACTTTCAACAATATTTGAATTCTTTTGTGCCACGGGACTGTTTGCGCAACACGTTAGTGTGTATGTATGTCTTGCGCTTCGTTGTGCCAGTTGAGCAATGTTTTAGTTGCCAGCTGTTTTTTTTTGGCGGGACGTCGCGCGTCTCTTGTCTCTCGAACAATGCACAACTTTAAATAAAAAGTTTGATCAAAATTTTGTCAAGTGTATGGGTGATGCAGTTAGTTGTGCAACGCAACGTTGGGCATCGCTTTGTTGCGCAATTTGTTTAATAATGTATGGGCCGCTTTAGTCAGCTTATACTTTGAATAAAAAAAATAAGGAGGGACATTATAAAAAAATAATCTTGACCGCGATGAATTGTTAATATGGCTGATTTAGTAGTTAAACAAATTTATATAAAGAACCATATATTCTAAAACAAAACAACGTCGAAGATGGTTGGGGAAAGACGATTATTTTGACGAGGTCAATCTCTAGACATCATTTACTAAAAAATGATATAAAGCTTGCCAAAAGTTAACACTAATTAAAGAAAGATCAAAAAAGGATAGAATGTTTCCAGGCAGAAAAATTTAATTATTATTAATTAATTTAAAAATTATTTTTATATATTCAATATAAAAATAAATTAAAACCACAGATAACACATAATGTGTTATCTGTGTTAAAACCTTCTTTAGACCAATTGGCAGTAAGTCCCATTTGGCCTGACCTCGCCAAAATCGTCATCGTTTGTTATTCCCCAGCCGTATGTTATTTTTATATTCTCTATGCCTTCACTATTTGATGCACTTATCATGCGGTAAATCTACCGTTATGATAAATGGGCTCAACCAGAACAATACGGAAGTACTGATATGCATCTCCCCATGTATTGTTGGTTCAATAAATTTACTTAGAATTTGGACTTGTGACGCAAATCAATATCAACAATGACAATGATGATTTGTGGTAAATATATTCCAAAAATATAGAAGTACAGCAATTAGTAAGCCACATATTGGCCAAGATTACAATCAGTTGCAAATAAAAAAATTTGTGTTTGCACTATGTGCGCATACTTGAAGTGAAACTTCTTACTAATGCTATATTAAATTGAAGGATATATATTTTTTATAAATACTTTTTGTAAACTTAGAAAAATAAGGTTAATATAAAACCGTATATACTATTCTAGCTTTATAATTTTATGTTTTTTTTTAATTTTTATTAAAAAACGATAATTCTATCACCAGGCCGAATAGCCCTGGCAGCAGTGTTAATTGTGAAAAATAAGGTTCCAACAGTGCAGTTTGAACTTTTGATGCAAAATCCGGCAATACCGCATAGAAGAAATGTATCAACTCAACTTTTATCTCTTTTTAATACATTTGATTCTCCATTAAGCTGCATACATCACTGTCTTAAACGTTAAAATCCAGGCCACACTTCTTAAATGACCAAATCGGTATAAACTAAACATTAACTGGAGTTTAGTAAATATATTTAAATTATTGTGCATAGCCACTACCAAAATAACGACTATAATATATATACCGTTATTTCTAGTCGCAACAATACGGAATTTCAGATACGTATCGTCCCGCAACTTCCATATATTCCCTCCAGGTCCGTGGCATACGTACGTGCCTATTCCTCGGCTCCCCCTAGAACGTTATCGACGTTGCCAAATAAGGCCGCTAATTCCTATTTCATCTGTATCCGCGCGACGCATATTAAATGTTTGCTTTTTAAATTTCGCGCCCCTTAGATAAGAGCGCATTAATTTAGTCGGCACGTGACCTAATCTAAACGGCTTCTAAAACAGCACTGGTAGAAGTGGAAGGCCTTCGATTCGAAAATATGTATGCTGTTTTGTTTTGTTTGTTTTGGCTCGTTTGTGGAGATTTACCTGTATCGAATTAACTAAAAGTTATTAAGTTGGTTTCCACGTGGAAAGCAGAACGGTTCTGGTCCAGTTAGTCGAGTGTTCGCTCCTTTTCTAGCTAGATTGTTTGCATTTTTTTTCATTGCTTTCTATCCCTTGGTAGGCTGGCAGTTGATCGCTTTTAATGCTGCTTGACTATCGGATAAAATGGGTATTTCTAGTTTCTGATAGTTCCTATCTAAGATAAGTTGTACGAATCTTTCGGTGACGTAGATTTCTGCCTCAAGGATGTTTGGGTAGGTGCCCATTGGTTCGGAGTACATATTTAGTTTTAGGCCCAATACTCTTATCTATGTTCCTGCTTTGGTTTTGGAAGAATAAGTATACCACGTGATGGTATGGTCTTTTACCTGCTGGGCAAAGGTTTCTCTCTTCCAATTCTTTTTATTGCTCAATACTACGGTGAGGTGTTTCTCAAAGTTGTTCATTCTTGGTATGTCATCCACATACCACATGTTCTTTGTGGTATGTGGATGGGTTCTTGTTCATTCATGTTCATACCACTTGATTCCTGAGCTGACAATTATACCAGTATTATACCCCAACTGCTTCATATGTGGGTCTTACTATTATGGTATACATACAGCAAAAAATGTTAGGTGCTCAGCTACATGAGAGTCTTTGTGGCTTTGTTGGTAATGTTCTTAATATGCCTGTTCCATAGAAGTTTATCGTCCACAGGGTTATTCCTATATATTTGTCATTCTGTGATGGGCAGTATTTTTTTCCACCTAGTTGGATTCTTTTCAACTTTTTAAGACTTTGCCTCTTGGTGATTGGTACTATCGCGGTTTTGTCAAAGTTGATGGTCAGCCCGACAATCCTTTGAATATGATGGTAGACCACCCTATATATAATATTGTATTATGATGGTATAGACCACCCTGTATCTAATATTAATTGTTGCATACCCAGCAGAATCTATGACCCAGTTATCGGCCAATGCCTGTAATTAACATTATTAATAAAGATACTTTTGTCATGAACTAAAGTGTTTGAGTCCTTCTCAATCAAGACATTATAAAAGTATTACACCTTCACCATCTCACTGATACGGAGCCCTCTTTGGATAATATCACACAGGGTGTCTTCATGTTTCCCCCGAGCGATCATGACTATGTCGTCTGCATATCCTATGCAGTGTATTCTTGATAAGAGTTAATTTGTCTAGTAATACAGGCACTACCTAGAGTACCTAGCTCTATAGTAAGGGGAAGGGGAGAAGTGAATTTTCAGTTCTTGCTTTGTTCTAACAACTAGGGTTTTGGCACCCATCTGAGCCTCAGCTGTTAGTGTTGTCAGCATTTTCCAAAATCAGCGAATTCTAGTTATGTTCACCCCTCTTGTTCCTAGAGATCGCCTGACTGTCTGAATATTTGGGACCTAAATTTATGAAAAAAATGTAAATATTTGCATTACAACTATACAGGGTACCAAAAAATTGTATATCTAACTTTGGTGGGTGATTCTACAGATAAAAATAAAACAAGTAGTTACAAAAGTATGAACAAAAAAAAAACAACAAAAGTATGAACATATACCCCAAAATGCTTCCCGAAGAAGTTACAGCCCTCGAAAGGTTAAATAAAAATAATATATATATTTGGTTTATATTTTAGAAAATTGATAAACCGTTTTTCCTGAAATTTGGTACTCTTACGCACATTTTAATGCCAAAGCGAATGGCAATTGTGAAAAATTCCGTAACAGCCCTGAAAGGTTACCTTCCATACGGCAGTGAATACTACTGGTGGTACTTCTTTTATCCTTATAGATACAGTAATCTCAACAAATGATATAAAAAGCTAGAACTTTTTTACGTAAAACAGGTGCTCTTCGTTTAGTTCGAAAAGGTGAACGGGTTTCAAGATATTTGCGTTTAAAGATTACGATGTATAGATGTTAGTATTAATGAAATGATAAAATGTAAAGAAATTTTAAATAAATAAATTAATGTCCTGATTTCGCTAATGCTAAAATCGATGCATCGGAACCTTTAAAGATAAATATTTTGAAAACCGTTCACTGTTTCGAACTAAACGTAGAGCACCTTTTTACATAAAAAAGTTTTAGCTTTAATTTTCATTTATTGAAATTATTGTATCTATAAGGAAAGAATTGGCGCTGGGAGGCACGTATAGCCGCCCATACTAAAATATGTTAATTTGTTAAAATAAGTTTTTTTTAACTTGTTAAAAAGTTGATAGACAGTTCTTTTAGTTTCAAAGTAAAGGAATTTTTCCAATTTTTTTTTATCTCAAAAACTGCGACTTCGACTGATTTTAATGTTATTACAAACTTTGTTGCAAATATTATTCCTAATCTTAAATTGAAAACCGCTAGCTACTGTAATTTTGGAGTTACGATTTTTAAAAATTTTTATATTATATATATAAAAATATACAGGGTGTCCTAGGCTGAGCGTGCATTACAAGTTTCTAGAGAACTACAACATCTAGCTCGGATATTTTTTGTACATCATAGTTTCACAACGAGATCTATCGATTAAAAATATTTCCAATATGGAGGCACTTCCGGAAATACCGGAAGTTCACAGTAACTTTCTTATATTAAATGGGTTCCCCCATTTTTTATTACATACTTAAATTCTCTGTAAAATTTTATGATTTTTGATATTAAACACTCCATATCTAACATTCACCGTTTTTGAGAAAAAAAATATTGAAACTTTTTGAACGAAAAAAACTACCTGTCAAAAATATGTGTATAGCCTAAACGTCAAATTTAATAATTACAGCCACTGTGCCATAAAGAGAAAACATGTGGCTATCTATTTCAAAAATTAAACTGTTCGAATGTCATATAATAATGGCCGCAGCTGTCATAGAATTGAGCGATTAAAAAATTATCATAAATCATTTTTTTTTCGAAAACGATTAAGGTTAGGTATAGAGTGTTTAACATCAATATTCGTAGAATTTTACAGAGAATATAAGTATATAATAAAAAATGGGGGCACCCATTTAAAATAAGAAAGTTGCTGTCAACTTACGGTATTTCCGGAAGTGCCGCCATATTGAAAATATTTTTAATCGATAGATATCGTTGTAAAACAGTGATGTGCAAAAAATCTCCGATCTAGATATTGTGGTTCTCTAGAAACTTCTAATGCACGCTCAGCCTGGGACATCCTGTATATTATTTATATTATATATATAAAAAGTTATGTAGAATCAGCATTTTAGAGCGCAATTTTAAACCCAAAAGCCTAATATTTAACCCAATTTATAGACTTTAGGGGAGCCTTGGCCGCATGGGCCCCCCCTCTGTATTCGCCACTGGTTAGATACACAATTTTTTTGACACCCTGTATAAACAAGAGGAGCATATAATAGTTGGTATGTACGGAGCGATCAACAGCGATCAACAAATTAAGTATGATTAATTTTTGGTTTGTTCTGACGCCTAATGATAGAGCAGCAAAAAATCAAATTTCTTCAATTTATTGCCAGCAAAACGAAACAAAATTCGAATTGCCAAATATTTCAATCATTGCTGGTCGCTCCGTACAAACCAGCTATTAGATGCTCCCTCTTTAGTTCTAATATCCAAATATAACATTATTTCCTTCAATTTAAATCCTAAATATTCAGTTAGATACGCAAAAAATATTATAAGGCATCATTTTACCCTACCAATTCACCAAAACCCGATATCACTCCCCTTCGAACAGCAGCACCCTCCACATACCAACCCATCAATTATTCGAACAAGGGGCCGTAAGCGAAACAAATCCGTTTATCCAATCCCCTTCCGTTGTCTATCTTTAATTTTTGTCCCCGTTCTTTAAGATAAAGACTGGTATTTCTTCGATGCGCACGTGCTCGATCGCCACAGAAAGTACTTTGACTTTGTGTGCTGTCGAACTGGATTGCGTCGTCTGGAATTGTTTGACAGATCCGGAATTGGGTAGAAAGATTTATCGTGTATGGTTCTTTACAAACAATGTTGTAGAATTTTCACGATTTTAAGTATGTTCTAATAATAGACAAACTACATAAAGTGCATTAATTTTAAATATCTGTCAGTAGTTAGTTTAGTATCGAGTAAACAGTTTTATCAACAATACATTTGAGGTTGGACCCTTAGGCGTTAAACAGCGACAATAAAGGCGGGATGGCACGGCCAAAATTACTTGAATCAAGTACACTTGGATGCTGCCATATAACTGTACTTATAATAATGCTTCACGCGTCTCACTTGTACGCTGCTTGTATAGTGTCGACTGTTTTATCAAAATCGAGTTGGAAGGCTTTTTACAAACTAAGTAGGCTGGTTTCCAACTTACTTGGATACCACGAAGCCGTCCAATTCGACTTTGATAAAACAATGTATTAACTAGAGATGAGTAAACTGCAAAATCGCAATTGAAATTACGATTGCGATTTTTTAATCGCTGCGATTGTAACCTGCGATTGCGATTTTAATATTTAAAGATTGTAGTTAGCATTGCATTCAGCGTGTCATTTTCTATCAAATAAAGCAAAAAAAATACCGAGGGTGCCATTTAAAAATCAAAAGTTGTAGTCGTTTCCGGTAAAACAGGTTGCGATTGCGATTTTAAAATCGCTGCGATTGAATCGCTGTTTGCGATTTGTTGCTCATCTCTAGTATTAAGTATACTTAACACAATAATTAAAGTTGTTTTTATTTGTTTGATTGTGGGTAAAAATAAAACTCGGGATTTTTATTTAGTGCTTGGTTGACGTTTCAACAAATATACTGTATTCTTCAGGACTACACTTATTTAAAATACAAACAATTTTGTATGCAGAATTTTGCCATCAGCTGGGTCAATATTAACGAAAGGTCAATTTTTCAAAACAAATTAATCTTTTCTGTAGTTTCTGAACTTTTATATATTGAAAAAATTTGGTTCTGAGAGAGTGAAAAAGAAAAGAACGATAATGTCGAGGGGTGTCTCACTCGGGTAAAAAATGTACACTTACTGCCAAAATAATCTTCCACTGTCAAGCGACTGCCAATGACTAGGAATCATCTACTAGGAAGAAGATTGCCTATGACTGCCATGTAATTATTATAGGCGACTGCCATAAGACTGCCAATGACTGCCACCGACTGCCAAGAAAATGTACATGTAATTCCAATAGTGAGACACCCCTCGGATAATGTATTGCTTATATGAAAATATAATTAAGAAATCTGACGAAGGGTTTTAAATAATTGTATATATTTGTTGAAACGTCGGCCAAGCACTAAATAAAAAACCTGAGTATTATTTTGACCCACAAATAAAAACGATTTTCATAATAACATATCTATATTATATGGCAGCATCCAGTTGACTTGTTACTTTGACCGTGTCAATCAAACTTAAGAAGATAAAACACTGTTTGGCGCAATACCAAAATACTTTATTTTTAAACAGGACCCCCTATTTGCTAACCATGTTTTTCTGATAACAGATGATCCTTCGAGAAGTGGGCACCTATCTCCTATGAGGGTATGCACCAAATACGTTTAAATAAAATTCTTGAGGATCTGTCCCAAGTTTCTATAAAGTCATACCTTACTAACCTCTACACACACTTGAGCCATACATTTATATTAAATTTATACTTTATATATTTTTTGGCGCATTACATTATTTCCTTTATTTTCTATTCCTTTTCTAGATTTAATTCTTACCTAAAATTACCGCCGCCACTGCAAGCAAGTTGTTTCACAAATCCATAATAAAATGAACTGATCAAATTGAGACAGTGTGTGGAGGCTGCTTGCTCGTGTTTTCAACCTGCGCGGTTTTAAGTGTACGGTTAAAACGGAGCAAAATGACCTGAGACGGAAGAGAACTACTTCCGTGTTAACTGACATGCAAAACCTAAGGTAATACGGTTTGTGCAGACAGGGCTTTACCTAATTTCTTTCTTTCTTTCGAAGAACCATATTTTTTATATTGATTGTTGAAAAAATCCCATCGTCATATTAGACTAAACTTTCTCTCATATTTTATGCTTGTCTTTTTTTACCTACACTAAATCTAAAACAGAAACATCCATCCGGTATAACACGTGATGAATCGAAACAAAAGTCGATAGCTTCCAAGTGCGTACACCTCGAAGACCTGGAGCTCTTTCAGGAGGGACACACGTGCTCCGCGCCGCGCGGACGCAGCTGCTCCCTGTTCCCTTTTTTTTTCTTTTGCGTTCTTTTTATTTCGGGCACGAGCACGTCAAAACAGGATCCTCCAGTCTCAACCCCTTCCGAGGGGTCCCTCAATGAAAGACGATTGTTGGCAACTGGCTGGACTTAGACCATGTAAGTAACGTGGATGCCTATACACAACCATTTTTAGGTTTTAGCTTCATATCAAATGGGAGATATGCGTCCTCTCCGCGATTTACTATCTAATATATCTTATTTTCTGATATTTAACATATTTCAATTTTCAGAAATGCATATAACCATAGGTACTCGGTACTTGTGAAAACTTATGACTTAGAGGTGGGAATTCTTCTAACTAGTTCGTTAGTTCAGGTTCCTCCGGAGGAATAGTTCCTTGTTCCTTAAACTAGGTCTTTAGTTCATAATAGTTCCCGACTAACATTGATATTCCCGTTGCT